>NC_090934.1:383677664-384002664 GCF_040938575.1 Ambystoma mexicanum | reverse complement strand
ACGCCTCCATGCACCTGCGTCAATCCAACGCGAATGCCATGCTGGCAGCCGTTAACCAGAGGCTTTGACGGGAAATAGCAGACTTCCTTCCAGAGCTTCCGGTGCAGAGTCAGGCGTGCTTCAAGGCGGGTCTAGAAGAAGCCAAGCTGGTAGCGCAGGACATCATGAAGTCCACCGTGGCCCACATCGATACCTCTGGCCGGGTCATATGCATGTCCAAGGAACCATATTGGACCTTCCGTTCGAGGGTAGTGGCCTCTTTCACTCTACCACTGACAAGGAATTAGATAAAAAGAAGAACAACTTGCAAAGTGCAAAGTCTTTATCTATCCTGACGAAGGCCTACACCCAGTCGCATCAACTCTCCAACAGGGGGGGGTCGTTCGGTGGGTTCTGGAGCTTCCAGGAACGGAGGTTAAGGCAGCCTGACCACTCGCCGAGTCAGCAAAAGGGGCGGGGGGGGCAAGGGCTTTTTCCAGTCCCCCTTCTCAGCAGCAGCCTCAGAAGGAAAGAAAGCATGACGCGTCCCTTCAGGTCCACGTGTCTCCGGTGGGCGGCAGGCTTGCCTTTCACATGCAATTTTGGCGCCAGAACTTTTCTGGCCCCTCGATCCTCTCTGTAGTATCCTCGGGCTACCGCCTACCAGTCCCTCCCTCTTCTCCTTCCTCCCCTCCACTCCCACAGATTGGGACGGCAACTCTGATGGCGGAGATTCAGTCACTCGTCGAGAGCCAGACAGTGGAAGAAGTCCCAGCCTCCTAGAGAGGATTGGGCTTCTATTCCAGGATTTTCGCCGTATAAAAGAAGAACCAGGCTGGCCTGAGAGTTGTGTTGGACCTATCCACCCTCAACCTCTCCCTCCCGTTTCGCCAGCACTAATTGCGGAGACACTAGACAAGGAAGACTGGATGTGCTGCCTGGAGCTGAAGGACACTTACCTGCACTTCCCGATTTGGCAGCCACATTGCTCCTTCCTGCGCTTAAGGATCATGGACTGCCATTTCAAATACAAGGTGCTACCCTTTGGCCTCAACTCAGCCCCCAGGGTATTTACCAGACTCATGAATGCAGTCGCAGCCCTCCTCAGGGCCCACGGCCACCACGTCTACCCGTACCTGGACGACTGGATCGTCAGTGCGAGATCTCCGGAGGGGGTTATCCACACTTCCTCTGCACTTATGAACACACTCCACGACCTGGAGTTTACTATCAACCTCAAGAAGTCTCAGCTGCAGCGCACGCAGACCCTCGCATTCCTGGGCCTCCTCTGAGATACAAACTCCGAGAGGGTTTTTCCCTCGGAGGACAAGATTACGGCCTCAAGAGAGCCACTACTCACTTCCTTACCAGAGCAGTGACATCGGCCTGGTGGAACCAACACTTATTGGATATCATGGCAGCGGTCCTACCGGCTGTGCCAAACATGAGACTCAGGATGAGGAGGTTACAGCTGCACTTCGCAGCCTCATGGAATCAGGAGAAGGGTTCCCAAGCGGAGCTTTTCAGCATACCTCTGTCTCTCCACTCGGACCGCACATGGTGGTCCAGGGACTGCAACCTGCGGACGGGCAAGCTCTTCCGGCAGCTGACCCCGCAGGTCACCATCACTACGGACTCCTCCCGGGAAGGCTGGGGTTCCACTCTGGACAGCCACAGCATCCATGGAGTTTGGACCCAGCAGGAGCAGGAGTCTTATATCAACTGGCTGGAGCTCAGGGCCATCTGGCTAGCTCTCAGCGCTTTCCTTCCGCTCATTGGGGGCAAGACTGTCCTTATCCAGACCAACAACTCCACCAGCATGTATTATGTCAACAAGTAGGGGGGTACCAGGCCCCCTCTGCTGTGCAGCCTAGCGATCAGCATGTGGGAATGTGCCCTGGAGAACAACATCTACCTCACGGCCGTCCACCTCCCGGGGGAGGCCAACTTGGAAGTTGAGAGGCTCAGCAGACTGGGAGCGGACAAATTACGAATGGCAATTGAACCACCAGGTGCAGGCAGACCTGGTTGCCTCCTGGTAGAACAGGAAGTGCCATCAGTTTGTGTCCTGGCAGGGGCAGGGCCCCGGCTCCCTGGGCGACGCATTACAGATACGGTGGGACGGCATGACAGCCTATGATAAAGGACTCTTGTAACCCTAGCATCATTCTGATAGCTCCATGGTGGCCGGCAAGACCGTGGTTCTCTGAACTGCTCTCAGCCTCACGGACAGACTACCCATTCACCTTCTGATGGGTACAGCCCATCTCCTGTCCCAGCAGGGGGGCAGGGTCATCCACCCCGCTCCACAGAACTTAGCCCTTGCAGCGTGGTTCCTGAGCAGGTCAAGCACCTGAGCCTATTACAGGCTAATCTGGAGATCATTCAGGGCGCCAGAAACAAAGGTACCAGAAGCCAATACAAGAGTAAATGGACTAGGTTCTGTCATTGGGCAGACTCAAAGGAGCTCGACCCCCTTACATGCGCGCTGGATGTTGTGCTCTCCTTCTCGGCACACCTTGCGCACTCAGGCGTACAGGTGGACACATGTCGCACCTATCTGGCAGCCATAGGGGCCTACAGAAATTCGGAGGTGGAGGTCTTCTCCTCGTCCAATCTGATAGTCGAGAGACATTTGGTGGGCCTGTCCAGGCTCTACCCGCCCATCAAGAAGCCACACCCCGAGTGCAACCTCAATGTGGTGTTGGGCACCTCGGCGCACAAACCCTTCGAGCCAATAGCGTCCGCGGACATCAGACTGTTCACCATCAAAACAGCTTTGTTAGTGGGCCTCACCTATGCCCGCAGAGTCAGTGAGATCCAGGCACTGGTGGCCTCAGAACCCTATACCACTTTCCACAGGGATAAGGTGGTCCTGCAGGCTCACCCTGCATTCCTACCCAAGTTACCCTCTGCTTTCCATCTAAATGAGGAAATAGTCTTACCTACGTTTTTTGCTGAGGAAGAGACTCAGAGATTCTTGCACTGTCTGGATGTCAGGCACGCTCTGAAATTCTATCTGGACATGACCAAGGGCTTCTGCAAGTCGGACGCACTGTTTGTCACCTTCAGGGCTGCCTGGGTATCAAGCTTCCAAGGCCTCTATTGCATGGTGGATGGTTGCGGCCATCAAGGAGGCCTACGAAGTGAAGCACAAGTCGCTGCAGGCTAACATGCACGCCCACCCTGTCAGAGCCACCCTGTCAGAGCCAAGGCCACGGCCATTGCATTCCAACGGCAGATTCCGTGTATTAGGCAGAATCCTGTGCAGTGCCCTTAGGGACCACTACACACAATTAAGACTACAGGTGGCAATACAAGTTTTAACTTTGGTACAAGCCTGTACTACTATGTTAAAGTGGTAGCAGTAGCGGAGCAGCCAGGCTTATCTCAAGAGTATATGATCAGTAGCAGAGATTACACAAAGGGACCACAATTACTGTGACTTAAGCAGACACTGACTCAAGGTTTCAGGTAAAAAATATAAGTACATTTATTTTTAAACTGTTTGTTATAAACACGACACTTCTATTAATTCAAAAACCACACGTAAAATACACTACAACTAACCAATTCACTTTGTATGGTATAACTTCAAGGTAAGGGACCGGTGTTGTGAAACAAAAGATGGTTACCGGGAATACACTTGCGATCACTTTTTGACAGTAATGACAGTTCGGTCTTACTAAAGGAACACGTATCCACGGCAAGAAATGTTACCGGGGCAAAAACACACTTCGCACCTGAGATACCCAGAGAGAGTTGGGGGCAAAAATCATAGGCAATACTTTTGTCAAGGCAGACAGAACCAGAGAACACTCTTAGACAGAAATTCAAGAGTCAATAGGCCGGAGCCAGTGTCAAGTGGAACTGAGTTCCTGTTGTCGAGGATCACACAGTCGGATAGTTCATGATTCAAAGTAGCCAGGAGTACTTAGATATTGTCAACAGAGGAAGCAAAAGTTATAAGAAGGAGGGAAGCTTCTCTTCGGTTCCTTGTAGTTCCAGTGGCGACTCTGACTTCTAGCCCAAGAGACCTGCCTTTTATGTGAAATCCCCCATTCACACAGCCTGGCTGTCAATCATGCAGCAGGGGGGTTGTCCGGCCCGGACAACTACCTCAGCCAATCATGGCAAAGTGCGACTCAGGTTTCCTAGGATACCCTGTGCAGGGGGTGACTACACCCCTCCCTCACATTCAGCCCACCTAGACACCCAGGCGCCTAGAGGAGGGCTTCTTGGCAGAAGCTTGCCAAAAGATAGTGAACAAAGAAGGCAAACCTGGTTTGCCGCGCAAAGTAAAACACAAGAAGGACTTTAACAAAAAGAAATGGTGAATAAACCCGACCGGAGTCAAAAGAAAGTATTTGGTCAAGCGGGTTTAAGTTCGAGGCTAATATAATAGCCAAAACAATACCACGTTTATATAGTATAATCGCGGTAGAAAAGTTGGGGTAGATACCACTGCCACCAGCCAAGTCTAAATGTTAACAGAGCAAAACAATGCTCTAGGAGGTACAGATAAAAAGGGCTAAGGATTAACCCTTTCCAGTACTCCATGTAAGATGGGGTGTACTGGATCTGTGGTTAAATGACTAAGTAAAGTTATTGGCAACTTTACCCTTTTCTGGGGGACAGTAGTCCGCCTCAGAAATGGGGTCGGTGGGAAGTCTAAAAGATAACCCTGTGTCACTGCACTGAAGGTGCTGTGTAACACACAAAAGAAGGGGGCTACTGAAGTGGTGTACTCCAGAGTACACAATCACAAAAACAGATGAAATACACATGGCAAAACATAAGTAAGAGTGGGAAAAAGGGGTACACTCTTACTAAGTGGAAAAACAAACTCCAGAAATCCAGCAAAGTTGCTGGGGACTCCCTAGGTAAGGGAAATTAGCCAGCCATAGAATGAGAATTCTCCCTAACACTGTGACAGGTCATCAGCAGGGCGGCCACCTGGGCCATCCCTTGGGCTTTCTGTAAGCATTACTGTTTGGACGCCGGCTCGAAGTCAGACACAGCCTTAGGACAGGCGGTTCTAAGGAACCTATTTGCTTAAGGAGGGTCTCCTCTCCACCCTGCGGCTACATTCAGTTGTTTTCGCCCATGCAGTATGATGTAAAGGGGACGGGACGTAAGAGTAATTATTAGTTACTCACCGTAGTGACTAAAGTACTCTTAGGGGGTCATTACGAGATTTGCAGTAAAAAACAGTTTTTACCGGCATGGAGGCAATACCGTGTCCGTGTAGCAATGACGCTGCTAAAAGCGGCCGATTACGAGTATGCGTGCACGCGCGTAGCAGCATGCCAGTATCGACAGTACTGGCTTGCTGCAAAAGTCCCAAAAACCTCCCTTAGCGGCATCATGGAAAGCGCAGACAGCCCTTCTGCCTCCGTCCACCTCTAAATAACGGGCCCAGCATTAATGGGTCCGGCATTAGCGGCCACCGCTAATAGTGGGCACCGCTAATGCCGGAACCGGAAATAACATCATCGCGCCGGAACAGGAAACGGCATGGCGGCCATCTTGAAAAACACAAACCATTGCCATCCTCGATACACAGGACCTGGAGCCTCAATCCAACAACAGAACATCTTCCACAACACCAGCACCATGCCGGAGGCTGTTAAGAAAGGGGCATCCCGGCAGCGGAAGGAGCGGTTCTCCGAAGATGAACTGACCATGCTTGCTGACACTCTGGCTGAGAATGCAGAGGTGGTCTTTTCCAATGACCTAAAAAGAGCAACACAGATAAAAAAGAGATTTGGGAGCGAGTAGCCCAGAAAGTGAGTGCGGTTAGCAACACCCCCCGCAGAGTAAAGGACGTCCGAAAACATTGGGACGACCTGCGCCTGAGAGTGCGGAACATCTTATCTGCCAACCAGAGCCAGGGCCTGGCTACTGGCGGTGGCTCTAACTCACCGATAAAACTCAGCCGCTGGGAAGAAACCTGCGCCAGCAGTATCGGTCTGGAATCATTGGAAGGTATGGGAGACATGGAACATGATGGAACATGGAGCCAAGTCATCGGCTAATGGAGGTGAGTGTCCTAAGAAAACACTGTATTGCAAAGTATGTAGATAGTCCACCAATGTGACCGTGCCATGAGGCAATGCATGGACCATCATACACACATAGACACATCCCTGCCTAGATGCCGTCCCAAGCACTTACACATCCACATGCATGCAACATGCCTATGCCATACCTGACACACCACAAACAGGGAAACGGCATGTGTCACACTGCACGCAGTCCACAACACATAGGCATGTCTCACATCACAGCATGCACCACCTCACACATGTGTGAACCTAACGTAGGCCTGAGCAACACCAACAAATGGCTGATAACGTGCATGCCACAAGAGTAGGACAGCCAGCAAGTCATCAAATGTGTACAACTGCACTAATACCATTGTATGCATGATGCATGTACAACCATCACTGATGCAGTCCCTCTTATGGTCCCCCACAGGCCGAGATACCGACAGCAATGCAGAGGACTCTTCAGCAGAGGCCCCCACACCTGCCAAGAGGGACAAGTCCAGGAAAGAAACCAACAGGCCTTCACACTCCAAGGGCACTGGCAAGGCAGATCGGCAACAGAGGAGAAAGGCACCAATGGATGGCATGGAACAGGGGCTTCATAGCTCATCCACTACTGCAGGAATGCCAACACCTGTGGTATCCGCAGCTGTAGAGCCGGTGGCAGACTGGACCCTGTCTGCAGCCACCAGTTCCGTTGGTGAGGCAGCTGCCACTGCGCCACAGAGTGGCGATGAGGTCCTTTCAGGAGGCAAGGTCTGTGTCCCTGAGGACTCACGCTCCCTGCAATTCCTTGGTACACCCAGCCCCACCCAAGAACACAGTTTACACCCATCAGCACACCCAATGGCACGTCTCATGTCCAGTCGGGAGGAGAGGCGGAAGCAGAGGCCTGGAGCCCCACACAGAACACACCAGATATGGGCCCCTTGCAACACCAGCCATCCACCTTCACAGGGGTCCGGGACGGGGAGTTCAGGATGACACATATGGAGGCGCGCCAGCAGGAGTTAACTGGCCTAGTGAAGCAATATGTCACTGATGGTGATGTGTCGAGGAGGGAGGCCAGAGACAACACTGCGGCCATGAAAGGGGCCATAGAGGCGAGCACACAGAAGATCTGTGAGGAGCTGGCGGCAGTGCAGCAGGTGCTTGGCCGGATTGCGGATGCCATGGAAGCTCTGCGTCCTGCCCCGGCAGCTGAGCATGTGCCCACAGCGTCTTCCTTAAGCTCAGCACAGACAAGCCCCCTGCGCAGGTCTGTGCGCACCATGCGCCGCTCCAACATGCCACCCCCGGAGTGAGACACAGGCCATTAGTTGCAGGCTCAGCCTGCATATGAACACCTATGCAGACTGGAGTGGCATAAGATTGCACACCATGTGTGGGGGAGTTGTGGGGGGAGCAGGAGGAGGGGATGGGGTGTGTGGGGAATTGTGGGGGGAGTGGGAGGGGTGATGGGGTGTGTGTGAGGTGGAGGGTATGAGCACTTTTTACTTTTTACTGTTTAATACACCCATTGTGTACCAGAAAAAATACTTGACTGGACATTCCTTATTCTGTATGTGTCATTTATTGGTTTACTGTGCATAGTGTCCATGTACTCCCACACCCAGTGCCCTCAGTCCCACATTCATGGCACCCTCTGCCCCCCTGTGTCTTAGAAGTATTGGCCAATCACAGACTGGCGCACAGCACGTCCCTCCTGTGCATCGCCACCGCGATGCTGGGCGCCCACATCTTCTTCATCATCACCTGATGGTTGCTGTTCAATGTCAGGGGGCAGAGGCATGTTCCGTCGGATGCACATGTTGTGCAGCATGGCACATGCCATGATGATCGTGGCCACCTTCTCATGCCTGTAGAGGAGTGCCCCACCCGACCGGCTAAAACAGCGAAAACATGCCTTCAACAGTCCAAAGGTCTGCTCGATGACCACCCGGGTACGGGTATGGGAACGATTGTAGTCCTCTTCGTGCCTGTTCTGCGGGTTCCCGACAGGGGTGAGGAGCCACGTCTTCAAGGGATATCCACTATCACCTGCATGGGTGCAAAATAAGATATGTTAGTCAATTCCTAATGGACAGCTGTACTTATCACACAAGCCTGCAGATATTTGTTGTTCACATGCACATGTCCCATGTGTATGCACACATTTTACCTTGCCACAATGTGTGCTGTGCCATGGTCTTATGGAGTGCATTGCGTCTTCAAGATGATACACGGTGCACACGCCCTTGATGTTGCTCATGCACTGTGGATGCATAATGCTGTGCTTGTTTTAAATCTGTGTTGTGTAGTGATCAGTATGATTTTATTACTGGCAGCGTTGGCAGTAGTCTCAGCATGATTTATCATTCAGCGCTTTTTATTCCCATGGTGCCATGCAACGCTACTGTGGTGGTGGCCCTGTGACAAGCAGTGTATTCCCTTAGTGGTTTTCATTTGTGCACTCTCATGGATGCTTGTCCTGTGTATAATTGCTGCGGACATTTACATTGTGCATACTCACAGCATGTTGCTGGATTGTGTTATGGAGGGTGAGGTCTGATGATGGGTGGTGGACATGATGTGGGGTGGTTGAAAGTTAGGCATGTTGTAATTGGTGTGAAGCTTCCATCATTGCTATGGGGATTGGTTGTCCTGTTCAGTTTGGGATGCTTTGGGGCACAGTGTTTTGCGATGTGGACATTGTGCTGTCACCACAACAATGAGGCCATGGTGGTGTGTGCATCTCTCCCCCATTACACTGCCATGTGCCTGTCATGCAACTTACCAAGCAGTCAGGCACATCGTCCTGCATGTCGCTCCATGTAGCATGGTAGCCTGGAGTTGCGCAGGACCATTGAGTCATGAGTTGATCCGGGAAATCGGGCACACCAATGTGTGATGATCTTGCTGGAGTCACATACCATCTGTACATTGATGGAGTGATATAGCTTACGATTGCGGTACACCACCTCCGTGACATGCGGGACCACATGGGTGCAGTCAAGTGTACCAATACAATTTGGCATGCCTGCCAGTGCGTGGAAGCCAACTTTTGTGTCAAAGATCTCCTGGGCAGTCCGTGGTAAGGATATGTAGTTCCTTGTGTGCTTCAGGAGGGCATCCAGCACTTGGTTCAGCATGCGAGAAAATAAGGGTTGTGAAATGCCATGCATGTGCCCCACTGTGTGCTGGTAGGTGCCTGTGGCCAGGAAGTGGAGCACAGACACTACCTTCAGTAGAGGTGGGATGACGGTGCGTATTTCAATCAGGCTGACAATGTCATCGTGTATCATGTCCACAACGGTCCAGACGGTACAGGGTGTGGATCTGATCAGGGGTTAAGTTGAATGGACTGGTTCTGATGCAAGGGATTGGGGGCTGCCTGCGTGGTACCACTGGCTGCACTGGTGGAGCTTGCTGGGCCTGTCTCACCCTCCTCCTCCTCCTGGTGCCTGTTGTTGTTGCTGGTGTAGCAATGCAAGCATGTCCTCCAGCCCCAATATTGTTATTGCAAGTGGATTCATTTTGGTGTGGAATGGGGTGTAGGGTGTGGGTGTGCTCCATTTGTGCTGGGCCAGACTCCATTGCCCCCAGTTGTGCTGATTGTGTGCACCTGTTGCAGTTAGGTACACTGCACATTGCTGTTTGCGGGTGGTTCGCGATGCCGGTAATGCCGGCATCCCGGTATCCCTTATTACAGCCTTCATGATGCTGGTATTTGCATGTCCGCATGACTTGTGATCTCCTCCTGTTTGCGCCATCCCGGTATTGCTGGGCCGAAGGGCCATGTGCCCGCGCGTATTCTGGTACGGGGGTGCACGGTATCAGTAGTGGCGCTGATACTGGGTTGCTGACTCGAAATTGACCGGATCGGTATGCGGTGCCGGTAATGCCTTACCGGCATCGTTTTTCCATTAGCTCCAACCTCGTCATGACCCCCTTAGTCCCCTTTCCGCCATACGTTCCACCATTCTCTCCCCTAATAATACTGGTGTCATTAGGCAATGTTAAATATTGTTGCTGCGTCAATGGGGACTGAGGAGTGGCACCAGTGTCCGGCGAGCGCATGCTCCCAGTGCCACGCCCCAGCGCACCTCTAAATTTAAATGGGAAGAAGGTTTTTCTGATGAAAAGGGTTTCCGTCTCCCGTCCCTAACGAGGGACGCCCATGCAGTATGGAGGAAAGGGGACTAAGGACTAAGAATACGTTAGTCACTATGGTGAGTAACTAGTAATTTACATTGCCTCTGCTGTTGCTCGCTCACTCACAAGCATTCTGACCTTTCTTTACCACACGGCTCGCACCAATGCATCCCAGAGTCACTCAGCCTCACTTGACTTACTTGGTATGCTGTCTTTGTGTGCCCTTCTTCGCTTCGGTCGCTCCTTCGTGGCTGCTTCAGTTCCCGGCTTGGCAAACCCCTGCTCCAGGGTCTCCGACACCACAGGCTATCGGAGAGTAAGTTCTCTTGACTCCAGGAGCACGGCAGCCTGCCATTGGAGACCTTCCTACAACGCCAGCCACACACTGCTTCCACTGCAGCGACTCTGCAGCACCTCAGTGTTTCAGACACACGTCTCCCTGCCTTCACCTCTGGCTGCAAGCACTGCACAGGCAAACTCCCGACTTCCTTCATTAGCCTCACCTGAGCGTGCCATTTATACCACCCCTGTGGCATTGGGTGCAGGCCAGTCACCTTGATTTCACAACAGTCTTGGCATCCCTCTTCCTAGTGCCAGTACCAGAGTGGTTTTTGTGTATGGCTGAGTTAATAAAGGATGAATGTGGATTCCTATGCTGTCTCTTCCCCATCTCAGTACCTTAGTGGTATACATTGGGAGATGGTTTTCTAACACAACAGAGAAGGGATTGGAAATATTCCATAAAAGCCTGGGGCATATTTGGGATTTAAGGTTTACTACCCACAGTCCTCATTTGATCTTCAATCTTTTATTTTTTTTAAAGTTTTTTTCATTCTGATAAGGGTAAATAAACCATTCGCAAACATACAGCGTGAGGAATCTGAGGGTGTCCTCGCTTCTTTTCCCCTGGCATTCTCTGGTCAGGTTGTTAGGGAAAGGCCATCGCTTTTTTTTTTTTTAAACTTTCTTTATTGAATTTCAAAAACCGTGCAAACAAAACAACAAATTACTACTAGCCCACAGGTTCTCCCGCCCACCCTCCCCATCCGCATCACAGAAACATTAACACCCAGTATAGTCATACAGTTCCAGGTTACAACAGGAGAAGGAAAAGTTCACTCTAGTCCCTCCCCGGATTCCGGGATGGCAGGCCAGCTGACCACAGGCTTGCATATTAAGCGTGATTCAGGGATGGAGAAGGTGACTGCATCATTGAGGACCTCTCCGCCATGTACTGTCTCAGAGGATACCAATAGTCAAGAGGGCGGTTGGAGGCCGGCAAAGTGGAAGCGTACCTAGTCTCTCTTCGCTCCGATGTGTTCATGAGCTCCATCCATTTAGTAACAGTGGGCGGAACAGTAATGGATACTAGAACAGGAGAGTGATCAGAAAGGGTACGGGGAAGAATAGAAGCTGCAGCAGCATTCCTTAGGAGCTGGGGAGTGACCATAACGTAATCGATTGTAGAGCAGCTACCATGCACTCCCAAGTAGAATGTATACTCTCTAGTATTCGGATGTAGGGATCGCCATATATCATACAGACTGTGGAACTGGGAGATGGCAGTCCAAGCTCTAGTTGCCAAGGGGAGGGAAGTTTGGCTGGATGCAGATCTATCCAATTCCAGCATGAGGGCCAAATAAAAATCACCAGCCCACACAATCTCATAACCCGGGAATTTATGAATGAGCGCCGCACACCGATGGAAGAACTCTGGGGAGTCTGTGTTCGGCGCATACACATTTATGAGCAGCAGCTTGATACCATACAGCTCTCCCGCCAGAATCACAAATCTACCCTCTTCGTCCATAAGTTGCTCATGTAGCCTAAATTGTAAGGAGCTGTGGATGTAAATGGTCACCCCCTGGAATGGGACGTCTAGGATGATTCGTACCTATGGATACCCCGCCCAACAAGCCTAGGAAGGGGAGCCCCCTTAGGAAGTGGTTTTCCTGAATGCAAAGTACGTTGACCCCATGGTTCCTGCAGAAATTCGCAATCAAGCAGGATTTCTTGGGATTTGTAAATCCCCTTATATTCCAGGATAGAACCGAAAGAGTCTTTTGCCCCCCCCTCCTCCCCCATCATATATGCGAACATATCAGCCAAGGGAACATTGTGATGTGGGCATTATACATGCAACAATTACTGACCTTTTTTGTCTGTGCGGGTGTTCAAAAGACCCGTTGTGTGTTCAGGCAATTAAGAACAAAGAACAACCCAGCCAGAGCCATGGCTCTCCCAGACCCTCCCACGCCAGAAACAAGAACCTACCGGCAGCCCCATCCCGCCCCCATCCCCAACAAACCCCATAATTAACAATCAAACCGCAGTGTTGAAGGGGCCCCTGAGGGACCCTCGGATGTGGAAACAAGGCACAATCACCACACACGAACTGATATGCCAGACACAAGGTTGTGTTCCCAAAATCTAGGGTTTATTGCAAAACAAATAGTCCCAGTTCGCAAATGGTCCCACGCGCCGCGACGTGTGTCTAACAGACCTCGGGGGACGCAAGAGAGAGAAAATTGTACATCAGTTACATATATACAAAATGAGCATCTTACAATCAGTAATGATACATTCGATGCCACCCCTAATTCATTCCCTTTGAATTGGAGGCGATGATTGACCATGGTGATGAATATGACACCCTAGACCCCATATTTAGTAACAGTTTGCAATCTCAAATTTACAGACACTATTCTTTATTTGAGAGAACACAGCGCTTCTGTATTCATGGGCAAGCTGCACGTAGGGGACTGGCACATTGAAGGTCTCACTATCTCCTGGTTTCGATTCATGCTCTAGAGGTCAGCTTGCTCTCTGGGCCTCACAGTGCTCACAGAAAAGGGGGGCCGTAAAGAAGAACCTAATTCAAACCTTTTAATATTCGTTTTGTACATTGCTATTCTTTTTAGGAGACTCGCTGGCATCCATGTACTGATTAAAATGCCTTGCTCCCTGCCTTCAAGGACATGTGAGGGAGGGAACCGGGCATTTCTGTCTGGCTCTCCAGTGTAATGTTTCAACATGTCTTTTAGCCTTGGACCATTGAAGCGAAATAATATCTACAGCAAAGCAGTCTTACATGAGGCAAAGTGGCAACGTTAGAGAGAGCAGAGAGAAAACAAAATGATGATTCTGGTCATCTTAAAATGGCTGCACTCCAGTTGAGCTAATAGCTACGTAACAACTTATGAGCATATATTCTTAACACTTTAAATGAGGCGGTTGGTCTTCGGCCAACCAATTATCATGCATTGCCTTCCGCTCAAGGGGTGCTTAGTTTTTCTAGACTGACAGTGTCTGCAAGTAGTGGTGGAGCGCTGTAGGCGGCCAGCATGCTCCAAAAGGCCTCAGTCATTAGGAGATGTCTCTAGGACCCGACCTCACAGATCGGCAATCACCATTGCTCTTAGCCTAATCAGCACCCCTGGAATGAGAAGGAGAGTGACACGCAGTATCTGGGAGGCTCGAGGCAAAGCTCTCGGCGGCCTCTGGGGAGGTGAAGAAGACCGCGGATCCATTATGTTGAATATGGAGCCAGGCCGGGTAGAGCATCGCATACTTAATCCCCTTTCGTCTTAGGACGGTTTTGACAGCTTGAAACGTTTTGCACTGATCTTGGACTGCAGGGCTGAAGTCTGGAAACAGTCGGATTACGGATGAGCCCCATCACAATTCCCCCTTCTCCCTGGCAGAGCGCAGAATGATGTCACGATCTCGATAGTTGAAAATTCTAGCTATGATTGGACTTTCTTGGGCGCCAGGAGGGGCTTCGCTGCAAGGGAGCGATGTGCCCGCTTCACCATGAACATCGACGTAAGTGGGGGTTGGTCCAGGATTTCAGTAAGGAGTGTTTCCGTGAACTTTTCCATATTATCAATTGTCGGGGATTCCGGCACCCCAAGTATGCGTATGTTGTTCCATCTGGAGCGCCCATCCAAGTCCTCGTTCTTAGCTGTGATTTTTTTAATAGCCTGCTGCAGGACCGCCACCTCGCACTGCAGAGTGGAAATTTTGCCCTCGCCCTCCCCTATGCGCCGCTCCGCCTCTGTCCTACGCCCACACAATTTGTCAATCTGTATGGCCGAGGTATCCACCTTATAGGTTAAGGAGTCTATTTTTGCGCCCAGGCTGTCAGTACTGCTCTTTAATGCAAGCAAAGTCTGATTCAGGGTAGCAACATCAATTTGGGACAGAGGTTGGCTCAAGGAGGGAGATGCTGGCCTGGATGGTTGGTCAGCGCGGGCAAACTGCTCCATTTCAGCCTGTTTCTTGTGATTTCCCATAGCGAAGTAGAGGTGGCACAGGGGGCACAGATCCAGCAGCATGGTGGGTGGGCGCAGGTGGGGTTTAATCCCCCGCAGCCTATGTAAATGTCCAGTGCAGAATGGGCCCCACAGTGTTCCACAAAGCAGGAGTCCGCGTTACTGCCCCGTGCAGCCCAGGCATTCAGCACCCTGTATACTGCTCCCCCCTGCGTGCAGAACCAAGTGAGCCAGCAGCAAGCCAATGAATGAAGCACTAATCCACCAGACAGAAATGACTCCAGGGACTCACGAGCCCAACACCAATTGGATAACTTGCTATTATTGTTATGGAAAGTGGACAACTTGGGGGAGCCCTCCCCCCCCACATCCCCCTCAGGATTGATCAGCAGTCAGCAGGAGTCAGGGGGTAGGCGTGCGCCGCCGGCATCGGAGCATACATACTGACAGGGATCCCCAACAATGGTGTCAGGCGCTAGCGTAGAGGAAGCCACACCTCGCAGTCCAAGGAGCAGTGCGTTGATCCCAAGTCGATAACAATCGGCCAGGCCCTGGGGGGGGGGGGTGCAGTAATCCGGGGTGATATTTGCAGGAGGATGCTTCCCCAAAGTGGACCCAACACCTGGTGGCGTGCGGGTCAATGTCTAGGGAGACAATCGCTTTGCAGAGTAGAAGAGCGCCCTCCCAGGGGCAAGGCCCCCCCCGGGACAGGATCAGGCAGTGGGGGAGTGATCTGGAGCGCGCCCCAGCTGAAGAAAGGGGGGGGTCTGCGGGGAGTGGGTCCCCCCGCAAGCCAGGAGGACACAACGGGGCATGCCTCACCTTGTTCTCTGGTGTCCAGGCAGCCCCAGCCAGTATCCGAGTCCAGTTGCGCAGTGGTCCGTCGCAGGGCACAGCGCCGAGAAGGCGACAAACCCCCACAAGCAGCAGGGTCCAGGCAACGCAAGGAGAGGCGGCCGGCCGCGAGTCCAAGGGGCCGGGACTGAACGCGGATCAGCAAAGCTCCAAACAGCCACAGGAGCAACGTGGGTTCCAGGAGGACGCTCCAACCAGGTCCTTCGGAGATAGCAGCAGGCTGAGGCAGCCCCAAACTCCACAGCCGCAGGCAGCGAGGAGGAGTAAGGGGCGGCGAGAAGCAGCCAAGGCAAAGCATGGGGAGGCCACCCTCCTCCCCCCGCAGTTCAAGCACCGCCAACAAGGCCGCAGCCGGCACCCCCTCCCGTTCGCGGCACACGACTGGCCCGCAGCCGCGAAACTATGACCGGTGGGTGCTGCACAAGTTCATGAGTCATCCGGAGCTCTGCCGAACAAGAACAGGTCCTAAAAATGAAGGATATCAGGCAGGATATGAAGGCCTTGGCCGGAGCCACTCAGGCAACAGCCATCTCAAGCAGCCGTGTGTTAGGGAGAATTCTCATTATATGGCTAATTTCCCTTACCTATAGAGTCCCCCAGCAGCTTTGCTGGATTTGAAGGGTTTGTTTCTTTTTACCTGCTAAGAGTGAGACTCTTTTTCCCACTCTTAGGCATTTTTTCTATGTGTGTTTGTCACGCTCACCTGATTCCCACGGAGGCGCAGGTCTGGCTTCGAGTGCTGATGCTTCTTCAATGGTGAAGCGCAGGACTCTGAAGATGGACAGGAAGGGGCCCCTCTACTCTGGCTTCTCTGGCTCGCAGGAATATTCCCCTGTGCATGAAAAGGGAGTATTACCTACTGACGGAATAATGTTCAAGCCTCCCACCCCCTTCCAACCCTCCACGATACCCTTCCACGATTCCCCGTGAAGTCTCACCTTAGGGTCTGGAAGGATGAGTTCTCCGTCCTGCTTCTGATGCAGGGGCGCGTTGAAACCCAGTTACTTCACTGGATTGAGGTTTGATGGGAGTTCAAAATAAGCTTGACTATTCAGGTAAGGCGCTGTAAGAGTTCTGTTGCAAGTTCAAAAGTTCAAGCTTAATAATAATGTTCATTGCCTTATTGCAGCAAGCGCTAATGTTTGTCTTTTTCCCCTTAGGGGCCGGGGTTCGGAATGCCGGAGATATGGCGCCGACCCGAAATGAAACGTGCAGTTCCAGTAAATGACAGGTAAGTTCTGGATGAGCGTTCAGGTAATGTCTTTGCATTCGCTCATTCAATGTCTTTGTCTTTTTTCCCCATAGGGGCCGGGGTCCAGAATGCCCGGAAGCGGCAGGACCCGAAATGAAATGGGAATGACCCAACAGGTATGTTTTAGAAGGAAACTGAGCTTTTCCTATTCCCTTCCTTCTCTCACCTTGTTTTCTTGTCTTTTTCTCTCTAGGCTCTGGGAAGTGGGTGCGGATCTGGATGATCGCTGCTGAAGATGAAGGCGCCCAGGAAAGGTGAGTGAAATGCAGCGCTGCAGCGATCGAAGCGAAATGCTTTTAAAATGATGTCTTCCCTTTCAGGATCGTCGGTGTGATGTCTCCGTGATGCAGCTTTAGCAGGTAAGGTCTTCTTTCTCCCCAATTCTCTCTTATCTCCCTTTGCAGGTGACCCAGGATGCTGACAGGCGTGGCTGAAGTCCCGATGCAGGAGCTGACACGGTGAGCCTCCAGCTGCATGGAGCAGAACAACGCGAAGCGTGAGTTGCTGATCGCGCGTGGTTTAAATAGCTTTGGAAGAAGTTCCAGGTATGTATCCTTCCACCGATCAGATATGTATCCTTCCCCGACCACACCCAGGAGGAAAGTAGTCCCACAGGTAAAGTAGTTCCATTCAGGCCTCAAGAGGGCCTGGATGTAGCAGCATGGTCTGCCTCAGGTAAGTGCACATTAAAACACTTGAACACATGTCTTGCTTTATGAGCCTGGCGCCTAAGGCGCCAGGACAGGGGTCCAACATGAGCCTGGCACCTAAGGCGCCAGGACTGTGTCCAAAGGGCCCCAGCTTGGGCCCGCTGGCACTTCCCTGGGGGGAATGATGCCTGCCTCTGGGGTTGCTGGGTCGAACCTGGCTCCTTGGAGGTAGGCATCATGACAGTACCCCCCCTCAAGGCCCCTCCCAAGGTTGTTCCCTCCGGGGGTTTTGGCTTGTTCGGAAATCTCCGGTGGAATCTTTGTATTAATCGAGGTGCGTGAACATGGTTACTAGGCTCCCACGATCTCTCCTGAGGTCAATATCCCTTCCAGTCAACAAGATAGAAGAGTTTCGACCTTAACACCTTGGAGTCTAAAATGTCTTTCACTTCGAATTCCAATTCCCCTTCAATTTGAACTGGGTCTGGAGGCTTGGACAGTCGGGTCCCTGGTTGTACTGGCTTCAAAAGTGATGCATGAAAAACTGGATGAATACGCATGTTGGATGGTAAATCCAGTTTAAAGGCCACGGGATTGATTATAGCCTTGATGGGATAAGGTCCTATGAATCTGGGATTGAAGGTTCGCGGGCCCTTGAGGGGTAAATGTTTCGTTGCTAGCCATACCTGGTCTCCTACTTGGTAAGGAGGAGTTTTACTTCGGTGCAAATCAGCGTTTTCTTTATACTTTTTCTTGGCTTGCTGTAAATGAGTTGCAGCTTCTTTGAAGGCTCGGGTTATTGTGGAATGCAGATGATTTACTGCAGGCATTTCCAGGGTCAGAGGTGGATCTAGGTCAGAGGTCCGAGGATGGTGACCATACAAAGTATAAAAAGGAGTTTGTCCGGTTCCAGAATGCACTGAATTGTTGTATGCATATTCTGCGATCCAAAGGATGTCTTTCCAATTTAACTCGGATTGGTGTAACATGCACCGAAGATATTGCTCGAGAGTCTGATTGGTTCTCTCCGTTTGTCCGTCGGTTTGGGGGTGGTGGCTGGTGGATAACCGCACATCTATTTGTGCTAGTTGGCAACACTTCTTCCAAAAATGGGAGATAAATTGACTTCCACGATCCGAGACTAATATGGAAGGGAAACCATGTATGCAAACTATATTCTCCAGAAATTCCTTGGCCAAGGTGGAAGCTGAAGGCAAACCTTTTAAAGGGATAAAGTGGGCCATTTTGGAGAATAGATCCACAATTACAAGGATAGTGTTGTAACCAGCACAAGGAGGCAGGTCAGTTATAAAGTCCATTCACAAGGTGTGCCATGGTGCCGGTGGAATATCCAAGGGTTGAAGTAGGCCGGCTGGCCTTTTCTTTTGACCCTTGTTTTGGGGCGCAAATTCCGCAAGACAAAACAAAAGACTTTGTCTTTTCTCCAAGAAGGCCACCAGAAGTGGCGTTTGATTTTTTCCTCCGTTTTAGCGATACCAGGGTGTCCTTCCATTAATGATTCATGATGATGGGCAATAACAAGTTCTTGCAATTCTTTACTTGGCAGAAACAACCGCTCCTGGAAGTAGGGTAAATCATCCTTAACGGTGTAATGTGGACCCTTTTGACTCCATTCCAGTAAGGTTGAAGAGTCTAGAAGTTGTTTTACTTGCGTTTGGATGTCCTCAATAGTTTGCAATGAAGTTAAGCCTAAGATTCTTTGCTCAGGTATGATTGGCACAGGTTCTAAACTCGAATTAGGTTCTTCCATGCCAATCCGGGATAAGGCGTCCGCTTTACCATTCTTGCAGCCAGGGCGATAGGTAATTACAAAATCAAATTCCGCAAAGAATAGAGCCCATCGGAGTTGTCGTGAAGATTGAGCTTTGGCCGTCTTTAAATACTGTAAATTTCTGTGGTCCGTAATTACGGTGATGGTGTGTCTTGCCCCGAGAAGGTAGTGACGCCAAGCCTTGAAAGCAGATTTAATAGCCAGTAACTCTTTGTCGGTAATTGCGTAGTTGATTTCAGGAGGAGAAAATTTCCTGGACCAAAAGGCCACAGGGTGTAGTTGGTTAGTTTCTGGGTCTCTTTGCTACAGGACAGCTCCCATGGCCGAACTGGATGCGTCGGTTTCCACAATATAAGGGAGATCTGGGTGTGGGTGCTTCAATACAGGTGCAGAGGTGAATTTGGTTTTCAGGTCCTGAAAGGCTTGTTCGGCCTCAAGAGTCCATTCAAAGCGTTTGTTTTTCTTTAGGAGAGCTGTGATGGGTTGGACTGTTCGGGAAAATTCCGGGATGAATCTTCGATAGAAATTGGCGAAGCCGAGCATGCTCTGAACTCCCTTCACCGAGCTAGGAGATGGCCATTTGAGGATGGCGTCCACCTTTCGCGAGTCTATTCGGACTCCTTGAGGTGTTAGGATGAATCTGAGAAACTCAACTTCTGTGGTATGAAAAACGCATTTTTCGAGCTTTGCAAATAGTCTGTGCTGGCGCAATTTCTCAAGAACTGCCCCAACATGGTTTCTGTGATCGGATTCTGAAGAAGAGTACACCAGGATGTCATCAATATAAACAATGACACAGACATCGATAAGTTCCCGAAGAACATCATTCATAAAGTACTGAAAGGCGGCAGGTGCATTGCACAACCCCAAGGGCATCACCTGATATTCGAAGAGCCCAAATTTGGTGCGGAATGCAGTCTTCCATTTGTCGCCTTCTTTTATACGCACCAGGTGATAAGCTCCTCAGAGATCTAACTTGGTGTAAACACAAGCGTCCTTCACCTGGTCGATAAGCTCAGGGATCAGGGGCAGAGGATAACGATTCTTAATCGTTATTTGATTTAGGGCGCGATAGTCTATACATGTTCTAAGGTCGCCCTCTTTTTTCGGCACGAAGAACAGAGCTGAGGAGACAGGAGACTTGGACGGGCGAATAAAACCATTGGCTAGGTACTGATCTAAATACTGACGCAAATGCAGGTTCTCAGGTTCCGTAAGAGCATAAATCCTACTACAAGGTAGTTGAGCATTGGTATTCTGACGGTAGCTGTACAGGGGTGGAAGTTGCTGAGGCTAGACCCATAGCTGGATTTCTTGGATAACAAGTTGGTTCACAATCAGGAAAACTTATCTTCTTTGCTCGCCAGTCAATTCTGGGATTATGTGTTTCTAACCAAGGAATTCCAAGAATTACTTGAAATTGTGGGGCCTTGATCACATCAAACACGATTGCTTCCCGATGTCCATCCTGACCCACCAGTGTCACTTCAACAGTGGAATGCGTTACAGGCCCTGAGGCTATTTCGGTTCCATCTACTGTAGTAATGACATCTTGGGTTACTTTCGGGCGGAGAGGGAGCTTAATCCTGGAAGCCAATTCACGGTCTATGTAATTTCCAATAGCTCCACTGTCGATGTATGCTTTTATAGCATGCAACTGCTGAGGCTGTTTTGGGTCCACGAGCACCATTGGCATGACAAAATGCGAGGTCAAAGAGTTTGTTTTCAAGCTCGGCAAGCGGACCCCTACGATTGTCGGGCTAGGTCGTTTCCCGAATCAGGTGTCAATAAATCATTATCAGTGGCTCCAACCACCTTCTTAGGTGGTTTAACTGGACAATTTCGAAGGAAGTGACCGGAAGTCCCGCAATACAGACAAAGTTGCATTTGCCGCCTTCTCTCTCGTTCCTTCTGCGTTAATGGTCCTTTAACACCGCCGATTTGCATAGGTTCGGATACGTCGGTACTCTTGGAGTTAGCGTGGGTTTTGATCGGTACTCGGGTTTCGTACTTGAACCGATCTGCTTTTCTATTTTGAAGTCTGTGACCAAGTTGAACCACCAAGTCTATGTAGTCTGCGCAGACCTGGGGTAGATTTACTATCTGAGCTAGAACATCCTTAAGCTCTCCGCGCAGGCCTCGATGAAACAATGTGATCCTTTTGTTTTCTGGCCATCCAGTCTCCACAACCAGTCTATTAAAGGTGGCAACGTAGGACAGGAGATCCTGATTACCTTGTCGTAAGGATAGCAGTTCGTTGTCAAGGGCCTGTCCTTGAGAGTGTCGAGCAAACAATCTTTCCATGCTGGCCTGGAAGCCCTGAAAATCCTGGAGAATGGGATCATCCTGATTTACCAATGGAATAGACCAATCGGCAGCACTGCCACTGAGGTAAGATAGTGTAAAGGCTACCTTGGTCTGGTCGTTAGGGAAGGCCCCGGGTCTGCATAGAAAGTGTAAATGACATTGGTTCATAAAGACGGCATATTTCTTGGGATCCCCCGCAAAAAGTTCAGGCGGGGCCAAAGGCATGTGTCCAGGTAGATTGATTTGTACTGGGTTATTCAAACCCATTGATGTGGAAGTACCTCTGGAATAAGGTAAAGGAGTGTGCCCTGCCTGGGCCTGCAATAACCTTTTGGCCAGGTCATCTGTTCTTTCCTTGGAACCTGGCTCCTTGGAGGTAGGCATCGTGACAGTGTTCTATTTTTGTGTTTAATGCCTATGGGATTTTCTCTCACCCATAGGAACCATCTTCATCACATGTGTTACACAGCACCCTCAGTGCAGTGACACAGGGGTGTCGTAGTGACCCCCAAACATAGAATCCATACCCTGGGACTGACTACTGTCTCCCAGGGCATGTAAAGTGCCCATTGGATTTACTAGTCAAATCTTACGAACTTAACCAGTCCAACCCATCTTACTATGGAGGTACTGGGAAGGGTTAATAGTTTTTCCGTTGGGTTCATTTTCGAGGGGTACCTTAAAGTCCCGCTCTCTAAAGTTTCTGGCTGGTGGTAACGGTTACTACCAAAAATATTCAACCGTGAATATTACCTATGGGATTTTCCCATTGTTCGAGGCTAACACTTTTACTGACAGCCTCTAACATACCACCGGTTTATTTTATTATTAACTTTACTCCGGTAGGTTTTATTTGCCAGAACTTTAATATAACTTCCTTCTCGTATCTTACTCTAAACTCCTAACCCAGGTCGGGGATCCTTTGTTCGCTCTTTTGGCAGGCTTCTGCCAAGAAGCCCTCCTTTCGGCGCCTTTGAGTCTGGGGTGGGTCTGTTGTTTGGGAGGGGGAGTAGAACTGTTAAGTCTCCATGCCCTTCTAATCTGTTAGCTGGGAAAGTAAGCACGGCGTCGCCAGTTGCTCACCGACGCATCCGCGATCAAAGACTGCAGTACAAGACCAAAGACTATCATAGCAGTCAATTGCCTCCATTACCGCGGATGCAGCGCAGGGCTTGGAAGGTAGCCTGGCAACGCTGGCGTCCTCTACACTGCAGGAACACTCGCCCTGCTGTGACGGCATCACGCAAGCCGAGTCACGTGATGCAGTCTTCATAAGCGCCTCCCTGTACAAACACCGGCGCTTCTGAACTTTCTTCGGTGGCGTTCTGGACTTGACTCCTGTTTCCTGAACATAGTTGTTTCCTGATCCTTCTGGTGTTGACCTCGGACTGCTTTGGTTACTCTTTGGAAATTGTCTTGTTGATCGGCTGCCTTCCTCCTCTTTGAACTCGGATTTCCCTGATTTGCCTTGGATACTGAATTGGTCTGCTCTACCCGCTCCCTGCTCGACCTCGGCCTGACATTGGATATTGCTTTCGGATTCTGATTTGGTCTGCTTGCTCGCTCCCTGCAGGACATCGGATTGTTATTAGACTTGCCTTGGATTGTTTCCACGCCGCTACCGCAGCTTGAATGACTTTGGCCTTTTTCTTGATTCTGTGAACTTCCTCGCCTTCGTCACTCACAAGTACACGGACTAGAGACTTCCTTTGTGTACGTCGTGGGCTGTTCCTCTTGAGCTTTGCACCTGAGGTTCTATGGTCTGTCCCTTCCTTATCCGGACCTGTGTTACCACTAGGACAGGAGTCCAACACGACTGCAGGTGTCCGCTTTACCAGCCGGTTAACGTCTTACCTGGGTTAGCAGGTTAGTGGCATTTGTGTATGCTTTTGTATTTTCCTTATTGTTATACAAAGTCTGATACTTGCCATTGTATATCAGCTGGTGGTGTGTCCTCCGGAATACCGAAGTCTACACAACCAAGGTCTACCTTCTACGGCGCCTGGATCATCGGTCTCCTGTCTTTCCAGTAATGGACCAATCTGGTTGTTAATTCTAATAGCCAGATAGGTACATTATTTGGAAGACTTCGTCACCTACACGACGAGGCAAGTCGCTCCATATCAAGTGCTCTGTTGATCTGACAGATTCAGAAGCCTTAATAAATGGATGCGAACGAGACCTTGACCGCTATTTTACAATTAGTGGCCGACCTCCGTAATGATATGACTGCTGCCCATTCCGTCACCCAACGACGGATCGATGAACTACAAGCAGGTATACAATCCCCAGGTGTACAACAACCACCACCTGACTTGGCATCTGGGTCAGGTGTTGGGCTACCGACACCAGGGGCTGGGTCTGTGTACATGACGGCACAGTTTCCATTGGCGCCTCCAGAAAGATTCAATGGGGATCCTAAGTCTTACAGGACCTTTTTGAATCAATGCAGGTTGCATTTCCTCTGTAGACCTACTTCCTTTCCTGACTCTACGACTAAGGCCGCCTTTTTACTTTCTCACTTGGGTGGTACAGCGGCCGCCTGGGCTAACCCATTGTTAGAGGAGGGCAGTCATTTGCTGTACAATTGTGATGCCTTGATAGAGGCAATGAGTCGGGTGTTTGATACACGATATGCTACTCAAGCTACAGATCTAGAGCTATTGGGCCTTAAGCAAGGGGAGATGCCTCTTCTTGCTTATTTGGCCAAGTTTAATCAACTAGTGGCAGAGACAGGATGGCCTGAGGATAAGAAGGCTTCACTGTTTTACAGAGGACTTTCAGAACCCCTGAAAGATACCCTGGCCACTGTTCCGGTTGTGCCAAATACCTTCCCTGAACTTCTTGATTTGGTATTACAAATCGATTCAAGACGAGCGGAAAGGAAAGGGGAAAAACGAACTGTTCCTCCCACGTCCTTTTCACCCTCCGTTCCTACGCCTAGCCATTCGGAACCTATGCAAATTGGAGTACTACGGGGACCTCTCTCCACTGAGACAAGAGAACACAGGCGGAAGAATGGATTGTGTTTCTATTGTGGGGCCTCAGATCATCTTTTGCGTGTTTGTCCTAAGAAACCAGCTAAGAAGCAGGGAAACGCCAAAGCTCGGCAGTAGTAGGGGTCCAGCTGCCGGGCATTTCTTCTATGGACTCTAACTCTTCCATCCCTTATTACCTTTCGGTTGCTCTCTCATCTGGCACAGGTAGTCCAAAAGAGGTCTTGGCTGTCCTAGACTCAGGGGCTACCGGCTGTTACATGGATGGAAATTATGCCAGAGAGTTGGGATTGTCTATTATGATTAAACCTTTTCCTGAAACCGTGAGCGCTGTTGATGGGTCCTCCTTGGTGTCAGGTCCCGTAACAGAGCGTACAGCCACGTTGATAATGACTACGAGCTCTGGACATACTGAAGATATAACTTTCGATATCATTGCTGCCCCGCAGCTTAAGTGCATATTGGGACTGTCTTGGTTACGGTTACATAATCCCGTAATTGACTGGCAATCGGGAGAGGTGATGTTCCTTTCGGATCATTGTGAAAACAACTGCTTGGAAAGTACTCCCGATTCATCGAAACCTAGTCGTGCCTTGCTTGATAGCGCTTCTATTGTGGGAGCTGTTATCAACACGGCCTTACCAAAAGAGTATCACGAATACAAGGACGTTTTTGATTCAGTGGCAGCAGATATTCTGCCACCCCATAGGGCTTATGATTGTCCAATAGAGCTGGTACCTGGGGCAAAGATACCATCCGGGCGAATATACTCTTTAACACCCAAAGAAGATATAATCCTAAAAGAATATATTGAGAAATCCTTAAAAACTGGTTTCATTCGGTCATCAAAGTCCCCAGCAGCCTCTCCTTTATTTTTTGTCCCCAAAAGGGAGGGGGATCTACGCCCTTGTATTGATTATCGGGCGCTGAATGCGGTTACCATAAGAAACCAATATCCACTCCCGCTGATCTCTGTCTTATTGGACCAGCTCGGAAGTTCAGTGGTGTTCACTAAACTGGACTTGCGTGGGGCATATAATCTAGTGAGAATTAGAAGGGGAGATGAATGGAAGACCGCGTTCAAAACCAAATATGGGCTTTTTGAGTATTGCGTGATGCCGTTTGGGCTGTGCAATGCCCCGGCCACCTTTCAATATTTCATTAATGAAGTGTTCCATGATATGCTGGACCGCTATCTGGTGGTCTATTTAGATGACATTTTGATCTATTCACCCTCACTAGAAAAACACATTTCACATGTAACCAGTGTATTGCAGCGATTAAGAGAAAACCACTTATTCGCCAAATTGGAAAAATGCATATTTCATGTACAGGAGGTGGAATTCCTAGGTTACAACATTACTAACCATGGGGTGCAAATGAGTCCCTCCAAGGTATCAGCAGTGTTGCAATGGCCGACCCCTGTTACCCTGAAAGAGCTACAGTCATTTCTGGGGTTCTCTAACTTCTACAGGCGCTTCATTAAGGACTTCTCATCCATTGCTGCCCCTCTCACGGTTTTGACCAGTTCCAAAAAGACCTTTTGCTGGAATGGGGAAGCTCAAAAGGCGTTTGAAAGTCTTAAAACCGCATTTACTACTGCACCTGTACTCCAGCATCCCAATCCGGCAAAGCCTTACGTTGTGGAAGCAGATGCCTCAGGTATTGCTCTTGGTGCGATACTGTCGCAATTATGTCCTGAGACAAATGGGCTTCACCCGGTTGCATACCACTCTAGGAAACTCACCTCATATGAAAGGAATTACACCATCACAGAACGAGAGTTGTTGGCAGTAAGAGACGCTTTCATGGTATGGAGGCACCATTTGCAGGGTACCTCAGAACCTGTCCAGGTTTTTACTGACCACAGAAATCTGCTTGCACTCCAGTCCGTTAAGTGCTCCACAGCTCGGCATGCTCGCTGGCACGAGTTTTTCTCAATGTTTAACTTCACTATAACATACCGCCCAGGAGCCCTCCATTCTAAAGCGGATGCACTTTCTCGTAACCATGGTAATCCTGAGCCTAGTAACATGGATGGGTTTCCGCTTTTACCGAACCAGGTGGTATGTAGTTGTACCCTCCAACCGTTGTTTATAGACAAGCTTCGAGATTGGGTGAAGACATCTCCCACAGAAATAACCACTCTGGGGCTGGAGATAGTACAATCCCTCCCTTATAAAGGTGGGAAGGTCTATCTACCCGATGTTCCTACTAGACAACAGGCGATACAATGGTGCCACGATTCGTCTATTGCCGCCCACCCGGGTATCCGGAAGACTCTGGATTTACTAAAACGTTGGTGTTGGTGGCCATGCATGGCAAATGATGTTACAGACCATTTGTCCACCTGTGCGGTTTGCGCCCAGTGCAAGTCCCTTCATGGCAAACCGGTAGGCTTGTTACGGCCTATGCCCATACCCGAACTGCCCTGGACCATGATTTCCATGGACTTTGTTGTGGAATTACCGCTGGTGGAAGACTATGACACGGTATGGGTTGTCATTGACTATCTCACGAAGATGGCCTTGTTCGTTCCCTGCAAAGGAATCCCTACAGCTCCTATATTGGCGAGCTTGTTTCTGAAGCATGTATTTAGGCGTTTTGGTCTTCCATCAATTATCATTACTGATAGGGGTTCTCAATTCACTTCTCTCTTTTGGCAAGCGCTAACCTCTACCCTAGGTATTGATGGTAGATACTCAAGTGCATATCACCCACAAACCGATGGGCAAACGGAACGGGTAAATGCAACCATGGAGCAATACCTACGCTGTCTTATCAGTCAGCTTCAAGGTCCTTGGGTCTCACTTTTGTCCTTTGCTGAATACGCCTATAATGACTCTATACATACTGCGACAGGTGTTTCTCCATTCTTTGCTATGTACGGAATGAATCCTAGAGCCCTACCTATTCAGTTTGGGCTTCCATTGAATAACCCTGCAGCTCTGGCTTGCGTGAGGGATTTGTCTGAAACACGCAGAAAGGTTCGGCAACATCTACTCCAAGCTCAAGCAAAAATGAAAGAAACAGCGGACACTCATAGATCTCCGGCCCCGGAATATAAAATAGGTACCAAGGTGTGGTTGTCCACGCGTAACCTACGAATACAAGGTCGCAAAGCTCTAATGCCTAAGTTTATAGGGCCTTACATCATTTCGGAAGTCATCAATCCGGTGGCTGTCCGGTTGAAGCTTCCGTCTACCTGGAAAATCCACCCGGTGTTTCATGTTTCCCTTATTAAACCTTGCCACCCTTCTACCAGGCTTCCATCTCGCCCGCTTCCTATTAAGGTACAGGGGTCAGATGAATATGAAGTGAGCGCTATATTGGGCACACGGATACGCAGGGGTAGGCGGTTTTACCTGGTGGATTGGAAAGGGTATGGCCCGGAAGATCGTACATGGGAACCAGCATGTAATATACATGCTCCGGCCCTAGTGTCTCAGTTCTGGTCTGCCCGAAGGGTGAGGGCCTCTTTGGGGGAGGATACTGTTAAGTCTCCATGCCCTTCTAATCTGTAAGCTGGGAAAGTAAGCACGGCGTCGCCAGTTGCTCACCGACGCATCCGCGATCAAAGACTGCAGTACAAGACCAAAGACTATCATAGCAGTCAATTGCCTCCATTACCGCGGATGCAGCGCAGGGCTTGGAAGGTAGCCTGGCAACGCTGGCGTCCTCTACACTGCAGGAACACTCGCCCTGCTGTGACGGCATCACGCAAGCCGAGTCACGTGATGCAGTCTTCATAAGCGCCTCCCTGTACAAACACCGGCGCTTCTGAACTTTCTTCGGTGGCGTTCTGGACTTGACTCCTGTTTCCTGAACATAGTTGTTTCCTGATCCTTCTGGTGGTGACCTCGGACTGCTTTGGTTACTCTTTGGAAATTGTCTTGTTGATCGGCTGCCTTCCTCCTCTTTGAACTCGGATTTCTCTGATTTGCCTTGGATACTGAATTGGTCTGCTCTACCCGCTCCCTGCTCGACCTCGGCCTGACATTGGATATTGCTTTCGGATTCTGATTTGGTCTGCTTGCTCGCTCCCTGCAGGACATCGGATTGTTATTAGACTTGCCTTGGATTGTTTCCACGCCGCTACCGCAGCTTGAATGACTTTGGCCTTTTTCTTGATTCTGTGAACTTCCTCGCCTTCGTCACTCACAAGTACACGGACTAGAGACTTCCTTTGTGTACGTCGTGGGCTGTTCCTCTTGAGCTTTGCACCTGAGGTTCTATGGTCTGTCCCTTCCTTATCCGGACCTGTGTTACCACTAGGACAGGAGTCCAACACGACTGCAGGTGTCCGCTTTACCAGCCGGTTAACGTCTTACCTGGGTTAGCAGGTTAGTGGCATTTGTGTATGCTTTTGTATTTTCCTTATTGTTATACAAAGTCTGATACTTGCCATTGTATATCAGCTGGTGGTGTGTCCTCCGGAATACCGAAGTCTACACAACCAAGGTCTACCTTCTACGGCGCCTGGATCATCGGTCTCCTGTCTTTCCAGTAATGGACCAATCTGGTTGTTAATTCTAATAGCCAGATAGGTACATTATTTGGAAGACTTCGTCAACTACACGACGAGGCAAGTCGCTCCATATCAAGTGCTCTGTTGATCTGACAAGAACCCCTGGACAGAGTTGCCGCAGCAACTCAGGTCGCACTCTAACCTGATAGGCTGGAGGGTCTCTCGCCAAGAAGACCACTCCACTGTGTGAGTAAAAGCAGGGTCCTGAGGACTGGAAGAGCAAGACGTCGCCACTGGAACTATGGAACCGAAGGGGAGAGAAGCCACAGACATCTTCAGCATCTACACCACCGGTGAAGCTCTGCCGGATCGTCTCACCACTTTTCTTCCAAACAACGAGAGGAGATCTTCATCGAAAGAGCCTTCTTCCCTTGAGCGGGTGGGAACAACCAGTTCACCCATCGCTCCTCCAGATCTGTCTTGGTCGAATCGACAGTGCCCAGCACTTGGAGACCGGGTAGCCAGGCAGCTATCGACCCGGACCGCGATTAAAAGGAGCGTACCTTTTAAACTTTGTTTGGCAGCACTGCGGCTGGTTTCATCCCTGGGTAGTGCAGTGACTCGAATCTTCCTCCACGACTAGAGCCTCTCTTCCTCTGCTGGATCCCTCGAACTGCAGGAACTACCAGGAACAACCGCCACCGCAGGAGCCACTTCTTCACGTTTAAGGTACATTGTTCCGCTAGGCCTCCCTTTCTCCGTGGTAGCCCTAAAGGTGTTTTAAATCCTTGATCTACTTGTTGGGTTGGCTGCCCTCTCTCGTAACATTGTCTTTCACCTTGCATCTACCTTTTCAATATTCGTTTACCAAAGTCTTGACTGCAGCTACAAGCACATTTTTTGCTCTTGGTCCTGTACCACTGACTCTGGCTCAGGCCTATTGACTCTGGCTGATTTGTTAGATCTGCTGTCACTAGATTGATTTTCAATAAGAAATGTGTTGATGCACCTGAATCTTCTAAACCCCTCTTCCTTCCTACTGTTCTAACTTGTGGAGTGCAATTTTGCTCAGTTTTCATTCACTTCTCTTTCTGCTAAAGTGTCACTGTGCATTACTTGTTCACAAAACTTCAGGGAAGTGTTGCTAGGGGGTGTCTGAAGATATTTCGGTTTAACTTGTGCTTTCCCTCCCTTTCATTAAATTGACTGCCATTTGTAGTTGGATTTCACTGTGCCGTTTTGCTCAGTTTTCACTCTACCACAAACTTGTCTACAATTGTGTGGGGAGATGTCTATACTTTTCCTTGACTGAACTTAACTTACTTTATCAACTGTCATGTGTTGAACTAGATATGTATGTAATAAATATATTCTCTTTTTGATACAAAGCGTTGGTCAGTGTGTCCTTGTTCCATAGTACTGTGATACCTATTGTGTAAACCCTGAATACTGCTCATCTCCCTCTTGAGATAAGTCTGACTGCTCAGCTACCAACTAAATCTTTGTGGTACAGACTGATACCAAAGGGGATTTATTGCTCTCACCTGTAGTCCTAATCTGGTGTAGTGCTCCCTAAGGGAACTGCACTGAATTCTGCGTAACACCGCGCAACAGCGCCTCCCCAAGGCCATCGCTTTTGGATCCCGACCCTGAGGGTGGAGATGTGAGGGAGGATCACCTGGGTGGAGGGAACTTGGAGAGTGGGGCGAGGGCGTCCTTTGGTGAGACATGGTACAACCCCATTCTCTTTTAAAAATGGACCTTCTGTCCCAACAGCCTTTGTAGGTTACTGTCAGCCTTTTCCATTTTTGCCCCTACAAAATGTCCCTCAGAAATACAATTTCTTCACCCGGGACGAGGAAGAGACCAGCTAGGAGGACACATCCTCATTTGGGAAAGATAAGCATATATCAACCTCATATTCTTAATGCAGACACTAGCAGCCTCATATTGTTAATAAAGAAAAACATCAGCCAAATACCAAAATGTGGAGGAGACAACACTGAATTATGAACAATTCCTTTAATGCAACCCTACCCAAACACTACTCTGTGTCATGACCACAGGCCCCAGAACACAAATACCACACCATCTAGTGATGGGGGGAATGGGTCACTTGACTCACTTATGTCCGTTTGGGACTCATAAACACAGGGGCCCTGGCTGGACTCAGTCCTGGCGCCTTTGGTGCCAGGCTCATATAGAGATGTGAGCAGGACACTTTATTTCAGTGCTGGAGTGCTTTTATTTTACAAGAACTTTCCAGGTGCTGAAAGCCTTTATTCCAGAGAACATCCCCATGTGCTGACTCATCAGGCGTGGCTCCCTAGGCCTGGTCTTCAGGTGCTGACTCATCAGGTGTGGCAGGGCGTGGCAGCAGGCAGGCCAGAGCTACTGGGCGTGGCCAGGAACAAGACTATATAAACCCACCAATCCCTCAAGCAAACGCTTCACGTTACTTTGCACCTCCCTGCATCGTGACGCTCACTGCCACCTGGACCAGCTACTTACCTCGTGATACTGCAACAACAGCATCCTTACCTGGACCCTGGCTCGCATCTCACGACAACGCTCCATCTTCTTGGCAGATCCCGAATCGACGCCGCAGCACCTGTGCTCTCTGTCCCACGAAGCGGAAGTCCTGAAATGAGAAAAGAAGACGAGGTTAGAACTCCCGAAAACACCGAACCCAGGGTCGTGCCGCATTTAAAACCCAACGCGCACCCTAAGGCACCATTAAAGGCTACTTACCAGCTGTTGGACCATCTCAGCTCCGCTCCTCCGTACCAACGGCTCCGCTTCTTCTACCGCAGCTACCGCCAGCACCGCTACACCACCTGCAAGGAGAGAGCAGAGAAAAGAGACATTACATACAAAGGACAGAGAATGAACTTTACAAATACAATTACAACAGTCGGAAGACAAGCGGGCAAGTGGCAACAAGGGAAACACTTACCTACAAGAGAAGTGGTCTAGCCGCAGCTGGCCTGGATTTCCACGCCAAGGGACCAGTGAAGGAACTCGGTTCCCTTCAACAAGCGCCCTTTCCAGAAGCAGCAGGACGGAGAGCTCATCATCATCATCATTCAGCAGGTGAGCCTCAAGAGTAGTGCAGCCCCAGGGAAGCCACATACAGGGAGAAGAGGTCTGGAGAACGGGTCAGGAACCACAGGCTGCATACTCATACGACCACCCCTTATATTCACGCAGGAACCACACTGCTCATCACCGCAGTTCCCCACACAGACGCAGAGAGAGGAACAGACAAGAGGAGTTTCATCCCTGGGCGGGCTGCAACCGTGCCCCAATGCCTCATCAGAGACCAGGTGAGCGTAACACTCTGGTACTAGGACAAAGAAGAGGGCTATGGAGGAGTTCAGATGAAGCAGCCAGGGATGTCCCTTTAACTATGGCCAGGCAATTGAACTAAATTACCTGCACCTGTGGTACTTTAGGAAGCCCAACGGATATAAAAATACAGACTGTACACAGAATAGAGTGGGACACAGCAGGCTGGAGTGTGCAGCCGGCTGGAACTGGAGAGAGGTGGACCAGAGAGACAGGAGCAGGAGACACGGATGCTAGAAGCAGTGTCGAGCAAGGACAGGAGATGGCGGGGCCGAGGCAGGCCCAGAGAAGGTCGAGAAGTCCTGCACACGCTCCATGTTGGGTGCAAGTAGGAGCTGTGGGGCGCCAAAGCATTCCAGTCGCCGTGAACCTCCAGGAGAGCGAGTGGCACTCTCTCCGACCTCTGCAATGGAAGAGCGAGGATAATGGAAGCCGAGCACAGGAAGAGGGGCGGAACAGAGCAGACAGGAGCTGCCAATAGGGAACACTCATGCTGGCGGACTCTGGGAACCTGAAGCGAGTATTCTTTGCATATCGACCTAACTGAAAATGCACTTTTTTTTTTTAAGCACTTCTGAAGGGTGAAACAAGTGCAGTGAAGCTTCAAATGAACTGAAAGTGGTTTCAAGAGTGAAACCGATACATTTTGAATACCGAATGAACTGAAAGAAATTATAAGCATGTTGGAATGCCGCACAGAGCCAAAAAAAAGTGAGGAACTTTTTTTCATGCAATAAAGCATTTCTGAGACAAATGTGAACGCATCATGAAGCAATACACAGACAACAGATTCAAAGTTCAAACCAAATGTATTTATTAACTCAAATATCTGGATGGTGTTTCCCTACCTAAAGAAACAAAGGGCAGTCTGAGTGAGTAAGTTCAACTTAAGTGTGTCTGTATCCAAAACCTATACTTGCCCTCACAACTAAACTATGCAACGTGTAAGGATGTCAACAATAGGCATAAAAGTGTTCCAAATAGATTTCTGAGCTTCTTCCAGCTCTAAGCTTGTTTTCCAGCTCCCCTTCTCCAAGTTCAAAGCATTTTAAAAAGGACTCGGGGTTCCTTTCCCCCAAGTAAGCAGCATAGTTCCAAAAGAGCTGTGGGTTGTGGATTCTAGGAATTGAACCTGCCTGTGCTGTGCAACAGTTATATTTAGATTGTGAGTTTTGGCAAGATCACAGGAGCCGTTTTGGGGTTAAGCCTGGTCCCCTGTTTGGTACGTGGAAAAGGTTATTTGGCTCCCGGTTATCTTGATTGTAAAGATTTTTTCGAAATAATATCCATAACACTTTGGTTGGTACGAAGTGATTTGTTTATTCGTGGTCAGCCGACACGTGTTTCGACCCGTAGGGTCTTTCTCAAGGCTGAACAGTTTTCAATGGTGACAGGTGTATGTGTGATTTGTGACAATTGTGTGACAGATTATATTATATGCCATTGTGGTGTAGGCGTGATGTGCAGTAAGTGAACAAAAATAACAAAACATAGCATCACATCAAAAAACGTTGACGTGTTGGTTTATAAAAAGCATTGTTGCATATAAGCGAGGAGAAAAGGAGGAAAAAGAAGAAGGAGAAGGTTAGCAAATGGGCAGAGGGGGAGAAAACGGAGGTTGTTCTTTAATGAGGTGGAATCCTCTTACCTAGTCTGTTTGCTGAGTACCCTCAGTGGGGTGTTGTTCAATTTGGAACTGTCCTTGCGGCAGTCCTGGCTCCTATTGGGCCCTGTGATAAGAAGTCCAAGAATAGTGGTTGTTAAAGCCTTGTGTTATCATATACCTGATTAATTTCTAGTGTTACCCAGGTAGTGAGTGTTCTTGGCGGCGTCGAAATCACATCACGTGCATGAACCGGCTCGTGTGTGTTTCTTGGCCGTGTGGGTCGTCCCTAACGGATTTCTTGATTTCATTATGGGTTGCCAGATTGGTGCCATGAGCTGGTCTGGATTGACATCAAGGGCTCTTAATAGAAGCTCTTGTGTGTGGCCAGCCACTCAAGGGAGGCTGGCGTTGTTCCGGGTAGCTCGAGTGGGGAGCTGGTCAATGGGAATGTCCCTACTGGTTGGGAGGTCTGCTACCCATGAGGGTATGCGGGGAGTCTTACCTTTGTATTGTGTCTGCGTCCCTGGGCAGTGATCTGCTACTCTCCTCCACCGCGCTGGGGGCCGCCATTATATGGCGCTTGTGAGCTATCTGAGTCACGTTATGTGACGGGTGCGCATGCTCTGTGGTATAGTGTTCTAGCTAATGGCACTGTGCATGCGCTTGTCTTGTGGTGTCTGCGCATGCTCAGTGGATCACTGTTGGTACTGTAGTGTTCGGAATGGTGAGATATGGGAGATGTGTTGTGGGGCCATTGGCCCATAGCAATTGTCTAGACGGTTGCCCAGGGGGGGGGATTAGCGTTGGGAGGCGCATGAGCGAAACTTGTTGTTATAAATGGAGAGCCGTTAAATTACTCCGGCTGTGTGTCAAGGAGCTGAGTTGGGCAAAGAGTGCCCTCAAGTTGGAAAAAATATATATATAGGTGAGAGTAGAAGAAGTAATTTACAAGAAGACATTTAGATCATGGTCTTTGTTCAGGCCATTTTTAACACATCTAAAGTGACAAATTAGCCGTGCTTCTTCTTGTCCTAGTTTCTGAATTCTGTCTCCTCCTCTTGGTCCCAGTCGTACCATCTTGAGTCCGATGAACCTGATGTCACTCTTTTTGTCCATTTGGTGATACTTTTGCCAGTGGTTTGCCAGTGGCAGTTTCGGATCTTGTGAATGTATGCTATTGATGTGCTCTCTAATCCTGAAAAGTGTCTCCCGGATAGTGCTGCCTATATATATCTTGTTACACACACAGATTATTGCATATAATCACATATTTGCTTTTGGAGTTGATGTGCTCATTGATATTGAAGATTGGGCAGCCTGAGAATTTTACACATTTGGTCTGGGTTGCATACTTGCACATGGCACAAGTCCCGCATTTCGTGAAACCCATTGGTGTACGTTTACTGAGCCAATCTTGTGCTGTAATGTTTTTGTCTGACAGGAAAGAGGGGCTCAGTAACGTTCTTAGAGTTGGTGCTCTTCTGTAGGACATACTGGGATATGTTTCCAGTTGCGACTTGATATGTTCGTCCAAGCGGAGTAATCCCCAGTGCTTTGTCAAAATTTTTTGAAATACATAGCTGTCCTTGTTATATCTGGTTACGAATCTGATCATGGGTTTGTTATTTTGTATTCTGGGTTTGGGTTGGAGTAGAGTGGATCTTTCTAATTGACAGGCCTGTTTTCTTGCTTCTGCCAAGTTCTTGTGGGAATATCCCCGACTTTCGAATCTTCGATCTAGTAGGTTGCACTCCTCTGTGAAGGATCTCTCTGTGCTGCAGTTTCTTCTTGCCCTAATGTATTCCCCTTTGGGGATGTTGCGTATGACGTTTTTTCTATGGCAACTTTCGGCATGCAGGACGGAGTTGACTTCCGTTGGTTTCCGGTAGGTTCTGGTAACAATTTGGTCCTCTTCTATTTCAATCGTTAGGTCCAGAAAGTCAATTCGAGTCTTGCTGGTGTGGCTAATTAGTTCGATGCCAAAGTCATTGGTGTTGAGATAATCCATGTATTCAGTGAGCTCTACTTCTGTTCCTCTCCAAATTAGGATGATGTCATCTATGAATCTGGCCCAGTTGACAATGAGCCTGGTGTATCTGTCTTCCTTCATCGCATGCTTGATTTCGTAGGAGTGCATGAAGCAGTTAGCTAGAGCTGGAGCATAGCTGGCTCCCATTGCGATCCCCTTTATTTGTTTAAAGTATTCGCCATTAAATATGAATACATTGTTTGTGAGGGAGAATTTGAGGAAAGTTTTAGTCATTTCCACCTGGTCTAGGTGTGAGGCTGATTCTTGTCTAAGAAGAAATCCCATGCTAGTTATCGCAAGATCATGGTTAATTGATGTATATAGGGCCTTGACGTCGAGCGTGGCCATTAGAAAATGCGGTTCCCATTTGATACTGGCTAGTATCTCCAAAGTGTGCATTGTATCTCTTAAGTAGCTCGGTATTTTTGTGACGAGTGGTTGTATGACATTGTTGATGTATCGAGCCATTGTTTCCGTGATTCCTCCAATACCGCTTAGGATTGGTCTACCTTCTGGAATGGTGTCGAAGGCTTTGTGGACTTTGGGAAGGAAATAGATAGTTGGCATTATCGGATGATCTGTTTTAAGGTAGCTGTATTCATCATCAGTAATCAGCCCTGCTGTTTTGTAGTTGGTAAGCAGTTCCTGGTGTTCCTTCAGTATCATCGCCTGCGGGTTGTTCTCCAATTTGATGTAGTTGCCTGGTATTTCCAGGTGGTTGAGTGCCATTTTCAGGTAGTCTGCTTTGTTCATTATTACTATGTTACCACCCTTGTCGGCTTCCTTGATTATAATATTAGTTTCTTCTCGTAAGTTTCTAAGTATATTCTGTTCTGCCTTAGTTAAATTGCCCTTGGCCTCTTTACCTTTGGCGCGTTGGTCTTCAAGTTTATGAAGGTCATTGATTACCGCTTGGTGGAAAGTGTCTATATAGTTTTCCGTAGACAGTTGCGGTGTAAATCTCGATTTGCTTTTGAGTTCCGGGATTTTCATTGCCACATTCTGGATACCCAGTTCTTCTAAGCATTCTTGCTTGCTTTTGTCATTTTCTACGAGAGTACTGAGGAGATGGATGTCCTCAACATCCCCTATAGTAAATATGCTAGGTTTTGGTGTTTTTTCTTTTGGTTTGTGTACCGATGTCTTGGTGGCAAAGAATTTCTTGAGTTTAAGAAGTCTTGTAAATTTAAATAGGTCTATTTGTATGTCCACAAAGTTGTTTTTGCTAGATGGTGAGAAGGAAAGTCCCTTGTTGAGTACTTTTGTTTCAGCATTTGTGAGATCTCTGTTTGACAGATTCATGATTAGATTTTGTTCTGTTTCTGGCCCCCAGTTTTCTGTGACTGGGACCTTGTCCGTCTTTGTTCCATTTCTTCCTCCAACTGCCTTGCGTCTTCTGGTTCTTCCTCTTCCTCTACTTCTGCTTGTAGTGTTCCTGTATTTGTTAATGGTTTTGCGAAGGATACCGTTTTTTTGTTGTTGCTTTTGGGTTGTGGTTTCAAACGACTTGCTTTCTTGTGTAGTTTGATTTGATCTAAAAAACTACGTTTTATTGGTAGTTTGTCTGTTGTTTTCTCTGGTAGCTCTGATATTTCATCTGGTTCACTGTCAATTTCAGAGCTTGCCCCTGAGCTATTTGGGGTGCTTTCTCTGGATTTGGGTCTTTGTTGGTTTTGGTCATATTTGGGTTGATAGGTGAAGACCCTGTCTTCTCTGTAGTCTTTATCATCCCTGAAAAATTTATGTAGTTTTCTCATTTTGACTTCGTCTTGGTGGATTTTCAGAATTCTGTACATTGTTTTGTAGTTTTTCTCTTTAGTCGTTTTTGGGGCATCATAATCTTCTATTTCTTTTTTTAATTCTTCCAGTAGAATCACCACTCTATCGTGTTTTCTTTTTGCGTGTTCTATTAGTAATTCAATCATCCTAGTTGATCCTAATATGAGATTCTCTTCCCATTCGTCTGCTAGGTCTGAGTCCAGTGGGTCATCAAAGTCTGGAAAAATCAGGATCCTGAGGCCTCTCGGTATTTTCTTTTGTTCTGCATATTCCTGCATTGTTGTTTTCTCCCAGAATTTGTTGATTTCTTTTTTTGATAGTTTCTCAAGCCTCATGAATTTATGTCTGAGGTCTTCCTCTAACTTGCTGTCTTTAAACGCATTGTCCGTTGATCCTCGTGGGGCAAAGAGTGCCCTGATGTCTTCGTTCCTTGACATCATATATTCTGCCATAGCTTCGTTTTTATTTTATCCAGTTTGTTCGTATTGGAATTTCCAGGTGCGTTAGCAGTGGCTGGTTCCCTAGTGTAAAGGTGCTGTGGGTTGTGGCTTCTAGGAATTGAACCTGCCTGTGCTGTGCAACAGTTATATTTAGATTGTGAGTTTTGGCAAGATCACAGGAGCCGTTTTGGGGTTAAGCCTGGTCCCCTGTTTGGTACGTGGAAAAGGTTATTTGGCTCCCGGTTATCTTGATTGTAAAGATTTTTTCGAAATAATATCCATAACACTTTGGTTGGTACGAAGTGATTCGTTTATTTGTGGTCAGCCGACACGTGTTTCGACCCGTAGGGTCTTTCTCAAGGCTGAACAGTTTTCAATGGTGACAGGTGTATGTGTGATTTGTGACAATTGTGTGACAGATTATATTATATGCCATTGTGGTGTAGGCGTGATGTGCAGTAAGTGAACAAAAATAACAAAACATAGCATCACATCAAAAAACGTTGACGTGTTGGTTTATAAAAAGCATTGTTGCATATAAGCGAGGAGAAAAGGAGGAAAAAGAAGAAGGAGAAGGTTAGCAAATGGGCAGAGGGGGAGAAAACGGAGGTTGTTCTTTAATGAGGTGGAATCCTCTTACCTAGTCTGTTTGCTGAGTACCCTCAGTGGGGTGTTGTTCAATTTGGAACTGTCCTTGCGGCAGTCCTGGCTCCTATTGGGCCCTGTGATAAGAAGTCCAAGAATAGTGGTTGTTAAAGCCTTGTGTTATCATATACCTGATTAATTTCTAGTGTTACCCAGGTAGTGAGTGTTCTTGGCGGCGTCGAAATCACATCACGTGCATGAACCGGCTCGTGTGTGTTTCTTGGCCGTGTGGGTCGTCCCTAACGGATTTCTTGATTTCATTATGGGTTGCCAGATTGGTGCCATGAGCTGGTCTGGATTGACATCAAGGGCTCTTAATAGAAGCTCTTGTGTGTGGCCAGCCACTCAAGGGAGGCTGGCGTTGTTCCGGGTAGCTCGAGTGGGAAGCACGGCTAATTTGTCACTTTAGATGTGTTAAAAATGGCCTGAACAAAGACCATGATCTAAATGTCTTCTTGTAAATTACTTCTTCTACTCTCACCTATATATATATTTTTTCCAACTTGAGGGCACTCTTTGCCCAACTCAGCTCCTTGACACACAGCCGGAGTAATTTAACGGCTCTCCATTTATAACAACAAGTTTCGCTCATGCGCCTCCCAACGCTAATCCCCCCCCCCGGGCAACCGTCTAGACAATTGCTATGGGCCAATGGCCCCACAACACATCTCCCATATCTCACCATTCCGAACACTACAGTACCAACAGTGATCCACTGAGCATGCGCAGACACCACAAGACAAGCGCATGCACAGTGCCATTAGCTAGAACACTATACCACAGAGCATGCGCACCCGTCACATAACGTGACTCAGATAGCTCACAAGCGCCATATAATGGCGGCCCCCAGCGCGGTGGAGGAGAGTAGCAGATCACTGCCCAGGGACGCAGACACAATACAAAGGTAAGACTCCCCGCCTACCCTCATGGGTAGCAGACCTCCCAACCAGTAGGGACATTCCCATTGACCAGCTCCCCACTCGAGCTACCCGGAACAACGCCAGCCTCCCTTGAGTGGCTGGCCACACACAAGAGCTTCTATTAAGAGCCCTTGATGTCAATCCAGACCAGCTCATGGCACCAATCTGGCAACCCATAATGAAATCAAGAAATCCGTTAGGGACGACCCACACGGCCAAGAAACACACACGAGCCGGTTCATGCACGTGATGTGATTTCGACGCCGCCAAGAACACTCACTACCTGGGTAACACTAGAAATTAATCAGGTATATGATAACACAAGGCTTTAACAACCACTATTCTTGGACTTCTTATCACAGGGCCCAATAGTAGCCAGGACTGCCGCAAGGACAGTTCCAAATTGAACAACACCCCACTGAGGGTACTCAGCAAACAGACTAGGTAAGAGGATTCCACCTCATTAAAGAACAACCTCCGTTTTCTCCCCCTCTGCCCATTTGCTAACCTTCTCCTTCTTCTTTTTCCTCCTTTTCTCCTCGCTTATATGCAACAATGCTTTTTATAAACCAACACGTCAACGTTTTTTGATGTGATGCCATGTTTTGTTATTTTTGTTCACTTACTGCACATCACGCCTACACCACAATGGCATATAATATAATCTGTCACACAATTGTCACAAATCACACATACACCTGTCACCATTGAAAACTGTTCAGCCTTGAGAAAGACCCTACGGGTCGAAACACGTGTCGGCTGACCACGAATAAACGAATCACTTCGTACCAACCAAAGTGTTATGGATATTATTTCGAAAAAATCTTTACAATCAAGATAACCGGGAGCCAAATAACCTTTTCCTAGTTCCAAAAGAGCCTTAGGGTTCCCTTCCCCAAGGATGCAACACAGTTCCAAAATGATTGTGGGGTTCCCTTCCCCAAGTCTGTAACACAGTTCCAAAAAGCGCTGTTGGGTTCCCTTCTCCAAGGCTGCAACACAGTTCCAAAAAAGCTGTGAGGTTCCCCTCCCAAAGGCTGCAACACTTTTAGCTTGCCAATAAATAATCAGTTTCAAGTCTTTGAATTCTCACGACCAGTTCCAGGTCACCTTGAATACCCTTCAAATTCAGGTACTGCAGATTGCTTTTCTTCCCATTCACTTCAGCAATCTTGGTTACCAACAGGGATTCTTTAGCAGGACTTTTCCACGGTCTCAGCACAGTTGTCGGACCACACGGTCCACCCACCACAGGTCACGCAACCGATAACCTTTGGTTTTTTTCCCACACAAGGTTCTCCTTCACCACATCTGTGCTTCAGCTTGCATTTACTCTAAATAGTTCTTGCCAGTCTTTTGGTTTTACCAAAGTATGTTCTTCCACGCACCTCACTCTATGGTCCTTAATCTCTTTATAACTGTTCATCACTTGCTTTTCACTTTATTCACAACTTTTCATTCTTTGCCTTTAAAATATTTGTTACTTGTGTTTCACACTTGTTTCGAGGGGATTGGGTCCTCCGACGTATTCCATTTCTATGACAGTAATCACCACAGTTGTGCTGCTTCGGAAAATTTTCTGCGTCCTGCGTCAATGAAGTCGATGCACCGTCCTCGAGGACCTTCTCCGACGGCCGACGTCACCCGATGTGATAAGTAGGACGCACGACGCCCGTAGCCTCAGTTCCGTTTTTTCAGCCAACGTGTTCGCTTCGTGAATCTCGGTACGCCTCGACTCTTTGGAGTTTCTGCTGTTCATCTCGGTTCTTCAAACCTGTTTGTGTACGATTTCTTCGTGAAGATGTCTACCTCGTCTTCCACACCGCGTCCGGGCTTTAAGAAGTGCGGGGACTGTGGGTCCAAGATGTCGGTCACGGACTCGCACAATGCCTGCCTCTGGTGCCTCGGGGAGGCCCATGACATGGATGTCTGTGTCGACTGCCAGTCGCTCACGTCCAAAGCAGGAGCGCAAGAAGACGTTATCGGTAGGTAAGGTGTCCAAGCCCCAGAAGTCGAGGTCTGCAGGGCTTTCGACGGACGACTCGAGGGGCGACTCTCCACATCGTCGTCGGAAGTCCAGTGGATCTCGGTCCCGGAGTCGGAAGCGCCGTCATCGGTCGCCTTCCCCGTCCTCATCCGAGGACTGCGCCCGTCAGCGGGTCGCTTACCCCACCAAGCATGCGACACCGGAGGAATGGGCTTCCTTCGGGAAGAAAATGTTGGCGATTCTCGAATCGCAGGGTACTGGTCCATCCGCGCCTCCGAGTGGGGTCGGTCGTGATCAGCCGAGAGACGCCGCTCACACGCCTTCGGGCTCGGGTGGTCGTCATGATTCGCGGGAAAGGTCCCGCTCGGACAAGGGGAATCGTTCTCGGCTTGCCCGGTCCAGTTCCAGTCCTCGACGCGCTCGAGACCGTGTGAACCTGTGAAGTCTTCGGCTCCGAGGAAGTCGTCGACGCCTTCGGCGCCCAGGATGTCGAGGGACACGCTCGGGGCTCCGCCTTCGAGGCCTGTGTTGAAGCCGTCGATGCTGTCGGCGCCGCGTCTGTCGTCGATGCCGATTCTCTCGATGCCGGCGCCGATTCACTCGATGCCCTCAACGCCTTTCGGGGCTGTGTCGACGGGGGTACCCCGTGGCTCGGGGGGAACCACCTAGAAAGGCTCTGGCCAAGGTCAAGCATGACTTTGGTTCCAGTTCTGTGCCTTCTTACCGCCATCTGGAGTTCATTTCAGAGGTGGCTGAGGGCTCTGATGATGGCATGGTGCCTGACACGGTGCCTGACGAGATTCTCTCGGGCCATAGCCAGTTTGAGGACATGAGGCATTCCTGCATGATGCTAGTGGGCTGGACACCTCTCCGTAGGTGGAGTTTTGTAGGCCTGAGCCTGACACTCATGCCGATTCTTCGTACCGGCACCTTATGTCACGGGTCACTGAGTACTTTGGATGGTCTGCTCCCCCAGGGGAGTTTGTTCAGGATGACCTTACGGATATCCTCGACATTGGTCCACCAACTGACCCGGTACTGCCATTCCATATGGCTCTGCAAAGAAGGGTGGCAGCGGCTTGGACTGCTCCGGAGAGTCTCCCGGCAGTGAGCAAGTCTTTGCCGTGAAAATACCGCCCAGCCAGTAGTGACCCCTGTTACTTGTCCAAGCACCCTACTCCGGAGAGTTTGGTGGTGCAGGCGGCTACGGCCCCAGCAAAGCAGGCGTCGTACCCTACCATCCCTCCTGATAGGGACGACAAGCGTTTTGACGGCTGGGCGAAGAAAGTGTTTTCTGCAGGGGGTATGGCGCTTCAGGCAGCCAACTCCATTTGTGCCTTGTCTCGTTTCACGCACACTCTGTGGAACTGTGTTTCCTTGGCCGCTGATCATATTCCCGAAGGGGACGAATGGGATGGTTTCTTTGCCATGGTGCAGGATGGCAAGGATGCTATGTGTGAGGCCGTTCAGTCGGGTTTGGACATGGCAGATTGTGTCAGCCGGTCCATGGCGGCGAGCACCGTGATACGCAGGTTTGCGTGGTTGCGGAAGTCGGGGTTTGCTCCTGATGTGCAGGCCCGGCTCCTCAACATGCCCTTTGACGGGGAACATCTTTTTGGCAGCAAGGCTGACGAGAGCCTTGAGAGGTTGCAGACCTCAAAAGCTGCAGCGAAGTCGTTGGGCGCTGCAGTTCGACAGCCTCCGCCTTTTCGTCCTAGGGGACAGCAATGGAGGGGAGGTTCCTTTCGTTATCACTCATCCTTTGGTAAAGCGAGAGGAGCTGCCAGTCAAAGGGGCCACCGTAGGAGTGCCAGAAGTGGAAAACAAGGTACTCGAGGTGCCAAGGCTGCTCGGGCTGTTGCCTCATTACCCTCAGGCAACGGCGCAGCCGCTTCAGCTCAGTCATGAGGCCATGTCCCATGGTTCCCCGGTTGGGGGAAGGCTGGTGCAGCATCTTGCAGAGTGGCGCTGTTAGACAGAAACCTGTGCAGTTCCCTCTGAGACCACTGCAAAAGATTTAGGACTAAAGGTGTTTTGCAGTAAACCCACTTGGTAGCAGTCTGTACCACACAGATTCACTTGGTACCTGTGGCTGAGCAGTCAGACCTCCCTCAAGAAGAGTTAGGCAGTATACAGAGTATTCACAATAGGTCAAGAGAACACAGTAGAACAAGTAAACACTGACCAGGGCTTGGTGTAAAAGAGATATAATTATTTATTTAAAACCACATCTAGAAAAACACACAGGCACTAATAGTAAGCAATTCAAAAACACGGTCACTAAAAGATATACACTCCCTTAAAAGAATATTAGACAAGTCTTAAGTAAAGCCCCACTTATTTTCAGACAGCAGTGAGCGCTTAACGTAGATGGCACTCTAAAAATTTGTTTTAAAAAGGGAGAAAAGAGCAGAGAACAAGTTGAAACAGATCCCAACACTTTTATCAGAACATAACAAGAGAGGAAGGCAAAGTAAAACCGTGAAGTTAGAGTTCAAGAGGCCGGATCCACTTTCAGAGGATCCAAACGAAATGTGTCCAAGGTCACACGGTTGTAGTGCACAAAAGTCTTGTAAAGGTTCAAAAAGGAGTTGGACCAAAGAAAGGGACCAGTTAGAGGGTCAAGGCGGCCAACCCAGTCCAGAAGGTTAAGGGGTTATCATTACCTTGTAGCAATCTTTAGAAAGGGAGGGCTGGCGGACACGGTACCTTAAAGTGGTGAGAATGCTCCAGCGGGGGCAGTTGTTCCTGGCAGCGGATGCAAGTTGGTGCTTCGTCCGGGGGAAGAGAGGATCTCGTCGTGGAGGAAGACAGGAGTCTGTTGCACTGCCAGGGAAGAAACCAGCCGCAGAGTTTTTCAGGTACAAGGAGCTGTCCGGTGATTCGCGGTTCAGTGGTGAGTGCCTATCCGGCTGCCGGGGTGCTTGGCACGGGCAGTTCGACCACAAACCGGGCTGGGGTGCGAAGAAAGAAAGGTAAACTGGTTGTGCCCACCAGTCAGGGGAAGAAGCCTCTCCAGCCGGGAGATCTTCTCTGTCGTCGGGAAGTGATGAGTCGGGTCTGCAGGGCTACACCAGTGGTGTCGTCGTGGTAGGTCGGCTCAGCTTCTCCCTCGTCGGATTCTCAGGTTCTGTGGCGACTTCTGAAGTTCCAGACCCCAAAGCCCTGCTTTTATGAAGAAAACCCCCATTCACTCAGTCTAGCTGTCACTCAAACATGCTAAGTGGTGAGCCGGCCGGCTCACCACTTGGGCCAATCACACAAGAGTCCGACTTGAGTTACCAAGGTAACTCAGTCCAGAGTGCCTAAACCCCCTCCTACACCCCCTGTGGTACCCAGACAGAGTGGCACCACTTTTGGAGGCTTCTGTGGAGAAGCCCGCCAAAAAGTGGAACAAAGGGCTCGACTTGGGTTGGAGTCACAGAAGAGAACACAAACGCCATTTTAGAATCGAGTCTTGGCAAAAAATACCAACCGGAGAATTAATATTAATTCAATAAACCGGCGGTATGTTCGAGGCTATGAGAATTAAATAATTAAAGTTGGTAGCCTCGAACAATGGGAAAATCCCATAGGGATATATTCGCGGTCGAATATAAAAAGTAGTTTCCACTGCCACCAGCCAAACCTCGATCAGGGGGGATGGAGACGTGCCCCCGCGACTAACAGACCCCTGGGCAATCGAATTGCCCCGACCAGTACGTCCACAATATGATGGTTTGTACTGGTTTCTGTTAATAATTTGGGACTAGTAAAGCCAATGGTGACTTTACATGCCCTGGGAGACAGTAGTCAGTCCCAGGGTATGTAGTCTATGGTGGGGTGTCACTATGACACCCCTGTGTTACTGCACTGAGGGTGCTGTGTAACACACATAGGAAAAACACATGAGACCCTATGGAGTAAAGGACCCATAGCCCATAAAACACATTACCAGTCAAAGGAATACCATAAATCATGCCCAAGAGTGGGAGGAAAAGATTCTCACTCTTGGCAGGAGGAAAAAAACAAACTCCAGAAATCCAGCAAAGCTGCTGGGGGGACTCACTAGGTTAGGAAATTCAGCCTAAAGAGAGAATTCTCCCTAACAGGTGCGCCATTACTTCAGATGTGTGGGTTCTGGAGATCATAACCCACGGCTACTGTCTTCCTTTCCGGCAGAGGCCTCAAGACAATCCACCAGGGAATCTCTCTTTGAAGAGTCCGGATCCGCTCCTTGTGCAGAAAATTCAATCCCTGCTGGAGAAAGGCGCCATAGAACTGGTGCCTGTAGCGGAGCGGAACAAGGGATGGTATTCCCCTTATTTTTTGATTTCCAAGAAAGACGGGGGATTGAGACCCATAATGGACTTGCGCGGTTTGAACAAACTCCTCAGGAAGGACAAGTTCAAGATGGTTACTCTTTCTCAAGTCCTCCAGGCCCTTCAACTTCAGGACTGGTTGGTGTCTCTCGACCTCAAGGATGCTTATTTTCATGGGCCGATCCATCCGAGGCACAAGAAGAACCTGAGGTTTGCGGTTGGCGACTCGCACTTTCAGTTTCGGTTCCTGCCGTTCGGATTGACCTCCGCCCCGAGGGTCTTCACCAAGCTCATGGTAGTGGTGGCAGTGCACCTCAGGAAAGGGGGGATTCACGTCTACCCCTACCTGGATGATTGGTTGATCAGGGCGTGCTCTCCCGAGCAAGTCCTAGATCATCTGTCAGTCACCTGCCACTCCCTCCACAAGCTGGGCTTCTCCCTCAACTTAAAGAAGTCCCATTTGACACCAACTCAGAGGCTCCAGTACATCAGAGCAGTGCTCGACACATCCCTGGGGCAGTGTTTTCCTCCCCAGGTGAGGGCTCATCACATTCAGCAGATGGTGCACAAGTTTCAACTTACCCAGACTCTCCCAGCGTTCAAGTTCTTGAGACTGCTCGGCCTCATGGCATCCTGCATTCTTCTGGTGCCAGAGGCCAGGTTGCGGATGGGATCTTTGCAGTGGGCACTCAAGCTCCAGTGGTTTCAGTCCTCCGGCAGGATGTCGGATCATGTTCAGGTGCTGTCTTCGGTCACCCGGGACCTTCTGTGGTGGGCTGACGAAGGCAATCTGATGAGGGGGGGCTCCATTTTGGCTGCCCTGGCCGGAGGTGACGATTGTGTCGGACGCATCCCTCACGGGATGGGGAGCTCATGCCAACGAGTTCACAGTCAAAGGTCGTTGGTCTCCGTCGGAGTCCAGGCTCCATATCAATCTGTTGGAGCTGAGGGCCGTCAGGCTAGCCCTGAAGGCTTTTCTGCCGACTGTGCGAGGAAAGAATGTCCTGATCCTGACGGACAACACAGTGGCCATGCACTACCTCAACAAAAAGGGGGGGCAGGGTCACTTCCTCTGTGCAGGGAGGCGATGCAGCTCTGGTTCTAGGCAATCCAGCAGGAAGTTTCGATCTCGGCAGTTCATCTGGCAGGAGACGAAAATGAGACGGCGGATGCTCTGAGCAGGCAGAGCGCGATCTCTCACGAGTGGGAGTTGGCTCAAGAGATTCTCCTGGAGATCTTCGCCCTTTGGGGGACCCCTCAAGTGGATCTCTTCGCCTCCAGTGTCAACCGGAAGTGCGAGAGGTTCTGCTCGTGGGAATTTCATCCAAACGGAGCCTTAGGAGACGCGTTCATGGTGGAGTGGTCATTCCCACTGCTGTACGTGTTTCCTCCAGTCCCCGTCATCCCGCAAGTTCTGCAGAGGTTACGGAGGTTCGGTTCCCGGATGATCCTCATTGCTCCCGCGTGGGCCCGGAGGACGTGGTACCCGGACCTTCTCGACTTGTCCATCTGCCCTCCACGTCGTCTTCCCTACCGAGACGATCTGCTCTCACGGGAGGGGGGGGTCAGGTTCTCCATCCAGAGGTCAGGTCCCTCAACCTTCACGCTTGGTTTCCGAAAGGTTGAGGTATAAGGATTGGGACCTCCCTGAAGACGTGATGGAGGTGTTGCTTTCGGCCAGAAGGCCCGCAATAAAGTCCCTGTACGGTTGTCATTGGAGAAAGTTCTGCGACTGGTGCAGGGTTAAGAATGTGGATCCTTTTGCATGTGACATTCCCATGGTTCTGTCTTTTTTGCTTTCTTTGACCCACAGGGGCCTTCAAGTGGGTACCATTAAAGGTTACCTGGCGGCGCTGTCCATATTTAAGCGCTCGTCTGAAGGGTGTTCCTATTTTAAAATTCCTTTAATTTCTCCGTTTCTGAAAGGGCTCACTAATGTGTTCCCTCCGTCACCTTTCCAGGTGCTCGGTTGGGATTTGAACCTTGTTCTCAAGTTTCTGATGGGTGCTCCGTTTGAGCCTTTGCATTCATGCCCTTTGAGACTGTTAACTCTGAAAACTGTATTTTTAGTTGCGGTCACTTCCGCTCGCAGACTGAGTGAGTTACAGGCACTTTCAGTTAAGCCACCCTTTACTCTGTTTCATAAGGACAGGGTTGTCCTTAGTGTTCGTCCTTCTTTTCTTACGAAGTATATTTCACGCATGTCCCGGGTCAGAGTGGACGAGCAGCTGTTTATTGGTTACGCTGGAAAGCGTTTGGGACAGGCTGTGACGAAACAGACTTTGTCTCGCTGGATTATTTTGGTTATCTCTGAGTGTTACCGCTTGGCGGGTAAGGACCCACCGGTCGGCTTACGGGCCCATTCTACCAGGGGTATGGCTGCCTCTACTGCCCTGCAGAGGGGTGTTCTTATTCGAAACTTCTGTGATGCAGCCACCTGGGCTTCGGTACATACTTTTGTACGTCACTATTCCCTCGATTCCATCCGGGAGCAGGATCTGACCTTTGGCAAGGCGGTCCTTTACTCAGCAATTAGATTGGGCATGCTAAATTTCTGTTTTCTAAATTCTTTTCCCACCTCCTTGCATTGGTACTGCTTTGGGAGTCTGTCATAGATATGGAATACGTCGGAGGACCCAATCCCCTCGAAGAACAAGTTACTCTCTTACCTGGTAACGTTCTTTCGATGGGATGGTTTGACGACATATTCCATATCGCTCCCTCCCTACCTTCCCCACTACAGAATTTCTTATGCGATTGCAGCTTACGTTTCTGCAAGGCTTTGTGTGGCAGACTGGCAGAAGAGTGGTGGCACACGTTCTGGGGAAAAAACTACAACTGAGGCTACGGGCGTCGTGCGTCCTACTTATCACATCGGGTGACGTCGGCCGTCGGAGGAGGTCCTCGAGGACGGCGCATCAACATCATCGACGCAGGACGCAGACGGCGAAAACTTTCCGAAGCAGCACAGCTGTGGTGATTACTGTCATAGATATGGAATACGTCGTCGGACCACCCCATCGAAAGAACGTTACCAGGTAAGAGAGTAACTTGTTCTTCTATTCCATTGATAAGCTTCACACAGCTTTCCTTCAGTTCAGTATTCAGTAATCTGTGTAAAGCAGTTCTTCAGTTCAAGATTCAATATCACATGCTTTGGATTTAAATTCCTTCCTGTAATGATCAGCATTTTGTTCGCAGCACAAAAATAAACCTAACTTTGGGTTTACGATCACTTGCACACACAGTTCCTCTCAACCGGCAGGAGCACCCCGGTATGAGTGGTCCCTCTGTTTCACTCACCGATTGTTGGCTCCATGTACACCTCTCTCTGTCCTCATGAGCAGCACTCGCATGCCACAAACTCCGCTGTGGGCTGCTGATAGCCCTGCCTCTCTCCCTCTCTCTCTCTCTCTCTCTCTCAGGTGCTATCAGTGGCCTGCAGAGCTTGCAAGTGCTGGGGCACTAGACAAGTGGGACTCCCTCAGCCTTGCTCCTTTCACGGCCCGCTCGGGCCCGCTTCCTGCCAGCACATGCCAGCGTCCTGGCCACCAGGCAGGATCCTTGCCAGCCTTCTTGGTTGCAGGACATCAACCCTCTCAGACCTGCTTCTCCCGGACCGGTGTCTCTCTTGCTGGCTTTCTTTCTCATGCTGTTTGTTCCACCTTTTATATACGTCTCCCTAACAAGTTGCAAGTGTGAGCCCTTGTGCACAATTGCCTGACTATAATAAGTGGTGTTCTTGGGACATGCCTGACCCTCACAACCCTTGTTAGGGAGACAGTCTGCAGGCCTCTTGTTCATCTCAGTACCAGAGTGGTGAAATGAAATGTTGTGTACCACTCCTAGTCACCTCTTCCTTGTTACCAGTACTATAGTGATATGAATGAGGGGGGAAGTGATTGGCAACAGCCCATAAAGGCAGGGGGAGGGAAAGGTTGGTTATCACAAGGAAAGGGGGGGGGGGGGAATACCATGTCTCAGCTGCGGACATCCTCTCACCAATCCGCAAGGACGCTCCACCCAGGTGATCCTCCCTGCATCTCCACCATGATGTGATGTCATCTTTGATGTCCTGGCTGTTAGTCTTAGCAGTGCACGGTGGTGGCGCAAGTTATGGTTGCTTAGTTTACATAACTGGCGATTTTCAGGGGGTTTTCGGTTTTACCTGGAACCATAACGTCCCTTTGACAATGTTTTTTCACTGAATTTCATAGGTTTTTAGTAGCGCAACTTAACCATAAAGTCCCTGTAACATTTTTTTTAACTAAATTTTAAAGGTTTTTATTAGTGTAACGTCACCATAACATCCTTTTCAATAGATGAAGACCACTAACATCTTATGTCCTCAAAGTGGGAACGCTGAGTGGTAAAAAAAACAAAAACATTTTCCTTCCTACACCGGGATGCCTGCGGCGTCCCGGTGTAGGAAGGAAAATCTTTTACCAAGATGGCCACCATGGAAAGGGAAGGCGGGGTGTATAAAGAACACAACAGGGCATGAGCAGGGGGTGGGGGGAACAGGGGAGACACATGGGCATGAGCGGGGGGTGAGAGGGAACAGGGTACAAACGGGGCATGAGCAGGGGGTGGGGGGGAAAAGGAAGGAAACACGGGGCATGAGCGGTGGTGGGGGGAACACGAGAGAGACACTGGGCATGAGCAGCGGGTGGGGAGGAACATGGGGTATGAGCGGGGGGTGGGAAGGAACACGAGGGAGACACGGGACATGAGCGGGGGTGGGGGGGAAAGGAGAGAGATAAGGGGCATGAGCGGGGGATGGGGGAACACGAGGGAGACACGGGGCATGAGCGGGGGTGGGGGGCAACAGGAGAGAGACACAGGGCATGAGCGGGGGGTGGGGAGAAAAGGAGACAGACACGGGGCATGAGCGGGGGGTGGGGAGAACAGGAGACAGACACGGGGCATGAGTGGAGGATGGGGGGAACAGGAGAGAGACACGGGGCATGAGCGGGGGTGAGGAGAACAGGAGACAGACACGGGGCATGAGCGGGGAGGTGGGGGGCAACAGGAGACAGACACGGGGCATGAGCAGGGGGGCAATAGGAGAGAGACACGGGGCATGAGCGCGGAGTGGGGGGGTACAGGAGACAGACATGGGGCATGGGTGGGGGCAACAGGAGACAGACACGGGGCATGAGCGGGGGGTGGGGGGAACAGAAGACAGACACGGGGCATGAGCGGGGGAGTGGGGGGCAACAGGAGAGAGACACGGGGCATGAGCAGGGGGTGGGGGGGTACAGGAGACAGACACGGGGCATGAGCGGGGGTGGGGGGCAACAGGAGACAGACACGGGGCATGAGCAGGGGGTGGGGGGAACAGGAGACAGACACGGGGCATGAGCGGGGGGTGGGGGGAACAACAGACATGGGGCATGAGCGGGGGTGGGGAGAACAGGAGACAGACACGGGGCATGAGCAGGGGGCAACAGGAGAGACACGGGGCATGAGCGGGGGGTGGGGGGAACAGGAGACAGACACGGGGCATGAGCGGGGGGCGGGGGGAACAACAGACACGGGGCATGAGTGGGGGGTGGGGAGAACAGACACGGGGCATGAGTGGGGGGTTGGGGGGCAACAGGAGACAGACACGGGGCATGAGCGGGGGTGGGAGGAACAGGAGACAGAAACGGGGCATGAGCGCGGGGGTGGGGGGCAACAAGAGAGACACGGGGCATGAGCGGGTGGGGGGAACAGGAGACGGACACGGGGCATGAGCGGGTGGGGGGAACAGGAGACAGACAGGGGGCATGAGTGGGGGGGTGGGGGCAACAGGAGATAGACACGGGGCATGAGCGGGGGGTGGGGGGAACAGGACACAGACACAGGGCATGAGCGGGGGGCATGGGGGGCAACAGGAGACAGACACGGCACATGAGGGGAACAGGAGTCAGATACGGGGCATGAGCGGGGGGTGGGGAGAACAGGAGACAGACACGGGGCATGAGCGGGGGGAACAGAAGACAGACACGGGGCATGAGCGGGGGGTGGGGAGAACAGGAGACAGACACGGGGCATGAGCGGGGGAACAGAAGACAGACACAGGGCATGAGCGGGGGTGGGGGGAAGGGGAGAGAGACACACGGGGCATAAGCTGGGGTGGGGGGAGGGATAGAGACACACTGGGCATGAGCGGGGGGTGGGGGGAGGGAGAGAGACACATAGGGCATGAGCGGGGGGTGGGCGGGAGGGAGAGAGACACACGGGGCATGAGCGGGGGTGGGCGGGAGGGGGAGAGACACACGGGGCATGAGCGGGGGCTGGCCGGGAGGGGGAGAGATGCACGGGGCATGAGCGGGGGGTGGGGGAAGGGGAGAGAGACATACGGGGCATGAGCAGGGGGTGGGGGGAGGGAGAGACACACGGGGCATGAGCGGGGGAGGGAGAGACACACGGGGCATGAGCGGGGGCTGGGGGGAGGGGGAGAGACACACGGGGCATGAGCGGGGGTGGGGGAGAGGGAGAGAGACACACGGGGCATGAGTGGGGGGTGGGCGGGAGGGGGAGAGACACACGGGGCATGAGCGGGGGTGGGGGGGAGGGAGAGAGACACACGGGGCATGAGCTGGGGTGGGGGGGAGGTAGAGAGACACACGGGGCATGAGCGGGGGGTGGGGGGAAGGGGAGAGAGACACACGGGGCATGAGCAGGGGGTGGGGGGGAGGGAGAGAGACACACAGCGTTCGTGTGCAGGCGGCAGATCCCGCTACTCGGCCCTCCACTGGCCACCGTGTGCCGATGGCGTGAGCGGGGGGCTGGAGGAACAGGGGAGACACGGAGCATGAGTGGGGGTGGGGGGACAAGAAGGACACACGGGGCATGAGCGGGGGTGGGAGGAACAGGAGACAGACACAAGACTTACTGTGCAGGCGGTGAGGAACAAAGATGGCGGGCGTCTCTGAAGCCAGACGCACTGCACGCTTTCACCGCATCCAATGAGAGAGCACGTCAGATGTCGGCGGACATCACGCAAGCTGCTTGCCCAATCACCGTCCTGTCCGCGGAGCGAACAAGGAAGTGTGTCCGCGAAGCGAACACAGATGTCACTAATTTTTTTCACTTACATTTTTGTCATTTTAAAAACTACTGGACGGATTTACACCAAATAAAGCAAAGCACGCTTTCGGGACCAAGCCGCCGCTCCTGCCGCAAATTTGGTGTAAATCCGTCCAGCGGTTTGGGCTGTAGGCGTGAGCAAAGTTTTTTCCCATTATGTCTATGGGGAAAAAAAAAGTTTTGGAACCCCCCCTATAACTTTGCCCCCCCTGGACAAATCCTCACCAGACTTTGCAGAAAAATTCAGAGTGGCCCAAATACTTTTTTTTGCAAAGTTTAGTGAGGATTCGTCCAGGGAGAGCGAAGTTATAAGCCGCCCAAAAAGTGCTCTTCCTATGGAAAGACCCACTTAACCATAATTACATGGCCACTACTGTGGCCATGTAATATATATATATATATAAAATAAAGTCGTGTTTGTTTGTTGCTTTGTTTGTGGCATTCTTGGGGATGGTACTCCTCATGAACAGCGAAGTCTAGTGCCATGAATTCTTTTTTTTTTTTTTAAATGTTTTATTGGCATTTGAAACATAACTGGCACAGTGTGCCAACAAACTCATTATCCCATCCTCCCACCCCACTCGGTACTATCCCACATTTTGCATGATACATTCTGTTCACTATACCATGGACCATACTTATATCATATAGTGTCACATTTGCCTCATCTTTCTCAACAAGCAGTTGTTGATTGTGCGTTCTAAAATTCTGCATGTGTACTCCAACCGTATCATCCAGCTTCTGTGGTTTAAGCTAGGGTGTAGAGGGTTACACCTCTACATCGTTGGGTTGTCTGATCAAGAATTGCATGTAAGCGTTGCACATGCGTCCATCGCCATATTGGTTACAGGTCATAGATCCCCATCCACTTTCCATGTCATTACAGTATACAATATCCGCCCTCCATTGAGCTATCTTTGGGCTCTGTTTCCTCCCCCAAAGCATTGCCACCCATCGCTTGGCTAGTATGAGGAGCAGCGAACCAGTTTTCGTGTGTGCTTGGGAATCAGTTTAGTCTAATGCAGCAGAGCCGTCAGCGGGTTCGGCTCTACCTCCTGTAGTGTCATGAATTTTGCATGGAATATTCTGTATTTCATTGCCGAATTAATGCAACTATTTCTGGTTCGATAGGTCATCCTGTTCACGAGATAATTAATCTCTTTTGTTTTTACGCTTTGTTTTTCGGCATTACGTTTCGTGGTGTTTCACTGTCATCTACAGGTAATTTGTGGAAAGTGCTCATTACGCATCGAAGCTGAAACATGATCAACATTCTGAAGGAAGATCTCAAGGCCATGAAGCTGATAGAATTCAACATAACGATTATTCAACATAGTGGTCTGAAATGGTTTTAATAAATCTGTGAAAAACCTGAAGCGCAACTGCGTAGATCCATGACATTTAAAATTAAATGCTGCAAAGTCTCAATTTCATCAGCTTTACCACACAGCCTACACGCTTGAGTTCTCTCTGTATTTTTAGCCTGGCCCCCAGAACCTCAAAGGAAGGATATAGATTCAACCTAAGGTTCATATACTTTTTACAAGCTTGTGGACAGCAACATTTTTTAATATACGATTCAGGAACATTATGGGCCTCATTACGACCCTGGCGTTGGACCATGGTGCTATTAGCACCATGGTCCATGCCGGATTCCGCCATGGTGGATGGCGGAATTACCGCCCCATTACAAGGTTGGCGGGGCGGTAATTCCCCATTCACCATGGCCCCTTCCCCATTCCCATTTTTGGCCCATAGGGCTCAATGGGGATGGGGAAGGCGCTAATTACAGCACCGTAAATTACGGTGCCGTAATTAGCACCAAGGTCGCTTAGCGCCTTGGACTTTAACGCCTGCAAAAAGCAGGCGTTAAAGTGGGAATCTGGCATTAAGGGTTTAACAGCGCCGCAGCCTTTTACGGCGCCGTTAACCCCTTAACACCAGGGTTTTAATGAGGCCCTATGTCTTTTCTCAACAAGAATCTGAAACCTAAACAGTGAATGATCATTCATCAAGGAGTGAGTCGCGTACCAATCATGATTCCACAACGCAATCTTAACTTTTTGGGGATTATGAATTAACTTCTGTTTGTTACTCACTATCTTAGCAAGACTGCAGTCACAGTCATCAATCCAAGCAGCCAGGTAAGGACATGATTTACTTTGCATTATAGAATTCATGGGCACTAACAGAGATTGACTAGGGGGCAACAGTATCTTCGAACAAACATTTAATGGAAAGTAAGCCCAGCTGCCGTCTAACAATTGCAGTGGGTAAATCGATCCTCTAGTTTGAGCCATTGATACTGCAATTAAGACATATTCATGTAACAGCGCCTCGATGTAAAAAGCAAAACTCTGCAAAAATGCTGGTTTAATGACAGCATCCTCCATCTTAAGACACCTGAAACGAGCTGCTGAACGCTGTTGGCGTAATAACCCCACCACCTCTGCTTTGGCTACCTATAAACACCTGATCAAACAGTTTAAGGAAGTCATCATACAGGCAAAATCGGCTGCCTATAATGCCAGGATCCTACAAGCTAAATCTAGCTCAAAGGAATTATTCGCCATTTTAAAAGAATTCAAGGGCAACCCTTGTACTACCGCTGGCCCAGTGAAGAACAGTGGCTTGTGTCAAGCCATCCACAACACCTTTATTGATAAGGTCTCTTCTCATGAAAATGCAATCCAGCTATCTAAGAACTTGTTTAACCTAACAAAAGATCCCACCTTGGTTGTTCCTGAATGCAAATTACCCATCCCTTTTAGCACCGCTTCCTTCTCATTCACCCCTTGCACTGAGATTAATATCCCAGAGATTGTCTCTAACATGAAACCTACCTCATGCCGGAGGGACCTTTGCCCCTCCAATCTTTTTATTGGATGTATTGACATGCTTTATCCTTGAGTTACCAAGTTAGTTAACCTCTCATTTGTTGAGGGCTCTGTTCCACTTTTCCTCAAGGAGGCCTGGATCACTCCTCTTCTAAAAAAGGACAACCGTGATCCTCTAGTTACAGAAAACTACCATCCGAAAACAAATGTTCCTTTTCTTCTCAAGATCCTTGATAAAGTTGCTTATTTGCAATTTCAGCAATTTATTGAGCAGAATGACATTATCGGCATCCACCAGTTGGGCTTCAGAGCCCGTCACGGTATGGAGAAAGCCATGCTGGATCTTAAGCCAAACTTTTAAAAATCATCGATCATGGTCAACCAGCACTTTTTATGCTACAGGTCCTTTCCTCCGCATTCGATCTTGGTGCATAGATTGCAATCTATAGTCGGCTGTTAGTCTGGCTTTTCTTTGGATTGCCTCTTTTCTTGGCCCTCGTAATGCCAGAGTCCCCACAGGGGAGGCCTGTTCTAGGCCTACTCCTATTACATGTGGTGTCCCTCAGGGGTCTTGTATCTCGCCGTCTCTGTTTAATGTCTATATCATCCCACTCTTGAGACTGTTAGATGGCCTGGGTGTCCAATATACAAAATATGCTGATGACACTCAGGTCGTCATGAAACTCAAGGGCCGGTATGCACAGGATCTCGCCGACCTCAACAATATTTATATTGCAGTCCTTGACTGGATATCTGTCAATTCACAGGCACTCAATACCAAAAAGACCGAACTCCTGATCGTGGCTTCCAGCCCTAAACTAAAATCCTTACTTTAAGAATATGTTAGCTTCACAATTCTTAATGCTGTTATTCTGGTAGCCAAAAAAGTGAAAACCCCCAGCGTCATTTTGGACGCCGAGCTAACCATGAAACCAGCATGTTGCTTAGATTTGGAGCTCCTGTGGTTTTGTAAACAAACTACTCAGTAACATACGCCTGTTTGTTATGTTATGAGAACTTATATAGCGCACAGTCACCTAAGGGCATCATGGCGCTGGAGATAGAGAGACACAAAAGAGCCAACAGACCATCAGCAGAGGTAATCTAAAACAGATATGTTTTTAAGGCTTTTCTGAAAGCCAGATGGATAGGCAGTTTTTTTACTGCCAGCGGGAGTTTGTTCCATAACTGTGCCGCGGCTACAGAGAAAGCCCGGCCACCAATACGGGAGCGACAGAAAAGAAAAGGGGAACGCAGAGTAGACCTGCTGACGCTGATCGCAAGGAGCGATTAGGGAGGTAGCAGATGAATTTAGAGCAAAGGTATTCCACCCCCTGATGATGCAGAGCCTGATAGACAATGCAGAGCGCTTTAAATCCAACGCTCTGAGACACCGGGAGCCAATGCATGGAACGCATAACTGGGGAAATATGGGCCCCAAAGGGGGTGACCCTTTGCAACACGAGCTGCAAGATTTTGCAGGCATTGGAGTCATTGCGCTAGGTAGAGAGAATTGCAACTGTCCAATCGGCTCAACACCATGGCCGCAACAACCGGAGGACGCAATGGGGCCGGTATCATGTGGAGCACTTTTTTGAATATTTGGAGATGGAGATGGCCAGTCTGGCATAGAGCCGATACTTGGGCATCCATGGAGCGAGACGACGACAGGATCACCCCAAGGTTTTTCACCTTAGCCGTAGGAACGAGAAGAGGAGCAAGAAAAGAGGGCCAGAAGGATGAGATCCAAAGTGAAGGGTCAGGAGGGGAACCCACCACCAGCACCTCCGTCTTGTCCCCATTCAACGCCCCACAGCAGTCAGACACCGATGAAGGCACAACGCCACCTCAGCCTGATCGAGATCTGAACGGATCAGGAGCTGAATGTCGTCGGCATGAGAATAGCACCTGATGCTGAAGGAGCGGAAGAGGCGCTCTAATGACCAGATGTAAATATTGCAGAGAATGGGGGACAAGGCAGAGCCCTACGGCACCCCACTGCTAAATCCAAATAAATAAAGAATAAGGTGGCAGGAACCAGACGAAAAAGGGGGACGAGAAAGAGATGGAGTTCTGTCGGCCAGGAAAGAAGAAAACCAGGTCAGCTTGTGTCATATAAGAATACAGCCACCCTAGCCTCTGCCCTCATTAACTCCCACTTGGATTATTGTAATAATCTTCTAAGTGGTTGTTCTCTGACTAATCCATCTCTCCTTCAAATAACCCAAAATGGTGCAGTCCGTGCCATTACGGTTCTTTCTAAACAAATGTACTTCACTTCTTCCAGACAGGAACTCCACTGGCTTCCAGTGAAGCACAGAGTTACCCATAAACTCCTTACCTTGACCTATAAGTGTGTTATCAACACTGTTCCCAAATATCTCTCTGACCGCCTCTTGCACTATACTCCATCATGTACCCTTAGATCTCAGAACCAACTTAGACTTGTGCAGCCCTGCTTTAGGCTGGCTAAAGCAGGCGGCAGTAGCTTTGATGTTTTTGGTCCCTATGCCTGGAACGTACTCCCAAATTCCCTTAGAGCGTCACGATGACCATAGATTTTTTAAAAAAGACATTTCTCTTCAACCTTCCACCCGATTGACTCTCCTGACTGATTTTCGTTCTATGATGCCATCTACCATTGCAAACTGCCTAGGCCTTTTTGTCACTCCCAATCTTTGTTAGTTTGTTTTGTTTTTTGTGCGTCCTGAGGACTCCAGGCGTGTGGCGCGGTGTATATAAATTCTAATATAATAACAAGGGATCAGCACGCTGCCCGGCTCCCTTCTTTGCACTTCAATTCTTTGCTGGAAACAAGGGTTGCTTGCCACGCTTCTCATGGATGCTTCCTCAAGCAAACACTCAGCGTCTCAGCATCCCTGTTTCTTCCAGCTGGTCCTAGGCAGCCACGGCTCCTCAGCTATTCTCCCAACTCGCTCTCTTTGCTGATTGCTAGTGTTCCTTTTATACTCTCCTGAAGACTTGATAGGCTGCAGGTGGGCATGGTTGATTTCGATTGGCTTACCCTGCCTGGCCTTGTTAATGGGACATAGCCTAGGAAGATGTTGATGTGCCTTCACCTGCATCTTCGTTGTCCCAGTGCCATAGTGGTATTTCTCATAGGAAATCTGTAATCCTCTTGATTTCCTCTTCTTCGTCACAGTTTTTGAGTGATACACGGGGAAAAGAAGATTGTGAGTCTTAATAAATCCTGTGAAGGATGGGGGGTGGTGGTTGGATAAGTTATTATCAAGGAAAGGGGAACACCATGTTTCTGGTCTAGGGGTGTCCTTAGGATAGGAAAGTGGTATTGGTGTTAACTTTCTCTTTGCCTTTTCAATGTTAGGGCATAACATGTCAAATCTTTTCCTTCTTATCTTATCACAATGATCATAACAAGAGGTTTGTGGTTTTGGTTCTTTCACTCTCGTACCCTCAGTAAATGAGTTAACAGGGAAGGAAAAGATTGGGTCTCACAGTAGTTCATGATATTAGAGGAACGGTGGGGGCTAAGTCAGTGTCGTAGTTAGAAAAAGGGGTTTGCTGCCCTGAGATTTTGTATTCCCTAAAAATAAAAGTATTCCCTTACTTAACTTCCAGGATGAATAGTTGTCGGAACGTTTTGGGATGAGGCAGGACATGTACGGCAATACCCAACGACAGTAGAGGGAGGGTAAAATAGGTCAGGGTTAGAAAAGTGGGGATACCATGTCTTGCCCTTGGGCCCTCCTTTCCCAATCCCCAAGGATCCTCTACACAAGTGATCCTCCTTCGCTTGTCTGCCCCCAGGATTGGGATACAAAAGCGATGGCCCGCCCCGCCCAACTTTGTGGAAGATCCCTGGGCAGTAGGCAGGGTAAGACCCTTAAGATGTTCAAATTATAAAGCTCTCTTGTTGTTGATATGAGATAACGATAGCCACTTGGTAGGAGCTATGTTACCGTGGTTCTATTGCTTTCTTTGAGCTTGCACATGTCTTTGAGATTGGTAAGTCATCTCACAATCCTTTTTTGACTTGCAGATGATCATTAAGGGCATTTCCTTCCATCTGAGATTACTCTAAAAATTGATTACTCAATTTTTCTCAAATTTGAAGCAGGTTTGAGACCACTTTTAAGACAGGGATTCTCTCACAAGATTTACCCAGGTATGCATGATTTTCTGTATTTTCATGTGGTTTCTTCACACCTTTTTTTAAAAATCACGGTTTCTCGCGGGTTCAGGTGCTCTTTTTTATTTCTTTACATTTCTGTGTTATCTTGAAACCTTTGTGAAAGCTGGGTCTCTTTACCAAGTGGTGCCCATGTAAATTCGGTGAATTATGTATGTCCTTTTTTTCTCTTTGAACGTCTTTCAATATCTCTCAACTCCTCATAAGGTTTGCTGTGTAAGGTATAATATGTTCAAATGAGACTATGTAGAGGCTATTTAATTAATCTTGTGACTCGTTTTATTTATTTTTCCTTTAAATGTGATTGATTATAAAAAATCATTTTCAATATTGAATAGATCTCTTTCCTACTTTTCATGTCAATAAGAAATGCTACTTCATTGTTTAATATTGTAGATAACCCCTTATAAAGGGAGGTATTCTCCTGAAACACATTGGGTACTTTCTTTTGAAAATTAAAGAAGATACATTTTGAGAAATGTGTGTCTTCTGTGAATACACTTGTATACTGGAATTACAACTGTGTTAAAATACTTGTTTGATCCTAATCTATGTTATATGCATAAGTAGTGTGTTTAATATTGACTGATTATACAGTAGTAAGGTGTGCAGGTGACGGGGGGGGTTCCCAATTAATTTTGGAAACCATTTCTTTGTTTCATTTCTAACATTTTGTGTCTCACTTCTTTTGTTCTTTGTTTTTTGACTTCACCTCTCACATCGTTTAGGGCTCCCAAGCTCTGCTTCCCTATCTGCTGGAAATGTGTGTGTGTGTGTGCCTGTGTCTGGTTTGAAACTTCCTTCCCTGAGGTGGCCTCAGCATAGCATGAGTGAATGTGGCACTGGCCAGCTTCTCAGCGTGGGCTCTTGTCTGGGCACTACTGTTTCCTTCCTGTACATTCTTACAGGCATCCACAACATGTCTTCTCTTCTTTGCAAAATGAATATAACACACTTAACACATGCAAAACATCCATTACACAAAGAAGAAAGTTAAAGTGGGCTGCAGAAAAGTGGTTAGTGGGGAGAGGTTAGGGGCAGATTGGAGAGGGGGAGAATGGCCTTGTGGAGGGAGAAGGGTGAGGGGAAGGGTGATTGACCTTGGGGTTCACAGAAAAAGGACTGGGGCAGCTAGGGGGAAGGGTTGTTATGGGGTCAGAAGGGCTTCCATGGGTGTCCCACGGGTAATGATGAGGGGTGAGGGAAGGTAGGTGGGGGAACAGGATGTGGGAGGGATCGGAATGGAGAGATCTATTTCCGGAACTCCTGTTGTTCAAAGAATAAAGTGCAATGGGATTTTGAAAAATTATTAATTTTAAACTTCACACATATAATTGTCCGCAAATCTCTGGGAACTCTTCACATTTGATTTATTATGTGAAAAATATATATCTACCCCTACAACTGGGTAATCATGCACTGTGGTAAGTCAGACATAGTAGACAGACCCGAAGACATGTTTTTGTAATGTCAGTTATATTAAAGGAAAGAATGCCTCTCCTATCCCTGCTGCTATGATGATGGTTTCCCTATGCTACAAAGAAAATAAAGAATGTCTTACAGAAAAATACTGACCTCTGTCTAAACCTGATCTAACCTAACATCTGACCCTACCACTAATGCATACAACATACATTTAGCCTTGGAAGGATTGTACCCCCCCCTGTAACCTGGCTAGTGATGGCTTGTTTCTGACCCACCCCCCACCCCAAATGTTCTTGGTTTCTTCTCAGGCTAAAGGCCAGCTGGAGCAGTTCAAACGAAAACTTCCTTTAGTCTTGCTCTCTTTCTGGTATAGTGTGTTCTGGATTTACCCCCAAATCATCTTATCAGTTCAAACAGTTCAAATTTTAAATCTATCCAAGGATTTTGTAACTGTGCTCCTTTCCCGACACTACTGGCTTTGTGACTCTGTCTTTGCAAGTCTCTGCTATTTCCCTTCTTCACCCCTGTTTGGAGGCTTATCTTGTGATTTAGTTCAGTGTGGGCTCACTGGCTCTTCAGCCCTTTTTAGGCTCTTAAGTATCGCATCCCCTCTTGGTGTATCTTGCTTCTGATCCCATCATGTTCTAGGCGGCTCCTCAGCCATTCAGGGATTGCCCCTGGTTTCACCCCGTCATCGGGGATGTCTTGATACTCAGTCCCTCGTGGGCTATGAGGATTCCCAGACAGTCTCGACTTCTCAATACTATTACCCCCTTGTGGGGTATCTTGGTGCACAGCCCCTTATGGGCTAGATGGCTTCTCAGCCATTTCGAGTTTTCACCTATTTTCACCACTTGTGGGGTTCTTTGTACTCAGCCCCTGATATGCTAGGTGGTTCTTCAGCCATTTCTGGAGTTCTCAATACAATACTGTATCCCGCTCACTGAGTATCTTGGTACTCAGCTGCTCGTGGGATAGATGGCTTCTCAGCCATTCTGGGATTACCCCTGGTTTCACCCCCTCATAGGGTATCTTTGTACTAAGCTCCTCATGAGCTAGGTGGCTCTTCAGCCATTCTGGAGTTCTCAATCCTGCAACCCCCTCATGGGGTATTTTGGTGCCTCACCTTCCTCCTCTCATTCCTCTGCGTTTTCTGTGTACATGATTCTCTGCAGCGTTGCTTATCGGGAAAAGCCACAGCTCTGATCGGCTTGAAACTACAACTCCGACTACTTCACTGTCAGGTCATCTGCTTCGGAACCTCCTGTCTGCGACTGTGAGGACTTCGGCGTCTGGAATGACGGATGCTGGGTAAACGCTTCTGTGGTGGCTTCCTCTCAGTGTCTCTGAGCTCCTTAGGCTCGCCGTTTTCCTGGGCTCAGCAGTGTTCTGCAGGCTTCTGGGTTCCTCCGCCTACCATGCTGACTGCGTGGTACTGCCTCCAGACACCTTCTGGAAGGAAGACGTTTCCCCCCTCTGCATTTGTGCGCAGGCTTGTCCCTCTCCTCCTTGGGCTGGGTCTCTTGCTCCGTATTTGGAACCCGGCCCCTTTATTTTCCTCCCTAGAACAAGATGGGAGGAGTGAGGAATCTGAGGGTAGTCTCACTTCCACTTACATGGGATCTTCTGGACAGGTGGCCAGGGAAAGGCCATTGGTCTTGGATCCAGACTCCGGGGTGGACAAGTGAGGGAGGATCACCTGGGTGGAAGATCCTTGGGGATTGAAAGTGGGGTGCCCTTAGGCGAGACACGGTATTCCCTACTTCCTTTCCAAGGAGAAACCTTTATTGCAGGGGCAGTTATGGGATATTGTTATTCATGTCCCATTGATCATGAAAAGGATAGGTTATGCTCTCAATCCAGACGTAGCAGCAAGAAAGCAAAAAGGGCTAAATATAAGAGGGGTAGAGGGTCTTTGTGGACTGGGAATGGCATGCCCTTGGGAGAGACATGGTATCGCCCTTGAACTACTACTGACCAACCCAACCCTTCCCCCGACCCAGGAGTGCATAAGTGGCAGAAGATGGAGCCCTAAGAAGGAGGACCACAGACTGAAAGATCTGCACTTCAGGAATGCCAAAAGAAGCAACCAGTGAGTTTCTATGAAAAAGGAAACCTGGTATGTGAGTGTTTGAAGTTACGTGGAGGATTACTTTGTATTTGAGTTGTCAAGTGCATGATAAACCACGTTTACAAAGGTCTCCGATTGGAAACCTTATTAACTCTTGAATACATGAAAATACTTTGTAGCAGAGTGGTCGCGGGTATATAAAGGCACATTTTCCAAAGACTCAGAGTGCTGGGCAGATTACAAAGGCAATTTAGAAAGACTTATAACAAGGAAATCAAATGAATGAAACCTTTTCATTTGTTAGTGTTGGGCACGTTATTAAAAGCATTATGCAACAATATATAACAACGATGTGAAGTGAGTGAAGGTCATGAACACTTATTGAATTTTGAACATAATATATTGGACTTCAGAGTGAGTGGAACTTTGGAGATGAACTTTAACAAGTGAATAAACTGCTACTTTCAGTAAAGACATTCTTGCACAGACATCAACCATATCCAGGGGACACAAGTGTGGTACAGACCTTTAAAGGCATGGTCTACTAAATTTTTTTATTGTCCCTACGGGTCGGCCATGTTTTTTTAAGCCTAAGTGGCTCGATTTTAGAAAACTTTCCTATGGACCTTACCCGAGTTTTCATCCATTAAAAGCACGCGAAAACAGACACCAGGGCGACGCCATTTTGTGATAATCCTATCACTTGCCGCATCGCCCTGGCTGACCTGCTTCTGCGGCACTAAATCAATTCCCCCCCCCTGAGCCTGACATTATCCAAACATTCATATTCCCCGCTTCTCTCCGTGACGTTACTGTGCTGCGTAGGCAAACGCGCCCAGTCGTCTTCTACGCGACTCCACACAGAACCCGGAAACCAACACAGACTATCTCACAACACAGCGCGCCACAATTCGGAATATGAAACTGTACTTTAAAATCAAACAGCAACACGGTACATTTGGTAAAGCACATTTATTTGACATTAAATGTTTAGAGAATATTCAGCAATTGCCATATGAACTCAGAAAGCCATTTATTTTCTTTTATCTGTATCCGCCATGGTACACAGGGTGTTGCTTTTCATTAAAAGAAGCACTTTGGAAGCACGGTGAACCGCAAGGCTGTTCCATCAACTAGGCACTAGTCCATCGTAAAGGTTGATATGTTGCTTCTAGCCACTAGTACAGAGTAAGGGCATGTGGGCCCTTGGCGATCGTCCCATAAAATTGTCAGTGTGCTCCAGTTGTTCACACAAAGCTGCAGGTGTCTACTGTAAAAGCCATCTGCTGGTGTCTCAAACCGATGGCAGTAGCAGAAGGGGAGCAAATACCTGTTATGAAAACAAAAAAATTATAATTAGTCTCGCCAGCCGATCTTCATTAATATTACTCATTTTATTTATTACAGCCGATCAGAAACTATTTGCTTGCAAGGATAGTTCAATGGAGTATGTTCGGCTCTAAAATCAATGCGAAAAGTAACGAAATAAATCGAGGCCAACACACAATGATAAACGACAGTTTACATGCGCGAGGAATGATATGATATATGATATGGCATTTGTAACGCGCCTATACTCAAGTATTTCAAGGCGCGACGAGGCAGGTGGGGAACAAGGGCAGACAGACAACGATCCTACTAGGCCAGGTGTCTTTCTGATCGCGCATGGGGAAGGGGGGGGTAAAAGTGCTGTACATGGTTAGTTGAATACAAATTAAATAATAGGGCCAGCTGGTGGTAAGTGCAAGGTAAATGCCGGGGCTGAAGGATACAGAGGGGCTGAAGGATACAGAGACAGTCCCGTAGTGCAGGTAGGCAGTGCAGGGAAAAGTGGCTGGGCCAAGGACCGAGATCGGTGAGACCAGTGGACCTGCATGCCTATGTGCCCACTACGAACACGTTTTCCTTGCTTTTCCTAGCTCTTCATTCATTTATTCATGCATCCATTCATTAAATCTTCATTCCGGTATAAAAGCGTGTAAAGATTTACTTACATTATATTTGAAATTTCCATTGTGTCTCTTCGTAATGCAGTCTGTAAAACAGACCGTGCTCTTGACAACGATTTTTCGTATACTGAACTAAAATGAAACTCGGTCTAGTTTCTGAATTTTCTGCCTTATCGTCTCTTACTTTATTGCGCACCACCTTCAAATGTAGTTCTTTCGGCATGGTCCCTGTCTCAAGGTCAAAAAACAATAGACCCTTATACTTCCAGTGCGACTTGTGGGCCTCATCTGGGCGCGAGCTGAAAATCAAAGCCGCTGTCCTTCGCATTCTTTATTTGCAACATCACGTAGTATAGGCATCTGTGAGAACTTGAAGTTTAGAATCCGTCTAAATGTGCAAATGCGAACTGGCTTCTCTCCCAAATGCCACGGCCCGCTTGGCGCGTTCTTAGTGCCCCAATTTTGTCCCCGTTGTCTGCGAGCTTTGCAGCCCAAATTGAGACATTTAATTTTTGGCGGAAGGTCAGGGAAAGTATAAAGTACCACAGGAGTTGAGTTAAAAGTGAGATTTATTGTTTGTTTGTTTGTTTTATTATTTGCAATACGCAAGCCTCCCCTCCGTTAACAGTGCGCAGCATTTACATTTAGATGAGATGAGACATGAGAAAAATATATACATACACATATATGAGGTGAATAGAGAGAATTCAAAGATGACACCCAGCTTGTTCGCCACCCATGATGGTGAAGGTAGGGGGTTAGGGTTACAGGTACACTGTACAATAACATTTATTTACAGAAAGACAATCGTATTGCAATTATTTAAACCGGGATTTGTACTTCACAACCAGCTGTGCTTCAGGTGGGCATGGCACAGTCGCAATGTTCGGTGGCAATGGATCACTGCTCTGCACAGAAACGTCCAAAATTCCATATCTGTGCTTCTCTAACACAGCAACAATAAGGCCTTTCACAAAGTCGAACTGCATTTCATCATAGACTGGTTTGATCACCCATTGCTTACTTCGTTTTGAAAACACCTTAGTGTAGCGAGGCATCCTTACTTTACCCCTAGTCCTAGATTGTTCACGTCCGACATTGCTGTTATGGGCCAAGACCGCTAGTAGAGTGCGATATGTCATGCCCCGAAAGCTAAAATGCAAGCGCTTTGGCCTGTACTTTAGGCACATATTGTGGAACACCTCCAAATCTCCTGTGTGACAGAATTCTGTCAGTCCTCTCAAATCTCTTGATAGAGTTTTGTCGAAAACAATCTTCTCAATGGCTTTGTGTGTCGGTGAAGATGGAATCAACCACTTCTTCTTCCGTGCCTCCTCTGGGGACAAAGGGCCATGTTCACATTGGTGGAAATGTTGATTTGCTGTCCAGCGGTGAACGTTGGTATAGTGGTGCATCAGTGACCGCCATTTTTCAAGTAGTATTTCCACTGACCCTTCACAAGTTTTTGAGCTCCACCAAAGATGGTTGGTGATAGAATGGGACCACTGCAAAATACTTTCAAAACCTTTTTTTTTTCCTGCAGCCGAGATTTTCTTACTGATTGATTTAGCAAGATGCCATACGTCAAATTGATGATTAATATGTGGGAACTGCTCTACCATTGTCTTGGCAATTGAAACGTGTCTCTCTGTGGCTATGAGGTCGATGTGCATTCCCCTTGATTGTAGATATTCCACTGATTTTATAAATCTTAGTTTCTCCATGGCCACTGACGATGTACATTGTGTTACCTGCATGACCACCAAACTCACAATTTTCTTACTATCCATGTCCTGAAAGTGGTAGGTGCAGTACTTGGCAGAAAATCCAGGGCTGTCGCACTGTCCATCGCCGGCTAGCCTGAATCGTTTGCCTTCGAATGTACTTGCTAGAGACAATTGTTCAATTTTCCAAGCATCACTAATGGCCGGAAACAGATAATCACGTTGGTATATGTAGTACAGCGCTTTAGAAATGAAATGGAGTCCCACAAACTGAAAGAAAGCCTCTAACTTTCTAAAACTGGAGCCACTAAAAAGTGATGCAGCTTCACACAGTAGATTGCCTGCTGGCAGTTTCCCCAGCATCGGTTGTGCAGACCATGAGAACCTATGATTTAATCTACAGGCGGCATTTATTTTGACGTTACTGCCTTTTATTTGATGATTCACATTAATCAATGGCTTCCCACATACTTTCCCTCTAATGGAATGCACACATTTCAGCATACTTATAATTTCCATCAAACAACTGTCGAATACAATGTATTTGCTCTCTTTCATTAGACTGTCATCCTGCGTCAACGTTGTTTCGGCCTGTGACGTTGTGGAGATTTCAACACATTGGAAAGTAATATCGCTGATATCAAGTTCTGATGTGCCTATGGATGCTGCGGCTGGTTCAATCTCTGTCATTTCGACATCTATTACTTCAACATTGATGGGAGAACACAACAATGTCGACAGGTTTTTGGGTGGCAAATTTTTGGCAGGTGTAGATTGTGTGAATTGATCTGCAACTACTTCAGAGCTATCTTCAATACATTCAATAACATCTTCTTGTGGTGGTGCGGTCGCACTGTAGCTATGGTCCAATGCAACTTTGCTGTAGTCTCCAAACACAGTTAATTCATGTTCTGGCCATTGGACATGAGCATCTCAAGCCTGAACACGCCTCGCCTCAATTAATAGTTCCTCCATAGTGTACATGGTCTGGCAAGCAACATCTCTCATTCGCTTCACTGTCTGTGTATGTATAGTTCTGACATCCACGGGTAACTGGAGGAGAGATTGGAAAAGGGATGTTCAGTTTAAACACAAGATAAAGATAAAGTGTAGTCCAATTGACTGGAAAAAAACATATATTTAGTCCCCAGCACAAACATTTTTTTAAAGTTATGAACTGTTTGTAACTAACCTTTTTTTGGTTTTTTTTCTTTGCAACTTTTTTGACTCGACTTTCAACACCTGCACGCTGTAGCTCTGATTCGTTTCCGCATGTCCTCCCTTCCTCTTGCGCTGCAACGACTATATTTTCTGTATCCGCATAGACAGCACGGAATAAGGCTCCATCGTCTCCCTGAAACATAGTACTTTCATTACTATGTATCAAAATATTGTTAGCATAAAACACACGTGAGGACGACCACACGGGTACATCTCAATAGCCAAACACGATTTAAACATTGTGTGCAACAATCAAACGACAAGTATTCGACCAGTGATGATCTATTTCGATGGAGCTGTCAGTATCCATACCTCTGGCTCTGCATGGACTGCCATGAATGGTTGTATTGGAGAGGAGGCATCCGCATCTCCCTGAAACACAGTACTTGCATTAGTATGCTTTTCAATATTGGAAACATAACACACACTTGGGGTCGAACGCACAGGTACATATAAAGAGATAACCACAAATGATGCATTGTCCAAAAGAATCCAGGAAAATCTAAATATGATCACATTTCATCGACTTATTTCTCTGATTTATTTACATCTGCATCATCTAAATTGGATGTTGTGATTGTAGTGGAAGCTTTGTCGTCTCCCTGAAACACAGCACTTGTGTTAATAGGGAAGAAAGTATAGCAAATGGAATCACGTTATATGATCACGCATGATGGAGCTGTCAGTATCCATACCTCGTGCTGCTGAAGAATATCTATGGATGTTGCAAATGTAGTGCGCACTTCCGAAAGCTGTTGCGCCGATTTGTATACGCATGGTCCCGCTTCCACTTCCCCTGGAATGACTTGAATGTCAGGCTCTGCATCAAGTGCAGGGGTTGACGCTCCATCAACTGCCTGAAACATAGTACTTGCATTAGTGAGGATTACAATAGTGAAAACATAACACACACCTGGGGTCGACAGCACAGGTACATATCAATGTTTAACCATGAATGAAACATTGTGTAGAACAAACAAACGACAAGAATTCCAGCTCTGATGATGACGCTCGATGGAGCTGTCAGTATCCATACCTCCTGCTGGTGAAGAACATCTAGAAATGTTGTAGATGTGGCGGACGCTTCAGCATCTCCCCGAAAGACAGTACTTGCATTAGTATGGAGAACACTAATTATAACTGAAAACAAACACCATAACTAAGGTGTATATCAATTGGAAAGCACTAACCAAACATTCGGTAAAATAATTACACGATAAAACAAAACTATTACTTGACATGCATAAAACAAGTCTGTAGCGGATTAGCCTAGTAAGATTACCTGATACGCTCTAGAAGTGGTTGATAACTGCGACCACGTCAAGGATGTAGAATGTTCTTGCTTCAGATTCAAGGGATAGTCAAGAAGTTGTAAAGGTAAATTAATGATTGATAATGAAATGCCAATATTAAAAAAATAGCCATGTAAGGCCACAGAATACTTGAAAAATGCTCAATACAGCACAGTTCCCTGTTTCCATATATATACATTGCGTTTGTGGGTTATGAAATCGAAAAAGAATATATTGATAAATGTCATTATTCAAAAAACTATACACTCATATCAATATCGAAATTATTACAAGGGATAGAACACCTACAATATCAATTAATCCGTTCGGCTACCTACACACTACTGCAAGGCCTAAAGCTAAATCCGGACACTTGACTCACCGGTGGCGGAATGTGGACGAATATAGTGGGAATAGCGTTTTCGAGCAATTTCCGTTTCGTTCGCCGTTTATTCTTCTTTGTTACCCAAGATGTTGTGTACATGTCCAAGGAAAAGTGCCGGCTGCAGATGCGGTATCGATCACCCCTCTTGTCCTGTAAGACTTGTTGGACTCTACTTTCCAGCTCATCCAGTGGATATCCGCAATGTCTGACCATTCTCTTATTCGATCAACAGTTTTCGGGAATACATGCATTGTAGTGCCTTCAGATTTCGCATGGGTCTTCGAAGGGCAACCGCTAATCGAACAGGCAGGCATTGTTGATAAATCTGAAAAGTAAATATCGACATTATTATACAATCTTCAAGAATAAAGATTTGATACAAAAGTAAATGAATCATACAGTGATCAATACAAGGTTTGTTTTGGTCGCAGGAACTATACCAGTTCATTATGTGCGGCTTAGTATTTGCATAAATTGCAGAAATGTATAAATGATGTGACTAAAATCGGAACATGTGACTCGTCCCTTGGATGTTCTGTCTTGCACGAGAAGGAAACATGCTTATATTATAGACTGGACTCCCAAAGGATGCAATTCGATGACAATAGACACAGATGAAAATAAATAGATCTATTGATAGCATAGCAATGGAAACTCAAGTCAATAGCAACGAGACCAATGAACATAGCACTATTGTGTACTCTACTCGCAAATAGATAGAAATTTAAAAATCTGCAAAATATGACTAGGATACATGGCCTTACCTTGACCAACAAACAGTTGGATTCAGCAAGCAGAGCAGTATGTTGCAGGAGAATAGGTGGGTGGCCACAGGTAGCACACTGATGGGTTTGCTCTAAACGGTCACAGAAGTTCACGGATAGCACGACGACGAGCAGATTAGCGTAGATCTCAGGGGTTGCCAGGTAACACGTTCAGGAGTTGACTTGCAAAGCACAAAGATGTTCTCATGAGACATATCAAGTGGTTTATAAAGTATTAGAAACAGGGGTGTGTTTGTGAATGAATGACTTATGTATGTCGTGGTTTTAGGGGGGCGGCCTGCTTGAAGGGGAGGCCTGGCTGGAGACACGGGGTCTGAGGAGGCCATGTGAGCGATGGCCCCTGGGCGTGGGATACCTTTTGAAGTGTACATGCTGTTTGGCACCTTGGCCGTTTGCGCCCGTCACAGCCCCCCATGCCAGCGCTCATCCCCGGGTGCGAACCGCCTTTGATAGAGGGGGGTGGGATGGATGGGCCTGGGGCGTGCAGTTAAGGCACAGGAAGACTGCTGAATGGAGACACACTTATGTGGATTGCAGGGGGGCGGCCTGCTTCAAGGGGAGGCCTGGCTGGGGACACGGGGTCTGAGGAGGTCATGTGAGCAATGGCCCCTTGGCATGGGATACCTTTTGAAGTGTACATGCAGTTTGGCACCTTGGCCTTTCGCGCCCCTGACAGCCCCCCATGCCAGCGCTCATCCCCGGGTGTGAACTGCCTTTGATAGAGGGGGGTGGGATGGATGGGCCTGGGGCGTGCGGATAAGGCACAGGAAGACTGCTGAATGGAGACACACTTATGTGGATTGCAGGGGGGCGGCCTGCTTCAAGGGGAGGCCTGGCTGGAGACACGGGGTCTGAGGAGGCCATGTGACCGATGGCCCCTTAGCGTGGGATACCTTTTGAAGTGTACATGTAGTTTGGCACCTTGGCCTTTCGCGCCCCTGACAGCCCCCCATGCCAGCGCTCATCCACTGGTGCGAACCGCCTTTTTATAGTATATCGTTGCTTATCAATAACAAATGCCACATACCGGAGATTCTTGTGAGCACAGACCCACACTTCAACCGGTGTATTATAGTGGTCAAGACCCTAAGGCCTGTATAATCCAATGGTAATTGTTAGTATAGATATATGTGTGACTTTTATAGAGACATAACCTACTGAAAGACTTTGAACAAATGTTATTTAGTGCATGCATTATCGAGAATATGTTATGTTAGCTTAGATAGATAGTGACCACCCTGCTTCACAGCGACCAGACTTTCACCCATTCGGAGCACAGATGTCTGACGTCCATCCTTGAATGGAGACACACTTGATTCATTTAAAAAATCGAAACAACCGTTGTTAAAATATATGTGGTGTTTTATTTTGTATCTTATTTTCATGACACAAAAATACAAGACTTTAAAGATTATACAGGTCAGGTTGCAGCACAGCGAGAGAAAATCCCCTGTACTGACCGCTGTCACTCGGGAACGTTTCTCTAATGGCACGAACGGCACAGGCGGGTATCACTCTTCGAACGCGGTGTCCAAGCCTCCCGTGGAGCCACCATGTAAAGGAACGATAGGCCACCAGCCTGTACCACCTGTGAAAAGGAATGAAACAAACTGTTTTTAAATGACCAAGATAAGTTTAATAAATGTTTGTTGTCAATGACAATTCTTGTAACTAATGGCATTCTGCACGGACAAATGCTATCTAGACAATGCACACTATTGAACGACTTACATGCGTTACAATGATATGTAGATGTAATTTTGGATACAGTAGAAGAACATGAAATAGGAGTGGCATGACAAGCAGAGTATACTTACTCTTTACTGGGATTACGAGGACGAACAGTTGCGCGAAGTTCGTGCATAAGCACCATCATTATTCTCAACACGGCCCGTGTGAGGCAGGCTGCCCTGAAGTCTGGCAGCTCGGTGATGCATTGCGGTCGTGGCTCGCCTTCCGAAATGTAGGCCAGGCATCCCGAGTTTTCTCGGCAGCAGCAGTTCTCCTCCTCGGTTGGCATTAGCTCGCACCGATTGCATGTGCACCTGGTGGAGACGCCGTCCATGCGACTAGGCCCAGGCTCTTCATCTGTTGATTCGTCCTGCCAACTGCCGGCCGAATCCCCATCGTTTTCGCGTGCTTCCCTTTCCAGTAGTTCCTCCTCGGTATACTCTGGCTCGTACATGTAGGGCATTAGTGTAGCCATTGTGTGGTAAACAAAGTAAAATAATTTACCGAGATGGTACAGGTGTTCACACGGGCTACAAGCGGCGAAGGTAGCTGACCAGAGCACAGAAACGAGTCACAGAATACTCTAAGTAACACAGAGAGAGGAATGGAATCGAAAATCTGCTGCTGTGTGTTGTGAAACGGTCTGTTTATACTTATTGAGGAAAGAGGCGTCCTGCCATTTCCATGGCGACACATCATTAGCTGAAGCGCAGCGAATGTTGACACAAGACGTGCTTTGGTGTTGGGAAATGGGCGGTACGAGTCTGCTGATGACAGGCTCAGGGGCGGGGGATATGATTTAGTGCCGCAAAAGCAGGCCAGCCAGGGCGATGGGGGAAATGATAGGATTATCACAAAATGGCAGCTCCCTGGTGCCTGTTTTTGCGTGCGTTTAATGGACGAAAACTCGGGTAAGGTCCATAGGAATGTTTTCTAAAATCGAGCCACTTAGGCTTAAAAAAACATGGCCGACCCGTAGGGACAATAAACATTTTTACTATACCATGCCTTTAAGAAAGCTGGAAAATATTTGTGTACCTTGAAAGGGAGTCTTGGCGGAGGGAACCTTGAGATTTAACCTGTTTATTGACTTGAGGACGGAGTCTCAAGATATTTTATGTTTCGAACTATGTTTTGAAACTTGGGGAAGGGAACCCAGAGTGTTGTTTGATTTTATATCATTCTGAACTTAAGACAATCCTGAGACTTTTATTGGAACTGCTTTATACTTGGGGAAGGGAGCTGAAAGAAAACTGCGAGCTGAACATTGCTCTGAACTTTGTTTTGAACATTGTTTTGTTGGTTGCTGACATCCCTGCACATTGTATAGATTAGTTGTGAAGGCAAGTATAGGTTTTGGACACAGATTCCTAAATTGAACTCTTGGACTTTGAATTTCCTTAGTTTTGGTTTGGTAGGGTAATTCCACCATAGTTTAGGGCAAAATAGGTGTTTTTCCATCCTGACTTTTAAGTTAATAACATCTTATTGTTAATTCAGAACCTGTTGTCTGTGTCTTACTCCAAAATGCTTTCACAGAGGATCCATTGGTTCCGCTCTTCAGGCATGGATGTTAACAAACACAGGACAGAAACCAAACTATCCACTTTTAAATTGCCCTGCACAATTTCCATATAGCCAACAAACACTTGGGATTCCGTATCAAAGGGAGGTGGTGTAAAACCCTTACTTTGGGATTCCTTGTCCCCTAAGGGGGGTTACCCCCGGTGGGATCATGCTCGTCCTTTCCCATAGGAGGTGTCACACATAGCAGACTCACATCCCTAGTCCCAAATGGGGTGTCTCCCCCTTGGAGAGAAGGGACAAGTCCCTGGATTCGTCAGAGCGCCTAGCAAAAAGTCCAGCTATCTTCATTTGCATCCGAAACCTATTTTGAGGGGTTATTCTCAGGGGTGCAACTTCTTATGCCTGCGACCTGATTTCTCTTCCGTAAGGAGATGTCGCGTTGGAGTGAAGGGGTTTCAGAGGAACCAAAGCCCCTACCTCCGTGGTTAAGAATGATGGTTAATGTTTTCACACACAATAACTGCACCACACAGTGTTCTTTTTAAAAGGAATTGTATTGAAAGTGATTTAATGCAAACAATTGTGTACAATGGTGAATGCCCTGTATTTACACGTGTTTCAGCTTTGCAAGAGCCTTTCTCAAAAAATAGGGCTTATGTTCTAATCACTATTCCAGTCTTGTGATTGTTCACGTGTGGATATCGGAACGCACAAATGTTATGTGGGATTATAACCCGTGATTTTGCTGCAAGCAAGGTGGATTATATCCATACGTGAACAATCACAAGACTGGAAATGTGATTAGAACATATGCCCTATTTTTTGAGAAAGGCTCTTGTGAAGCCGAAACACGTGTAAATACAAGGCACCCCACCATTGTACACAATCATTTGCATTAACTCACTTTCAATACAATTCCTTTGAAAAAGGACACTGTGTGGCGCAGTTATTGTGTGTGAAAACATTAACCATCATTATCTTCATTTGTCTCTTCCTATCATTTGTTTCTCTGTTTCTCCTCCTCCCATGGTAGGAGCTGTGTTTGCTAGTATTTTTAGTGTTTTGGAATATTAATGAGGACCCCATGATAACGATGCAAATGTTTACTTGCTTGTCATCCTAGTTCTCTGTCCTAGATATCATCATACAATGTATAAACTACTCGCCCACCTCCCTATGGCAAAAAGGCAAAATATGAGGCGATAGGTGAGTTGAGATTACTTGCACTATCCCTCACGCAAAAAAGAACTGCCTCTTATTGATAGTAAAATGCATTATGTGGCTCAGGAGCGACCTGTCTGCCTTAAAGTGACACCCACATTTTGCATGATATATACATACATGCATGCCTATCGGTGTCCTTGTTTCACTTGCTTTCACAATCCTATGAAACATTTTAAATTCAGTTCTTATTTCTAATTTGGTGCATACATTTGTCAAAGTAAAATCCAATAAAGCAGACAAATATCTATTACATAATTTGTTTAAGAAAATAGGTTTTCTCTCTGTTTTCCATGATCCCACACGCAGCTAAAGATGTTCAGTGTTTAGGAATTTACAGAGGATAGCCTTAATGCAAAACTCACATTACAATAAAATAATGTTTTCATCCTTTTCATCCATATCCTGCCTCTTCATGCTGATTGACCCGTTTTGAATCTATTTCAAAATAGGTATTTAGTCAGATAATGGCAAACTACCTTCATGGCGATTCTGGGTACTCTTTAGGTCCTTGCTTTTTGACCTTCAGGGCAGCCACCCTATCATCCCATCTGGCATATGTTGAGTCACATCATTAGTGACTTGTGGGAAATACCCTGAGAACTTGTGTTGGACTTTGGTGATGTGGGGATATGACAGTCCTAGTGAGCATAGAGGTGCAACTTAAAAAAAAAACACACAAAAAACGCAATTTCTGACTTACTGACAGGAACAAGGAATAAGAGTACCTCACTTAACATAAAAGCCATTTGTCACGTTTATTATGTTTACCCAATAATGCCCTACTTCTAAAGTGTGAATTCATTATTAATGTATTATTAATTATTAATGTACTCATACATTGATATTCTTTCCTTAGTTTGTGTCTTGCTTGATAGAGCTCAAGGAAATTCTTCATCAAGAAATTTGTCAGAAACTGACAGAGCTTGGACAAGATGTCTCTAAGACAGACCTGAGTGACGTCTCTCTGTCAGATATTGAATCCAGGTATGTGTGCATGTGTGTGGTTTTATATATACAACACTCAGAAATTGCCCTAAAGAGACAATTAAAAGATCAGACTTCATAAACATTTTTGTCTTCTTTTTACTATCTTCTGAATCAATATTAGTAATATTACTGGAAAACTAGGTTGCTGTTATGGATAAACTGTTTAAACCATGGAAGTATGCTAGGTAGGTAACTACACAATGTAAATGCGCTAACTAGGTAAGATATTTGTGATGCGCCTGTACAAGTGTTTCTAGGCGCGACAAGACAAGGGAGGGAAGACAGAGGGAGGACAAGACAAACGCTCTTACTTGGCCTTGTGTCTTTCAGATCATGCAGGTGTGTCGACGTAAAGTGCAGGGGGACGGGAGGAGAGGGAAGTGCAATCAGGGCAGCATTGCTCTGAGTAAGTGCAGCCAGGGCAGCGCGGCTCTGAGGAAGTGCAAGGAGGCAGGGGACTGAGGGGTTACAGATACAGCTCATATGTGTGCATTAGGCCTGGAGGCAGTGCCAGGGAGACTGATCATGGAGGATCCTGGTACCCAGTAAGCGAGGGAGGGAGGGAGAGAGAGAGAGCTGAAGTTTGAGAGGGGCAGGGAGGCAGAGAAGAGAGATCTACCCCTCCACTCTCTACCTTGAGAAGTGCCTGACCCTCAGAGAGTTTGAGGTAGCTGAGTGAAGGGCTTGAGAAGGAAGGTATTTTGGAAGAGATAGCTGGTGTCATGATCCCTGCTTCCAAGGGGTCAGGACTTGCCTCACATCCTTGGAAGCAGGCCCATAACCTTGATCCTGGGTACCAGCCAGTCCCTATCGGGACCTTTTGGACCTTGTCCTGGCGCCAGTGGCACCAGGCTCATAAAGATGACCGGTCCCGGCGTTGGAAGCGCCGGGCTCATAATGCTTAAGAGTGCTTGGGTGGACCTACCTGCAGCAGACCATGCTGCTTACTTACCAGCTCGATGGTCTTCTGATCCTTCTCTGCCTGGAACTACTTTTCCTGTCTGGGTGGGGCAGGAGCCACTCCCTGGAATCAGAACACAGGAACTCTTTTCTTACCTGGGCGAGGCTGTGGAAGAAGACGCCTAAGCACTACAGAAGGCTATTTAAACCACACCCGATTGATGAAACGTGCTTCGCGTTATTCTGCATCTGCAGCAGGACGCTCACCGTGTCAGCTCCAGTCTTCCTGAGATTCTTCAGCTCCAGTTCCTGTGAAAACGAATTCCTTACCTGCTAGAGATCCGATCCTCAGCTGCACCTGCCAAGACAAAGCAACAGGTTAGCAGAATTCAATTCGAGAGCAGCGCTCTTACTTACCAAATACGGTGGCATCTTCCAAAGCCTTCCGCCGCTTTCTTCGGCTCCCCATCGACATCTGCAAAGAAAAGGACTTGATTAAGCATTGCATTCTTGAATTGCTTACCTGCGCTCCGCACGTTCTGAACTTCAAGAAGCGCTGCATGCCGGCATCTGCAAAACAAAGGGAGACATTTTAAGGCGCATTCTAAACCAACCATAAACTTTCTACTTACGCGCTCGCACGTTCGCCGGCATCCATCTAGCAACGCTCTCTGCATCCACGATCTGCAAGGACAAAAGAGACATTAAGGCGTGCTTTTGAAACAAACAGCAGTCATTTTACTTACGTGCACCGCGCTTCATCTTCTTCGTACATACGCGCTTGCACGATCCTGGGCACTTATTCATCAGCGTCCATTGCACCTAAACCTGCAGGACAAAGAGAGACATTAGAAAGGGTGACAGCAACCGGTCATCTTTCCTACTCACCTGCTCGCCGCATCATTCCTCTACAATTTCAATCTTGACACCCTGAGACTGAGCAAGGGACTAAATTAAGGGTGCTCCAATAACTATCAAGAAACCGCTCGTGCGGTAAACGGCGGTATCTTCCAACATCAACCTCTGCAATCAAGAGGATTGTCAGTGAACCAGTGAAGTAACTGGTACTTGCGCCCCTGCAAAGACGCAGGATGGAGAGCCCGACCTTAATATATCTAAGGTGAGCAGGCCATGCCCTTGGTTCGAATAAGAGGACTGAGGAAGGAGAAGTTCAGTCAATCCAGTTCCTAAATCCTTGTTCTTCCGTCTGCAGACACCTCACTCTACACGTCCGGTACATTGTGAGAAGGGGACCAGCCCTAGGAGAAGGCCGAGATCTACGAGTCACACTAGAAGACACGGCGACAGCTCAGTCCAGCCCAGCGCCTCCGTGGAAATCAGGTGAGCGTTACAGCTGGATGTAATACAGGCCCAGGCCCCAGAAAGCCTTGTGGACGATCCAGAGGGTCTTGAACTTGATCCTTGCAGCCACCCGGAGCCAGTGAAGAGATTTCAGGGGTGGAGAGATACAGTCCCTGGGATTGAGGCTAAGGACAAGTCTCGCAGTCCTGTTCTGGATTAGTTGCAGACGGTGGAGAGTAGTTGATAATTTCAAAAGCAGAGGAAAGGTCTAGGAGGATGAGGACAAAAGGCAGGCTAGAATCAGGATAAGTGAGCAGATCTTCACAGGTGTTCAGGAGAGTAGTTTCTGTGCCTCTGGCTGCTCTGAGGGCAGACTGATGGTCACAGAGATAACCAACAGATTCAGTGTGGAGAGTAACCCGGGAGATGGCTATCTTTTCCAAGAGTTTGCCCACGAAAGGAGTGAAAGAGGTCAGGCAATAGTTTGCCAGACAGGTAAGATCGGCAGAAGGTTTTTTAAGGAGGGGGTGCACAAGGGAGTGCTTGAGGTGAGAAGAGAAAGATCCAGTGGCAAATGTGATTGCAGAAATCGGCCAAGGCTGGAGCAAGGGTGTCCTTGATAGTTCTGGAGCAGCAAGGGGCCACCTGTTTGGATGAAACTATCAAAGATTAGATGTGTCTAGAAACATTGTTAGTGGTTGTTGGAGAGAAAGAGGAGAAAGGGGTAGGAGAGGGAGAGGTGGCCAGAGGGGGGCCGAGAGAGGTAGAGGAGAGAGAGGACAGGATGTCCTGAGTTTTAGTGGTGTAGTGAGAAGCCAGAGCCATACAGAGGGTCTGGGAGGGAGCAGGAGAGGGGAAGACTGTAGTAGGATTGGCCAGCTTCTTGCAGATTTTAACAAGTTTGGCCGTGTTGTTAGAGGCTGCAGAGACGCAGGATTGGATGTGGATTCTCTTCTTGGACAGGACAGAGAGTCTGTATTGCCTTTGGAGCAGGTGGCAGGCCAGTTTGTCAGAGGATGCACCCAAAACCCTCCACATCCTCTCAGCCACCCTGCACTTGCGTTTCAGGGTGGTGAGATCAGATTCATACCTAGAGTTGCACTTGGAGGTAGGCTTCAGATGGATTCGCATGACAGGGGCAAGGACGTCCAGAGTGTTGGAGATAGAAAGATGCATGTTAGAGAGGGCTATGTCAGAGTGTGAGTCAGCCGCATGCGTAGGAGGAGCAGAGAAAGTAGCAGTAAAGGTATCCACTGACACACACTTCATGGGCTGAATGACTGAGAAGGTAGGTGGCAGCGCTGGGGTAGGCTTAGCCTGAGGAACAGAGAGTTTAAGGCAAGAAGAGAGCACAAAGTGGACAGTCCAAGAGCTTTACTAACTTTGTAACTACTTTGGAGTAAGTAGGGAACAAAACAAACTATGTATTTATGTAAACTTTTTAGAGTCCCTATGTAACTAGATCCTCAATGCACACTTAGAGTACACAGTTTACGTACATTGATTTATTGATTTACTGGCGATTTATATTGCGCTTAATGCCTGACTTCTTCAGCTTCTAGGTGCCTGATCAAGGCTAGTGTGTTGCCCGATTGCTAACCTTCCTCTTTGTATAGCCTATCATTTGCTTTTACTCATGCCTAATGCACTATTTATTTATATCATAAAAATTACATTGTTGTTCCTATGGGAGGTTGAGTAGTTGTGGAAGGTAGACCTGACCGTAACCGTTCTGATTCCAAGTAGGCGACTCAGGAAATTCCTAAAATATAGACCTACTCTGAATTAGTGGAAGCGCTTACTGTTACAGGACACCCTATACAGACTTCTAAACAGCAATGTCGGATCTGCCTGGATATGGGAATGTAGTATAGTATACCTGGAAGATTGTAGGAACTGAAAGATGTGACTGTGCATGCTGAGCTGGGTATTCAGCAAATTGATTGCTTTAGTAGTCTAGCTATCTGAGCTATCTTGGAGACTCCCCAAGCAAACCTCTTGTTATTGTTTTCTTCCCGTTGTCTGAAATCACTCAGTCTGAGACAGTTCAAGGGTTTTTATTTGTAATTTGAGGGCCTTAGGGGCATGCCTCTGTCTTGTCTACCCACGACCCTCCTCCCTAACCCAGGCATCCATAACCCCTGGTTAGTTTTATTGATTGGTAACCCCTTCTGTCTAAAATCCGCCTTCAACGATTAATGGTTCCCTAAATGCTGGCTATCTTTTGCCTTCGGGGATTCCTAACTTTGCCTATTCCCACTATTCCCACCAAAGATTTGGGAATTTGGAAAGTGCCTTGCATTTGCTCTGTTGGATTTGACTCCATCAGTCATGTCCACTCACCTCCTCCCTCCGACCACACCTCTCCTCCTCCTTGTTCCTCTCACCAATCCTCTGTCCCTCAGTTATTTCACTCCTTCTATTCCCTGGCCTCCACACTTTGGGGTTAACACTTTTACCACTCCACTTCACTACTTCCTCTCTCCTCTACTATTGTCATTATATCACTACTACTCCCCTACTACCATTACTACCCTTTTGCCACCATTGATCTCCAGCTGCACGACGAGTTCTGAAGCGCAACGCTTCGTGAGAATCGCCTGACTTCGGCAGATTCTTCCGCCTGGCCCAGCAATGGCGGGCGCATTGCGGCACCAGAGCGAGGCTCTGGCCGCACGAATCAGCTGTTGACCTCCCCATTCATAATTATCCCCTTCCGCCGGCAGGCGGGAACGCCGGCCTCTCAACAAAGGCCCGCACTAAGGCCCCTGTTCGCCTCCAGAGCCTTGGAGCCAGTGTCTACTCGGACCTTTAAAAAACAAACCCAAAAGAAGTGGGAACCTCAACAATCACTGGTACCTTGAGGTAGAAACATATAATAATATACAGAAAATGGTACCAGGAGGTGAGGAAAACACTATAGAAAGAGGATAAATGGATGCATGAATCAATTTATCATTTTCATTTTATTTAGAATTACATAAAACACGATATTACAAATACATTTAGATCATTATAAAAACCTTTTGCTACTCAGCCATTCAAAAACATTCATTCAACTAATTTGCACATCTAAAAATTTGTATAACTATACTAAAGTGCCCTAAGAAATGTCATTTATTTCATTGGTACATTTCTTTTCATAGTGAACATAATAATTCAAAAAAATTCCAAAAAACGCAAATAACAAAATTGTAGTTCATTCCAGAAAAATATATCGACTATTGGTGCCTTAACAAATCGTTCTTCTTTACGAAAAAGCTTCCCAGTTGGTAAAATAGTTTCGACTTGACGGATAGTGTGTGTCTTCATCAGGATTGGATGAACATTTAACAAATATTTCTAAAAGCAAACAAACATACAATGGATAAATATATTGTTTAAAAATGCATACCATAATCACCCCTCTCAGTGTTTCCTCTCAACAATATTATATACAACATCCGAATTTAAAGCATCCATATGGCTTTAACTCCAAGGTAGACATCTCATTTATCCACCATTTCCTAAACATAATGGAATAAATCTAACCAATTATGACAGAAGCTCTATACTGACCTAATCAGTCTAGTGTTATGTGAACCTCTAATTGTAAGATTCAGAAAAACTTGAAAAGAAACAAATCTTCACTTTCTCATTAGTGCTGAAACAGCCCACTCCCGTCACACCAGCCGGCCCTCCTATAGTCAACAACAGATTGCAATTTCCAAATTCGCAACGTCCCTCCTACCTGCAAACCCCCATTTGGTTCGCCCTGTGGCTTGTATTCCAGCAGCCTCTGGTTAAGGTCTGATACTGAATTTCCTAAAAAAAATCGGAAACAATTATTGTTATATTGGAAATATAAAGATGTTCAATGAACAATTTTCTAAGGACAGGGCGGGCACGTGTTTAGTACCTTCTTTAAAAATGAGTGTCTTCCACTCTAAAGTCAGTCCATAGTTATGCCGTACCCATGGGATACGAACGGTACACAGCTTTCGTGGCTCGCCGCCTGTCTTTGTTAAAACGACGGTCTGATTATAACGATAAAAGAAAAGAAAAGAAAAGAAAAGAAAACCCAGTTAGCTCTAATTGAACGAGAACTGTCTGACTGCCTAGGCATAGCGTGCCTAACACACATTAACTTACCTTGACATGGTCTGTTACCGAAGATGTTCTACATCCGCTAAAACGATCGACCGGATCTCGTGTAAAACGGCGGTCCCTCTTTTATTTCGGATCGGTGTTTAAGACACAAACGAAGGACCAAAAACCTTTTGCAGTGGTCCCAGAGTACAAGAGCTAGAAAAAGGACTCTAAGAGTCTCCTATATGACAACATAGGCTCGATTGTGAGTTGAATCATCTGTCGCATTAAACCGGGCAGAAACATTCATACAATATCTTCCTCTTTGTAAAGAGGAAGATATTGTATGTAAAGAGGAAGATATTGTCTTTGTAAAGAGGAATATTGTCTTTGTAAAGAGGAAGATATTGTATGAATGTTTCTGCCCGGTTTAATGCGACAGATGATTCAACTCACAATCGAGCCTATGTTGTCATATAGGAGACTCTTAGAGTCCTTTTTCTAGCTCTTGTACTCTGGGACCACTGCAAAAGGTTTTTGGTCCTTCGTTTGTGTCTTAAACACCGATCCGAAATAAAAGAGGGACCGCCGTTTTACACGAGATCCGGTCGATCGTTTTAGCGGATGTAGAACATCTTCGGTAACAGACCATGTCAAGGTAAGTTAATGTGTGTTAGGCACGCTATGCCTAGGCAGTCAGACAGTTCTCGTTCAATTAGAGCTAACTGGGTTTTCTTTTCTTTTCTTTTCTTTTCTTTTCTTTTCTTTTCTTTTATCGTTATAATCAGACCGTCGTTTTAACAAAGACAGGCGGCGAGCCACGAAAGCTGTGTACCGTTCGTATCCCATGGGTACGGCATAACTATGGACTGACTTTAGAGTGGAAGACACTCATTTTTAAAGAAGGTACTAAACACGTGCCCGCCCTGTCCTTAGAAAATTGTTCATTGAACATCTTTATATTTCCAATATAACAATAATTGTTTCCGATTTTTTTAGGAAATTCAGTATCAGACCTTAACCAGAGGCTGCTGGAATACAAGCCACAGGGCGAACCAAATGGGGGTTTGCAGGTAGGAGGGACATTGCGAATTTGGAAATTGCAATCTGTTGTTGACTATAGGAGGGCCGGCTGGTGTGACGGGAGTGGGCTGTTTCAGCACTAATGAGAAAGTGAAGATTTGTTTCTTTTCAAGTTTTTCTGAATCTTACAATTAGAGGTTCACATAACACTAGACTGATTAGGTCAGTATAGAGCTTCTGTCATAATTGGTTAGATTTATTCCATTATGTTTAGGAAATGGTGGATAAATGAGATGTCTACCTTGGAGTTAAAGCCATATGGATGCTTTAAATTCGGATGTTGTATATAATATTGTTGAGAGGAAACACTGAGAGGGGTGATTATGGTATGCATTTTTAAACAATATATTTATCCATTGTATGTTTGTTTGCTTTTAGAAATATTTGTTAAATGTTCATCCAATCCTGATGAAGACACACACTATCCGTCAAGTCGAAACTATTTTACCAACTGGGAAGCTTTTTCGTAAAGAAGAACGATTTGTTAAGGCACCAATAGTCGATATATTTTTCTGGAATGAACTACAATTTTGTTATTTGCGTTTTTTGGAATTTTTTTGAATTATTATGTTCACTATGAAAAGAAATGTACCAATGAAATAAATGACATTTCTTAGGGCACTTTAGTATATTTATACAAATTTTTAGATGTGCAAATTAGTTGAATGAATGTTTTTGAATGGCTGAGTAGCAAAAGGTTTTTATAATGATCTAAATGTATTTGTAATATCGTGTTTTATGTAATTCTAAATAAAATGAAAATGATAAATTGATTCATGCATCCATTTACCCTCTTTCTATAGTGTTTTCCTCACCTCCTGGTACCATTTTCTGTATATTATTACTCGGACCTTTAATCCATTGTGAGTAGAGGGATACCCTCAGTCTACACTATTGTGCTTTCTGGTATGTCTTCTGCTACTCCGCAATCATAAACATTTGAACTCGGTTATTTTCACCTTCGATAACTGTTTGCTGCATACGCTTATGCCTCCAACTCCACCGCCTCTATGCGTTACTGCTGCCACCTCTTAATAGTACAGTCATTGTCAGCCCCTAGTGCTTTATGCCTCATGACTGCTATTGGCTGTGCCCTTTGGTCGCTAACGGACCACTGTAATTGTGTTGTGCCTTTGGTCGCTAACGGACCACTGTAATTGTGTTGTGCCTTATGGTCGCTAACGGACCACTGTAATTGTGTTGTGCCTTATGGTCGCTAACGGACCACTGTAATTGTGTTGTGCCTTATGGTCGCTAACGGACCACTGTAATTGTGTTGTGCCTTATGGTCGCTAACGGACCACTGCAATTGTGTTGTGCCTTTGGTCACTAACAGACTACTGTAATTGTGTAAGTGTCATATGGTCGCCCTCGCGATCTTTACCAGACCACGCGCTCTTAGACTCTACTAGGTCAACATGCCCCCCACCAACAGTCTAACTACTGCAAACTCTCCTCTGTACTCTTTCAGTACCCTACTTACCAGACTGCTGCCCACCTTTCTCCTCCTTATACTGCACTCTGGCTGGACTGCACTATACCATACCACCACCCCTATCTACCACTCTTACTTGCATCACACCTCAACTATGCCATCCCACGCTCACCACACCAACCCTTACCTTAACAACCCAGCCCTCTGGATCCAGCACTTCGCCACCAGACCTTTACCTAACCTACCCTGCTCTATCTCCTTGAGAAATGCTAGACTTGGCTCGCGTCTTACCCACGCTTCCCATCATTTAGCTCACCGCATCAAACTGCCTCACCCTTTGTCACCACCCACACTTACACCTAATCTACCACTATCTTCCAACTCCCCTAACTCAAATAATATCAAAGGCGCGCTAATCAACGCCAGATCACTCCCGGCTCACGCCCTAGAAGTAGCTGACTTGATCCTCAACCTTGACCTCGACTTTATAGCAATCACTGAAACCTGGCTCCACCCAGCTTCAGGTCCTCTTCTCTCCCTCGCTATCCCTCCAGGCTACAACATTATCAGACATGACCGTAATTCCATCCAATCTAAAGGAGGTGGCATCGCCATCATCCACAAAAACGCTCTGAACTTCCACCTCTCAGCCACACATCACTCCTCCACTCTGGAAGCACTGACAGCTAAACTAGCTGTCACACCTAACCATTCTATCACCTTCCATCTACTCTACCGGCCACCCGGCCCACTATCCACCTTCGCGGAGGACCTCTCTAACATCTTCACACACAACACCAAAGCTAACTCCCAGGTCATGATACTGGGGGATTTCAACTTAGGTCTCCACGACCCCAAGGACACTGCTGCTTCGTCTATTGACAACATCCTCACTAATGCTGGATTCACTCAGTTCCTAAACCAACCCACCCACAACAAGGGCAGAACCCTTGACTGGCTAGCCGCCCTCAACTGTCCCATCAACATCACCTCTAACCAACAGTGCGCTTGGACAGACCACAACTTAATTACATTCAATATTGAGTCCAAACCTATCAGCCTCCCTCACAGCATTGCCCCGGCTATGGCCACCCGTAACAAACGCAACATTACCTGCGATAGACTCCTCCCCCTCCTCCTTCCAGCTCTCAATGACCGGGATCCCTCATGCTCTGACCCTACGGCCCTGGTCGACACATTCAACCGGGCCATGCTTATAGCCTTAGACACCATTGCACCTTCGAAACTGAGAAAATCTAAACCTGGAGCCCACCTAAACTCTTGGTTTACACCCCATCTCAGAGCTCTACGCAAAGAAAAACGAATTGCAGAATCCCACTGGAGAAGCAATCACTCTCTAGCTAACAAATCATGCGTACTCCTGGCCACCCTTAACTACAAGGAAGCTATATTCCAGGCAAAAAAAGACACATACAACAAACGCATCGAACAAGCCAAATCTAACACCAAAGAATTGTTTAAAATCCTAAAAGAACTTGAAACTCCTGTTACTCCACCTGACACCTGTACCAAAGATAGCACCTGGTGCTCCAAAATCCAAGAAGCTCTCCTAGGTAAGATTGCCACTCTCCAAATTAAAATCAACAACAAACAATCTAGCCTTCAATCTAACCCTCTACAGATCCCTATAACTACCATAAACCTCTCTATCACAGACTCTCTGACTCCTTTTAGCTTCTCTCCACTCTCCATTCTCGAAGTGGAAAAGATCATCACTAGCCTTAAACCGTCCAATTGTCAGGGTGACCTTTGTCCTGCACCTATTATTAAGGAAGCAGCTCACGACCTAGCACCATTCATCACTACGCTCATCAACTCCTCCTTTAGCTCTGGGATTGTACCGGACAATCTTAAGGATGCGTGGGTCATCCCGCTTCTGAAAAAACCTACCCTGGATCCCAGCATACCCACAAACTACAGACCAATTACCACTGTACCTTTTTTACTAAAAATCCTTGACCGCGCGGCCTACCTACAAATTCAGGAATACCTTGAATCAAATAAACTTCTGGGACTCAGGCAATCAGGGTTCCGGCCTCGCCATGGCACTGAGACCGCCCTTATCGATTTAAAAACGCAGATCGAAGATCTCAAAGACAAAGGCAAACTGGCGTTATTACTTCTCCTGGACCTCTCTGCTGCTTTTGATCTTGTCAATCACAAAATTCTCTGCCATCACCTCAAATCAGCCGCACATTTCTCAGAAAATGCCTCTACTTGGATCAGATCCTTCCTTGATAATAGATCAATGCGCGTGTTTTCCCCACTTGCGGCCGCACCACCCGCTCCGGTTTCTTGTGGTGTGCCTCAAGGGTCTTGTGTCTCGCCCACGTTATATAACGTGTTTACCAAACCCCTTTTTGATATTCTGGACCATTTGGGCGTCACGTATACTAATTACGCTGACGACACCCAGATACTAATCCCCATCACAGGAGACTACACAACTGACTCCCTCGCCATCAACGCCATCTACCAGGTCATCCAAGCGTGGATGGCCCAACACGGCCTCTGCCTAAATGATGAAAAGACAGAGCTCCTCATTCTTGGTTCACCACAAAAACTCACTAAACTTGACCCTGCTTTCAAGTCTTTCACCATTGATGGGAACACCATCCCTATTGCTAAGGACACGAAAACCCTAGGGATTTACATTGACTCAACCCTATCCTTGACTAGACAGTCCAACGCAGTCTCATCTGCAGCAGCGTATACTTGCAAGCTCATCACCGCCTGTCGCCCGTTCCTAACCACAGCCAACTGCGTAACCTTGGCCAGGACCCTCGTACTATCCAAGGTCGACTACTGTAATGCCCTCTATCTAGGTACTAATCTCCGCAATCTAAACAAGCTACAAATTGTCCAAAACAATGCGATCAGAGCGGCCCTTAACATTCCTAGGCGCCAGCATATATCTGACACCAGGCGCAACCTGCACTGGCTCTCTATCCCACATCGCATCTCCTTGAAGTCCCTGGCTCTCACACACAAATGCCTCCACAACCAAGCCCCTCGCTACCTGGCAAACAGATTCTCTTTCCACAATTCCACCAGACCTCGCAGAGCGGCCCAAGCCAACTGCCTTGTCATCCCGCGTTTTAATCTCCAAAGATCAGGTGGAACCAGCTTCCCCATCCTGGCAGCCAAACTTTGGAACTCACTCCCCAATGACCTTAGAGCAGAACCTTCCTTCCTGAAATTCAAACACCTTACCAAAGCCTGGCTATCCGCCCAAGACAGCTAACACTAGTTTACTGCCCTACTTGCACTTTGACCTACTCTGCATCCCTTATTAACTACCCTGTAAATCACTGCCTTATCTATATTCGCTTGAATGTATATTCTGTAAATTCTCCTGTAATACTCTGTCACATTGCCTTGTCATGCTTTCATCTTGTTGTAACTAAGTTAAGCGCCCGGTTGCCCCTGGGCCTGGTGCGCTATAGAAATAAATAAAATACAAAAAAAAAAAATACAAAATACTACTACTCTCCTCCCACCACTAAAACTCTATTTTTCCCCATGAATACCATTCTCTTGTTCCCACATGCATGGGTGCAGAAGGAGGAGACTGACACACATAGTGATTGCTATAGGCTTTTATTCAGAATACAAATAAAGAGAAAACCTATCTTTCCTTACGCCTATGAGGGCTTGCCCTGCCACAACTAAAGTGCTAATGGTTCTGTCAGGATGTCTTCATAACTTAGACTACACTGTCCTGTGTCAAAACTCTGTCCCTTGCACTTATAACTGAACACAAAGGTGCCACCAATGTTCTTGGTCCAGGAGAATGAATTCCCCCTCCTGGACTGGCTGGCACAATCCAGGTTGTATGTTCCTCACCGGGGGAAATTCCCCCCATCCCCCGGTTTTAGTACTTCACAGACAAACAGGATTACTGATCTCTCGCAGTTCATTATTTCTTCATCCTAGGGGGAATGGCACCCTTCCTCTGGATCACTGGTTTGATCCTCCTTGTGAGCTCAACTACCAGGAGAAGGACGCCCTTCTCCTGACCTTCCTTGGCTTTGCTCTCACAGTTCACAACACCATCTCCCTTCTTGTATATTTGGTTTTACAGTTCAGCCCTCTAATGGTTTGTTCTTGCAGACCTGGTGGCAGACCTGGTTCACTCTCCTGTCAGGTACTGCCATGAGGAAGATTACTTCTACTGACCTTCCCTTGTGGATGCAGGTCTCGGACCCGTACCTTTATACTACTTGGATTTGGCAGACCTTGATTGGTTTCCTGCCAGGTAATGCCACAAAGAAGATGACTTGTGTTACATTTCTGTTTTTGGGTCCTCTGCCCTTCCCAGGTGGTCAGAGGCTTTACTTGAGCCCCAGCTCGACTACACTCCCTCTGTTTCTCTCTGGGTTTCTCTGTGGGTCCCTGACCCTTCTCTGGTGGTCAGTGGTATCTCTGTTTCCACTATTGCAAAGGATTTTATCCCTGAGGCTATGCTTGGCTCTTCTCCCTGCCGGGTCTCCCGCCTTTCCAGTTACCTGCTTTCCAAACGGGATGCGTCACCGGCTCGCCACGATTCGTGGTTCTTCTCACCAGCCTTTCTGATCCCCTCTTATTCCCTGAGCCCTGCTGTTTCCATGTCAGCAACATCTCTCCCTCTCTTTCTCTTCTCGGGAAACATACCGGATTGACCCGATGGTCTACTTCATACCAGGTGTGCGACTGCCAGTCCGTCGGCCTCCTGCCCGCTCCTCTGCTGATTTGCCGTTGGCAATGTCTCGCCCTTTTGCTCCCTTCTCCTGGGCAGCTGTCGCAGACTCCTCACTTCCGTGGTAAAAGACGCTCATTCCTTCAGTTTCCTTAATGTAGGGCTTGTCCCGCCCTTGCATAACACCAGGCACTGCAGTGATACCTAAGTCTACTACCAATAGATCTTCAGTTTTTCAGCGATGCATGGAAATGTTGGGTAAGGTATTGGGCCCTACATAGTAGGGAGGTGTGTAGGTTGTTGGGTGAGGGTTGTTGTATCATGTTCTCCCTAGATGGTTGTCCTTGTCCCTAGAGGGGGAGTTTCTCCCCATAAGATCTTCCCGCTGAGTATCACCCCCAAGGGGACTATCGGCTAGCAGCCTCACCCTGGCTGCATGGGAAGGGGCTTCCCCTCGGGGAGAAGTGACGACATCTAAGGATTTGTCACACACCACTACTCTTCTACTATCCTCCTCCCCCCACTTGTAAGGAAGGCAAGGTATCAAAGTAAGACAGACACAAGGGACCACAGTTCAAGGGTGTTTGTTGAACTTTCACTTGGGGGTGAAAAACACCTAGCTAAACCTAAATCTAAGATGGGAATAAGCTATTGCCATCAAAATAATAATAATGCAGTCCTAGTGGAGTCTTGTCATAATAAAAGGGCCTATACTAAAAAGCCTATTACCAATCATTACCGCTAAGTTACAAATAGTGTGGGGTAGTGTTCGTGAACAAGAAAGAAGTGTTCACAAAATGATAGTCAGGATGTTCAGACCGTTGGCCTCCTTTCCCAATGTTTTCAGCACGGGAAAAGCTGGTTCACTCGAGCAGAGCACACTCCTGGGCTTCTTCAGCACGAGGACACAGTTCTATTACATGCATCAGGGCCTTCTGTGCCCAAGTCTCTTTCCTGATCAAAGTCTCTTGATTCAGAGGGCCTGATGTACAAAACAAAGGGCAGAACTAATTGAGGTTTGTGCTGTGGATCTTTGGAGTTGTGGGCCCTGTCTTTTTGCACTTTGCACTTCACTCGTCGTCTCCTATGCTATTGAGTTCTGTACCCTTAAGAGCTCCAAGGAAGGTCGGAAAGAAGAAACGCCTACCCAGGAAGTAGGAAATATCAACCCGACTACAGCACCCTTGCGGCGATAAGCCCGGCGGTGACAAGGCCGGAACTAATTGCTGTTTGTGCTGTTTGGTGCTGGAGGTGCTGCATGTTGAAGGGCAGATTTGCAGCTGATTATCCATCCAGGGGACAGAGCTCCACCATCTGTGTGCCGTGCACTGCAATACGGCTGGACTTTCCTTCAAGGTATTTTTTCTTTCATACCATCTTCCATAGTAATTGGAAAGATCTGCTGGAGCGCGTGGCAGAGGAGTTTGTATGCAACTTGTGCAGCAGCCATAATCTCTGTGCTATTTATGCAGAGGGCTGGTGCTTTGACTTGCTTTGGTCCGAGACTATTTTGTTTAGTCGCTTTCTGGACTTTGTTGATAGCTTTATTTATTTACAACTGAGCTTATGCACCAAGGAAGAGCCACTGATTTACAACAAATGACTGTTCCATAATACATATTTATCTTTGCAGATCTTATGCTGACACCTGCTAGTGACTTTTGTTCATTCGGACATATCACAATGTTAGGCAGAATCCAGTGCAGTTCCCTTAGGGAGCACTACACCAGATTAGGACTACAGGTGAGAGCAATAATTCCCCTTTGGTATCAGTCTGTATCACAAAGATTTAGTTGGTAGCTGTGGCTGAGCAGTCAGACTTATCTCAAGAGGGAGATGAGCAGTATTCAGGGTTTACACAATAGGCCTACTGTATTATGGCACAAGGAAACACTGATCAAAGCTTTGTATTTAAAAAGTAGATGGATATTTATTTTATAGACTTCTAAGAAAGCACATGTTTGACAAGTATCAAGCAAGTTTAATTAAGTGAACTAGAAAAATATACACACTCCCTATATAAATTGTAGACCAAGTGAACCAGAGTGAAAACTGAGCAAAACAGCACAGTGACAACTACACACAAGGGATCCTCTAACAATTACTCACAAGGGGGGAAAACACAAGTTATCTAGAAATAGGTTCTTATACACCCTAGCAATACTTCCCCTCAGTTGTGAACCAGTTCAGCAGGACAGTGCATCAGTATAGGCAATACTTCAAATGAAAACTGTTTCCACTGACCATATGTACTTCCTCCTCTGGAGCGAAGGCTAAGGAGACAGTGTGGACCCCTGAAGGTTTACCCTTACATCTGGGATCCCCTTTCACATGATCAGTTGAGCCACAAACATAACATTTTCCAAATGTCTTTATGAATGGTGGCTTGCTCTCACCTCCTTCTGGTCTGGGACCAGAAGTTACACTACCCTGATTTGGTTTCCTTGTGGCTTACCCTTAGGATTTTGTTTGTGGCCCTCTTTGGAATTGGAATTATTTGAATTCTCTTTGTTGTCTTTCTTTGGCTGCTTTCCCTCATCCCTTTTCTGAGTTACCCCTGAATCATTGTGAGTAGCCCTGTTGGCAACTCACAAGTCAGCAGCCTTAGCTAGTGTCTTAGAATCTAATTATTTTGAGTCAGCCAAATGCTGTCTGATCTCAGGAGAGCAGGTATCATAGACTCCATCATAACAAGATTTCTCATTCTTTCATAAGTGTTAACTCTATAACCCTTAATCCATCCCTCTAAGTTCTTCAAACGCTCATTCACCCAAGTAGCCCAAGGGGTACTATCATGCTTTTTGAGGGTCCTAAACCTCTTAAGGTACTGGGAAGGAGTCTTCCCAAATCTAGCTATTAAAGCTAGTTTTACACATTCATAATCCATCCTATCCACCTCCCCCAACTCCATTACCACATCCGATGCAACAGGGGGGAGCCTAGAGAATAACCAGGGGATCAACTCATTCCCTGTAATATCCTGGAGCCCATGATTATATTCAAACATAGCAAGCCAATCTAATACATCCAACTTAGGTTCATACATACCCACAATCTCTTTAGGTATCTGGGGTCTTTTTGGACTGGAAGATCTAGAGGATTCGGGGAGAGAAACATTTTCCAAAGACAATTTCTTCATCTCAAGCTCATGGTTCAGCTCCATTTCTTTGAGCCTTAGTTCTTGATATCTCTGTTCAGTTTGGGCACTAATTCTTTTGAATTCAAGTTCAAGTCTCATTTTTTCTAGAGAGATAAATTCAGGACTTAATGTGGGACCTGTTAAAGGTCCAGTAGCTACAGGTTGGGGCCTTTGAGCAGGTAGAGGGCCAGAGGGGGTGACATAGTTATCCTCTTCTTCTTCATCTGTTTCAACAATAACATCTTCAACATTATCCTCATTACTGTTTGCTACATTTGCTGGAGTAGTGGGCACTACAGCACCACTATCCAGACTTTGTTTCTCTAACAGTCTATCAATCATTTCTTGTTTCTTGCCTTTGACAGGAAGACCTTTCTGTCTACACAGATCCCTTAAATAATCAGCAGTATTAGTAAGGAGGGTCTCCTGGTTGTAACTTTCCATAATTTTGACTGTTGTTTAAAATAAACTTGTTGTGATAGTTAGCCTTGTGGTTATTTGAACCAAAGCACTAGCAGAACTCTAAAATGTAAATCCAATACTTTTATCCTCACCGCTGTACACCAGTGTTAGGCAGAACCCAGTGCAGTTCCCTTAGGGAGCACTACACCAGATTAGGATTACAGGTGAGAGCAATAAATCCCCTTGGTATCCGTCTGTACCACAAAGATTTAGTTGGTAGCTGTGGCTGAGCAGTCAGACTTCTCTCAAGAGGGAGATGAGCAATATTCAGGGTTTACACAATAGGTCTACTGTACTATGGCACAAGGAAACACTGACCAAAGCTTTGTAGTTAAAAAGTATATATATATTTATTTTATACACTTCTAAGAAAGCACATGTATCACAAGTATCAAGCAAGTTAAATTAAGTCAACTAGAAAAATATACACACTCCCTATATAAATTGTAGACCAAGTGAACCAGAGTGAAAACTGAGCAAAACGGCACAGTGACAACTACACACAAGGGATCCTCTAACAATTTCTCACAAGGGGGGAAAAACACAAGTTATCTAGAAATAGGTTCTTATACACCCTAGCAATACTTCCCCTCAGTTGTGGACCAGTTCAGCAAGACAGTGCATCAGTATAGGCAATACTTCAAATGAAAACTGAGCAAAATAGCATTTCACAAAGATTATGCAGTGGGAAAGAAAGGGTAGTTATAAGAAAGGGTTGCACCACTCAGTTCGAATTGAGAATCAATCTCGAGAAGGCAGGTCTAACAAATGTGACCAGAGTCATTAGGCCTGTGCCAGAGTTAGTGGCACAGGGCAAGGGCCCAGGAGCAAAATGTTCTTGTAGCTGGATTAAAGGATTTAAAACACCTTTAGCACTACCGCGAAGAAAGGGCGGCCTGGCGGAACAATGTACCTTGAAAATGAAGAAGTGGCTCCTGCGGTGGCGGTTGTTCCTGGTAGTTCCTGCATTTTCGGGGGATCCAGCAGAGGAAGAGAGGCTCTCGTCGAGGAGGAAGGTTCGAGGTACTGCACTGCTCAGGGAAGAAACCAACCGCGGTGCTGCCAAACAAAGTTTAAAAGGTACGCTCCTTTTAATCGCAGTCCGGGTCGATATCTGTGTGGCTATCCGGTCTCCAAGTGCGGGGCACTGGTGATTCAACCACAGCAGGTTCGGTAAGGCGATGTGCAAACTGGTTGGCCCCACCAGCTCAAGGGAAGAAGGCTCTTGCAGATGAAGATCTCCTCTCGTCGTGTGGAGAAAAGTGGTGAGACGCTGCAGCAGGGCTTCTCCAGTGGTGGTAGTCGTTGCAGATGTCTTTGGCCTCTCTCCTCTTCGGTTCCGTAGTTCCAGTGGCGACGTCTTGCTCTTCCAGTCCTCAGGACCCTGATTTTATGCAAAAGGAGCCCCATTCATACAGCCTAGCTGTCACTCGCACAGTGGAGTGGTCATCTTGGCGGGAGACCCTCCAGCCTATCAGGATAGAGTGCAACATGGGTTGCTGAGGCAACCTTGTCCAGGGGTCCTACTCCCCCTCCCACGCAATGGACCCACCCCAGACTCAGTGGCGCCGAAAGGAGGGCTTCTTGGCAGTAGCCTGCCAAAAGGACAAACAAAGGATCCCCGACCTGGGTTAGGGTTGTATCGAAAGACACGAAAACGAAGTTATATCAAAGTTCTGACAAATAAAACCTACTAGAGCAAAGTTAATATTAAAATGCACCGGCGGTATGTTAGAGGCTGTCAGAAAAAGTGGTAGCCTCGAACAATGGGAAAATCCCATAGAGAAATATTTGCGGTTGAATATTTTTGGTACTACCCACTGCCACCAGCCAGAAACTTTTTAGAGAGGTACTGTAGGGTACACTCTCGAAAATGAACCTAGGGGTAAAACTATTAACCCCTTCCAGTACCTCCATAGTAAGATGGGTTGTACTGGTTTAGTTCATAAAAATTGACTAGTAGTCAATGGGGACTTTACATGCCCTGGGAGACAGTAGTCAGTGCCAGGGTATGGATTCTATGTTTGGGGGTCACTGTGAAACCCCTGTGTCACTGCACTGAGGGTGCTGTATAACACATGTGCATAAAGATGGTTCCTATGGGGTTTGAGAAAATCCCATAAGCAATAAGCAATAAACACAAAAATAGCCTAGGACACACATAGCAAAAATACCTAAGAGTGGGAAAAAGAGTCTCACTCTTAGCAGGTAAAAAGAAACAAACCCTTTAAATCCAGCAACGCTGCTGGGGGACTCTATAGGTAAAGGAAATTAGCCATTGTATGAGAATTCTCCCTAACACACAAATATGGCAGACGCCACACGTTGCGTATTGACATTGCTGGTTACAGAGATTGTGCAAAGTAGGTCTCACTGTCGTCCTTCCTTCTTGTGCTGTGTGAAAAGTAGCGTCTGCAACTGCTGGGCCAGACCCTTGGAGCAGCCGCTTGTTATTGTGTTAAGCAGGTTTCACTGACGTCTTTTCTTTTGTGCTGTGTGAAAAGTAGCGTCTGCAACTGAGGGGCCACACCCTTGGAGCAGCCGCTTGTGTCTCATTGTACGTGAATGTCTATTTGTGGCGTGACTGGAACTGCGGGGCAAGGCCCTTTGACCAGTCGCTAGCTCACTCTTGCTTGTACTCAATGTAAGCTTCTAAATAGCCTAAAGAACCACAGAGTTTCACCTTACACAAACAAGGCTTCACCTAGTGAGTTGGCAGTGTATGCCTTTTTCGATCTATTCCCTCAAATCAGGGATGCCTAATACTCTCAAGATATCAAGTGCCTCCCTAGTCTTAAAGTCAACACCGGTTAGATCTACACTGGCCAATGTCCTAAAGCGCAAAATGTTAAATCAAACACTGGTTAACTCTGAAAAGAAAATGTGCACAGGCGTCATTCGGGACTTCTGTAAACCCGTAATTAACAGCTCCATTGCCATTGTGGACAGTATTCCTCAATCATCGGACAGTACTTCTCCTCTGGTAGAGATGGTTATGGCACCATTTAATGCTACCATCACTGAAACACAATTGATTTCAGCTGAAGCCAGAATTTATCCTTGACTACTGAAGTCCCCTTTTACCATTGCATAATGCACTACCACAACCTGTTTCAGCAGTGAACAACTTGCAGGAGGAGACTCAGCCCTCACTTGATCGTATGACAGCAGTTCACTCTATACACCAAATTGACTATAGTATATACACTGTTGGAAATATTTCTCTTATAGCTTCATCTTCCTTAGTATGCTCGAAGTCCAACAGTTTGTATCAGTCACCTAGTTTGTTCAATAACTCTGTTCAGTCTGTTCATTCATCCTTTTCTAGGTCTGCTACCAGTCGCCCGGCTTCTCAGAGATATAGTGAAGCGACATCACCTAATACTTTACCCATAGTCCAACCTCAATCAGTCTTGCTTGAAATAGCACTTAATGCAATGAATATGACTAGTGTTACATTGACTAAACTGTTTGAAATGTTGGAATGTAAAATAACTGAGCAAGCTAAGCAGATTAATCGACTGGTTGCATGGATGTGTGAACTTGTGAATGGCCAGAACAATGGTGTAATAATGAGGGATGTGAATAATGGTCTTGTTCCTCCCTTTTTGGCTGGCACCCAAAACCAAGCAAACCTTTACAGAATTCCGGCTCTCCACCAAACCGCTGTACCTGAAATCGCTCAGATTATTGGTATGGGAGATAAAGCTGAGCGCAAGTTCATTCACCGGTTAACATCTGGTTGTGTGAACGAATATCTTAATAAAGCTCCTAGTCCTCCACCCTCGCCATCAACTAATGAGGTTGAGCCTGTTTTTGATACAGGTGTTGAACCAGTTAGTATCACCATTGGTTCAGATCACGATTTGACTGTGATTGAAGACCATGCGGAACAAAGGGTCTCGTATGGTCTCTTCAATCCTAAAACCAGTAAGGAAAAATCCCCAGCGGTTCCAAAATCTAAAAACCAAAAGTGTATGTCACGGAGAACTCAAACTAACATTAAACAGCTAATTACAATTTTAACATCCAAAAATAAAATGGTCTTTGAAGGTCGTGTGGTTATACTGACCCAACAGTTAAAAAAAACAAGTTGACATTGAAATTGATAAGAAGATCACTGAGGTGGAGGACTATTCCTCCCCCCCCCAAATGATCTTGTGGCTTCCATCTCTCTTGATAAAGTGGCTGGGAAGCCAAGTGCCATTCCACAGACTAATGTATCTGACTCAAACCTGCCGGTTAAGAGTACAAAACAAGTCACCTTTTAAGTCAATAATCATGACAAGAGCAAATTCTCTGTTTTGGATGATATCCACGAACAAATAGATATATCGATTAAACAATATGTTGCCTTACAACAAACTAACTCTAATAATGCGAAGTTGCCAGTGTCAACGCTGTTTGACAATGTTGATATTGGTTCAAGGCCGCCAATATGTCATACAGCAGAATCTTCTATGCGGTTGGTTACAACTCAGGCTGCTGATGGGCACAATCCATTGGATGCTGAACTCAGGTCTTATAATTACAAAGTTGGAAAAATGGCTTCACACAAATCTGATGTTATCCCCAATATGGAGATACACAAGACCAAGCATCTTGCAATTTTGCCACACATTAACTCAACAGAGAAATACACTGACAATCCATCCGATGTTGCAACTAATCACCAGTCAAGCCTTAGGGTACAAAACCCAGTCAGTCTGCAGCTAGACTAACAGATTGCTAAGGCGGCTGAGCATTATGTAAAACAGAACTTTGTCATCAAGCCACCTGTGACGAAAGTGGGCACTTCAGATTCCGGTAAAAAGGGGCTGCAGTCGCCGTGTGACCTAGAAGTATCAGCCAGGGAAAGAGGGCATGACAGTAATGTTGAGGTTCGAGATAGCTCTAATGGCAGGGTGGAAAAGGTGGCTCACCAGCACAGTAAGAAAAAGAACTGGGATCAGTTCCACTGTCTCATACTAAAATGCTGTCCTGGTCCTTATTCATCATATGTTATGAACAGGACGAGTATTTTGGCCTTATGTGAAGATGTGAGTTCTTTACAGGAGATCACCTCATCTGACTTTGAACAAATTGAATTTATCAGTGATAAGGATTTCTCAATAGTTAGATTATGGTTACACTCTAACTTAGTTAGAAATGCCCTTTGCCAGGCACACATGGAGATATTTGCCCTTGGGTTTGTGTTGGCACGTGACTCTGTCATGATGGACAATAATGGTGAGCAAAGAATAGGGAAATTTACAAAGGCCTCGGTACAACACTGGGAACGAAACAATATTGACCATGGCTCACTCATCGACTCATGCGATGGAAAGCCCAGGCCAAACTTATAACCAACAGCCAAACATCATTTTTACTTCATTTCTCTAATTAGTTGGAATACCTGCTGGTTTTCTCATTTATTGGGCCAAAGTGCTGCCTTTCTTGCAGCACATGACATCATAGTTTTGCAAGAAACGTGGTTACTTCAAAAACCAATATGGGAGGTTCACACGATTATATTACACGCTGATAAGTCATCTGCTGTGTTCGTCCTTCCTCTGGCCTTTTAGTTGCCATAAAAAATCACAAAAACTGGCAACTCTCCTTTTGGGCTGCTCCCTATTTGTACTTATTCATGGTGAAATTATCCCTTCTGGGGAGTGTTATAGCCATTGTCAATATGTATCGGAACCCAGGGGGGATAACAGACGATGAATTTTTTTCTGATCTGGACAATGAGGTGAATATCATTGATGAGGCAAGTGAAATAACAAATGTTGTATTGATTGGTGATCTGAACTTACAACTGCTACCTGTGAACAATCCTAGGTTCAATCTGTCGTGCTTGAGATGGAGGTCATTGATGCAGGATAGAGGATTGATAATGTGTAATGGGGCTTTACCTGGGGACATTCCCTCTAAGGTTACATGGCGAAGAGGCCTGAGTGAGTCAACTACTGACTATGCCTTTGTTGACCCCAGTACATTTGAGGTGGCTGAAAGTTATTGCCCAGATCCATAGTGACCACGAAATGTTGAACTTAAGATGGCAGCTGAACAAGATGGTGGATGAGTCTGTTTTACCAACTTTCAAACAGCCCATGTTGGTTAACAATGCTAGAGCACACTTCACATGGAACTCACATGCACTAACATCCTTTAACAACAATGTTGAGAGTGCTTATCGTGATGGCATTGCTGCCACGACTGATTATACCTCTTATCTGCATTTATACAAGACTCAGGTGCACTCGAAGTCGTCGATACATCATAATTCCACACATGAATTTGATGAGGCGGTTCAGTGTAACAAATATTTATTATGCAAGCAAAACCAGATTGTTATGGCCTCGAATTCAACGAACAAGCGTGAATTGCTAAGATCTTTGCAATGCCGATATAAGAATTGACTTCGTTCCCATCGAATGGTTATGATACAATCTGATGGAGAGGCTATGTTGCATAGTATTTCTCAAAAGAATACTGCTCAAATATGGTCTCATTAATATCGCAAACAATGCTGCCCAAAAACCGGTGCAGCTGAATGAGGTGAATGAGAAAGAGTGGGTGCTGTTCTTTACCAATCTTTACATGAGATCACCATCGCATCAAGCTAGACAGATCACTCAGGTGCCAGAATTCGAGGGTCTATTGATTTCAGAGGAAGATATTTTGTTTTTCATTAACAAACTTAATAACTTGCAGGCGCCGGGCCCTAATGGGCTATGCAATTTAATGTTTAAGCAGAATCCCATTTTATGGTCAAAAATCATGTACAGTGCATTCAATCAAATTATAACAACTAACACAATTCCTCTGTCATGGGGCACTTCAGTGATCGTTCCTACCTTTAAAAAGGGTGATTGCTCGTATCCTGGCAATTCTAGACCAATTGTGCTTTTGGACGCACCTGGTAAGCTCTTCTCCAAATATATTTTGTGAGACTTTAACATATGGACATCAGCTCAGCATAAGAGGGACCCCTTTCAAACTGGATTATTTCAAGGTACGGGCACCATCGTGAATTTGTTAACACTTACTTCAATAATAGAACATCATCGCTCTTTGAATCAACCATAATATGCCACCTTTGTTGATTTAAGAGCTGCCTTTGACTCATTTTCGATGGAGTTCTTGTTTCAAATATTGTGTCATCATGGGTGTCCCCCATACATTGTGTCTCTTATTGAAGCTCTTCACATGGAAAATACCATACGAGAGAGATTAACATCTGATGGCAAATTATCTGAACCAATAGGAACGTTTAGGGGGTTGAGACAAGGTTGTACCTTGTTAACCAAAAGACCTCACACAAAATAACTGCGCAACACTTTTGTCATATGAAAAAATATTTTTTAGTGTTCAAGTTCACACAAAAGAAATTTGGAAATATAGCAGTGCCTTTTGGGATTACACGTGTTTCAACACAGCAGTGTCTTTATCAAATCAGAGCTAATTCATGCCTGAACAGTTCATTTGTTATTTAAAACAAGAAAAGAAAAATAATAAATAAAACACAGAAATCACAAGGAGGGGGATGAGGAGGGTTGGTTAGGAATTGCAGAAACAAGGAATATAAATAAATAAACATCAGATCAGGTTTGTAATCACCAAATGTGCATTATTTTCTGCATTTCGCCTCAATGGCTACGTTTAAATGGTGGAAAATATCTTACCTAAAAATGTTCATATATGGGTTCCAGGACCAAAGCATTTTAAGGGATAAATCCCACCTAGAAAGTAGATTATAATTGACTCAGGTCAGGAGTTAATAGAACATTGTAGCAGTTTGTTTTAGTGTCTATGTTTTAATTCAAATTTGTGCTGCAATGTACACAGCTAGTTAATGAGACCCCATATTCATTTAAAGCTACTATCCTATAGGCAAGTTTTTATTACTGCTTTCACTCCTTATGAATCTCACAAATGCATGGCAAATCTAATGCACATATATTTATTGTTTTACTCCTCAAATCAGTCTGTGAAGTATGCTCTAATTTCTTAAAAACAAGCTATAAGTGTTTTTTCTCTTCGTTAATGAATATTCACAATGAACTTCTACAACAATAACATAAGGTAATTGGCATTTATTAGTAGTTACGGCCGTGCAGTTACGGTAACTGCAATACTGGGCATCCTAGAGTCGGATTGAGAGATGCGCGGTGTCCCATTAGGGCTTACCTCAAAAGAGTGAACTCTGTCTCCTCGCGTCGGCAAAAACGCCCGATCCTGTTTGCATGGCTTTAGACAGTTGCTATGACAGCAGAAGTCCTACAACAGTTTCGCTTACTCCTGACTCGTTCTGCCAGGTCTGGGCGCCATGTTTTTGGCGCACAGACCACACCACACTATACATAGTAATAGATAAGGCTAGTCCCATTATATTGCAAAATGTATATTTATTGCGAAACGTGACTCGTGTGTTCGCCAATTTTGTAGTTAATAATTAGTAAATTTGAGACAGTTAAATTTCATGTTGTATCAGTGATGCAAAAGCATGCCGTATGCACATGGATTGTAAATATAATGACGGGGCAGCTCCACATTATCTACATACATGGTAAACGGTCTGTGGTGTATGTTACAACTTAGAAAAGGGTACTGTAATGATTTGTGCGTAAAATCGCCAAGCATTTCCACACGCTATGGGTAGGATATTAGAAGTGGCACTCCAGAATTAATATAATGAACATAATACTAGGGACAAGCCATTTCTTAGGTTATGTATTTGTATAATACATAGTCAAGACACTATAAAATGTCCTGCATATTGATCAAAGGTTTGCATCTTCTCCTGAAACACATTAACAGACAATCATAATGCACATTAATTCTACAAATATTACAATCATAGTATCGTTCAGTAGATACCTGAGAATATTATTATTGAAACGTAAAGGACACATGGTAACCGGTGAGCATTACGCACAAAGCACTGGTGTACATAATATTGCATACATAATCAGGAACACAAATTATTCAAACAGCATAATTATTAATTAGTCAATGCTTAATTGAATTTCACAAAAAATTTATCATTTCATTATCGCTGTTTAATCCAAATTCCGTTGCACGAAATCTACAAATTATCTGTGCTTCAGCTTAGCGTAATGTGGTTTCTCTGTTTACTCCTCTTTTTCCCAATATTACTTTCTTCAATCCAATAAATTTGAGATTCTGTTTTTCCTCCAGCTGGTGATGAGTCTGCCAATGTTGAGCAAGTGGCAGGGATACATCCTGACTGCCAATGCCTGAGAAATGTTTTCGTATCCTGGTCCTTAGTTCCCTTATCGTACTACCAATATAGATGCATTTGCAAGTACAAATAATGGCGTAGACAACATATTTGCTTCGGCAGTTTATGGTATCACTAATTTTGAATGTTGTTGCTCGTGAATCTTGAAATAATGGAGTGCTGGGATGTGCAAATTTGCACATACCACATGCTACACATTTTCTAAAACCTGTTGGCCTGGTTGGTAACCAGGATTCGAAACCCCTTTGGGTGCCTGTGGGAGTAGTAATCGGCTGAGTGTCATTTTCAAAGTTTTGGCTTTTTTGAAAATTAATCTGTGTTCCTCATCGATAAACTTGTCAAGGTGTGGATCAAGCCTTAGAAGGTGCCAGTTTTTAGAAAGAGATTGTTTAATTTCATAATTATTGTGACAGTAGGTAGTGATATATCTTACTTTTTCGTCTGGTAATGTTGGTTTGGTTTGTTTAGAGGTAATTGGAGGTTCTCTGGTCATAGTATATACTTTCTCGTAAGCTTTTGTAATGCATTTATCATTATATCCTCTCAATTTGAATCTTTTCTCAAGCAAGTTACATTCTTGACAAAAATCACTGTTATTTCCACAGTTCCTTCTGGCTCTTATAAATTCACCTTTGGATATATTTTCTATAGCTGACTTGTGGTGGCAACTTGTTGCAAATAATGTCAAATTTTCTTCAGTTGGTTTGCGATATGTCTTAGTGATAAGGTGATCTTCTTCAACATATATCGGAAGATCTAAAAAGTCAATACTAGTATCACTTGAAGTTCCTGTGAAGGATATCCCTTGGTCATTCGTTTTCAATCGGTCCTGAAACGCAATCAAATCTTGGTCATTCCCATTCCAAATTAACAAAAAGTCATCTATAAATGGAGTCCAAAGTACAACATTATCCTGGAATGCAATGTCCATTATATATATATATATATATATCTGGTGTTTTTTTCCGACCCCCCACAGAACCTGGCACTTGTCCCTTTGTGCCTGCGGTGAGTGCGTTTCACCTCTTCCTCCTTTTTTCCAATTTGTGTAACACGGAGCGTTCCGTGTTTGAATTCGCACCGGGACCGGCACGTTGTGCGCGTCCTACTTTCAGCTTCGTTTTTTGAAGAGGATTGCTGCCGCTGGTGGCAGATATTACTGCCTACAGGACTGGGACCCAATGCAGACACAGGAAGATAACAGCTGATACTACCTTGCCAGCCGGCGCTTTTCATGTGTGCCGGAGGACGCACAGGAGACCGCTCTAAGGTAAGTGTATGTTGTCAGTTTGTTTACACTTCCCGGCAGCTACACACGTTTTCATTGCATTCTGGTTCCCAGCCCGCACCAGCAATCTGGTCCTTTTGTTGCCGTGCTTACCATTAGAAGACGGCACTCCGCTTTTTCGGTTCTTGTGGGTCGGATTCAGTTAATAATATCCAGTACTTTGCAGCCATAGTATGACGAGCACGCAGGACGCCTGGGTAGCAGCCCGGCTACTCCAAGCCAAGGATTTATTTTGTGAAGAGCAGGAATCCATCTCTACACTGCCCACTATTGGGGCTAATAATAAAAAAGCTAGCAGCAATGTTAGCAAGGAAGTACTCCTGTTGAGGGAATACGAGAGGCTCTGGCGAAGGGAAATATCTAAGTGGTGGGAGGAGCATTCCCTCCAAAACTATTTGGACATTGAGAGAATACCACGAGGCTTACGCATAATGACTACTCCGTCCTTTGAGGACCAAAATCCATTAATGCTCGAGGAATGGGGAGAAGCAAGCAAGGACGGTTCTGGCAAGTTTCTGACAATCTTAGTAAAGTATGCTAAATTGGATCGTGAGCAAGTACTAAAAGAATTGGGTAAAGTAGAGGTCGATCTTACCAAAGTCCCTACAACAGAGGAGGGGAAATCTTTACACAAAACAATTGATGAAGGTTTGATTGCATGTGAAGATGAAATCAAACCGCATGAACACAGGAAATTCTTACGAGACAAAACTTGTCGTGTTTTTACATTTGCGAAACGCTTCGACTCTCTCCGCAAAACTAATGCTATACAATCTATGTCTGTTCCATCTAGTGACCTAGCCGCGGCTATCTCTGAGTCAGATATCTCTGCATCTGAGACTGACGAGCCCACTCCTAAAATGAATTTCCTGGATGAAATGAGACTTCTATGTCAGGATGGGAAAAATCAAAAAAGAGGCAGAGGTTGTGGTAAGCCCAAAGGACGAGGAAGAGGTCAGAAGTCACAGGCAAAAAAGTCATCCGCCGAGGCCGACGTGGGAACCGGTCAAAAGGCATCACAACAGGGCAGATCAACACGCTCTGGAGTCAAGAATCAACTAAAGACAACATGAAGATTTGCAAAATTATTAACTTGTCATCCCATGTCCTCACTAAATCCCAAACCTCGTTACTATCACTAGGTCTTAATTTTTGTCCCACTGTGAACTAAGATTACGCTCAAGTACGCATAGACTTTGACAAGTTTATGCGTAAAATCAAGTTAAAGAAATTCTTTGCTAACACAGATGCCACCATAAAACGTCCAACATCTCGTACTGGTGGCACCGATCTCTTAATTTCGGACATTCCATCACTCATGGATCTGGCATGCCTTGATGATGACAAATATGATCCCTTGAACATTGATTTTTCTGATTTTGGCATCAATCCCAATTGGGATATACGGACTAAGCTCAAAAGTAAATCACGTTTTAACCCTCAATTTCCAGTCGGCGGCTGTATTGAGGCTTTTCATGATTTATGTATTGATGATCTCAGAAACCTTCGTCAAAAGGCAGGCACCACCAAACAGAATCTTGCCATTGCCCAACGTCAAGCCATGAAAGAACTCCAGCTACTTTCTAATATTGTCATTAAGCCAGCTGAGAAGGGCTCCAATGTCGTTATCCAAGACAGAACTAAATATGTCATCGAGGCCAATCGACAATTACATGACCGCCAATGTTATACCAAAATGCCAAAGGATCCTTCTGAAGAAATCAGGACTGATTTGATTGCTCTGTGTACCAGGGGAATGAGCGAAGGTCTATTGGAGGATGATCTGGTTAAATTTCTTACTCCCGCATGCTATACTATACCTACTCTTTACTTCCTCCCTAAAACGCACAAATGCCTTACTAATCCCCCAGGCAGGCCCATTGTTACTCTTTGTGGCTCATTATTGGAACATCTAGTCCAATTTATTGATGAAACACTGGTCAAATTTGTCAGTGTTACCTTCCTACCTGAGGGATACTAAGGATTTTTTGCAACACGTCTCTACACCTTGGGAGGAGGGTTTACTTTTGGCCACTTTAGATGTAGTTTCTTCATACACATCTTTTAGTCACACCATTGGTATATCTGCATGCAAACACTTTTTGGACACTCGTTTGCTAAACTATCTTGGACACAGCTCTATGATTTTGGACATGCTCTAATTCTGTCTACACAACAATGTTTTTCTTTTTGAAGGACACTTTTATCGGCAAGTAAGGGGGACTGCGATGGGGAGCACCCTTGCACCATCCTATGCCAATCTTGCAATTGGGTGGTGGGAGGCTACTTTCCTTTCTGATTTATTACTATCTTGCTTTCCGACACAGATCATCTCTTGGTGGCAGTATATAGACGATGTTTTTATCATTTGGAAGGGCACCGAAAGGGACTGGCTATTGTTTGTACAGAGTATCAACAATAACCAGGTTAATCTTAGCTTTACTGAATGCCACAGTCGCTCTAAAATTGTCTATCTGGATGTGACTGTCATGATGGATGACTCGGGTATCAGCACTGCATTATATAAGAAATCTACCAACACTGGGTTACCACTCCATGCTAACAGCTGTCATCCTACCCCTTGCAAAAAATCCATCCCCTATGGCGAATTTATTTGATATCGGCGTAACTGTTCCAACATTGCCTGTTTTGACCACTATTGTGCACAGGCAGCTATGGACTTTTTGAAACAAGGTTACCAAAAAAGAACGATTGAAGCGGCATATCTTCGAGCCCGAGGTATGTCTAGGGATGCCTTACTTTATGATATTGGTCCCAAATCTGTGTCCAATGAGGATCCGAGACTCATCATTACCTTTGATACCTCGTCTAATGACATTCGAAAAATTGTGGCAAGACATTGGCATGTTCTCACCCCTGATAATGATTTGAAGCCCATTTTGGGCAATCGTCCAACCTTGACCTATAAACATGTTCCCTCCCTGAGGGACAAACTTGTATCCAGTTTCTTACCCCCTGTGGGCAAGACCCAGCGTTCAAACACATGGCTTCCAGCTTCTCATACAGGATTCACCAAGTGCATGAAATGTAAAGCATGTGCCCATGCTATTGCCGAGAAATCTTTCTTGCATCCCATCACACAAATGCAGCAGTTGATATGTCATTCAATTAATTGTGACACCACTTTCGTTGTTTATGTACTTTCGTGCCCTTGTGTGCGTTGGTATGTTGGCAGCACTACCTGTAAACTCAAACTCAGAATTCTGCAACATCTGAGGGCCATTAAGAATTCTGATCCAACATACCCCATGGCCAAACATTTCAAATCTGAACATAACAACGATGTGAAAATGTTAACTTTTTTTGCTGTGGCACATGTACCCCCGCATCCTAGGGGTGGTGATCGCGTTCTGAGGCTGAGACAACTTGAAACCAGATTAATTTTGGATCTTGACACTAAATTCCCCAGGGGGCATAATGGAGATGAGGAGTTGTATACTTTCTTGGGTACTTAGTGCCCAAGTCCATTTACTTGTATATATTCCTTTTGCTTTTCTTGCCATTTATACTCTGTTTTCCTCTGCTCTGGGTCATCTTGCTTTCCTGATAGGACGCTTTCTTATTTTGGTTTTCCTGCCTCACGTTTGTTGGTTTTGTGCAGGTATTTATTGATTCAAATTTGTTTTCACCCATATTATTAATTTTTTTTCCCCTTTTTTCTTTTCTTACCTGCCTGTCTTAGCTGATTATTTTGCAATATCGGGGGAGTGTTTTCTAATCTATGTCTTGTTGATTTTGGTAACTTACGTGCGGCTTCTTGTTCTACACATCAGTCTCTTTCCCTTCACAATTTTGACATTGTTTATTTGTTTCTCAATGTTCTGACTTTACTGGTCTAGCCGACTGCGTGTTCTGGATTTGTCATACTGCCTTTTAGCTCTTGGCCTTATGTACCTTTTTTATTATGGTCTGCCATTATTGCTTTAGCACTCGCACTTTGATGAAATGGCAGCTATTTTTTGCTAACTTTGCACAGTCATGTTGACGCACTTGCACTTTAAATTATCCTCTCATTTTGAGGTTAGTTTAGGCACACTGATGCCTTGCTGCTCTTTTTTGCCTATTTGCACTGTACAACTAACTGTTATTGGGAATGACTTACTTATGAGGCTGCTTGTGTATTTACATGGGGTGTTCTCCAATGTTGGCTTATTTATCTTGAGTGTGGCTTATTATATCATCTATGTCATGTGGCCTTTATACTACTATTGTATGCACTGTGCAAGTATTTCTAGTATGGCTAATACATAGGTATAGGGTTTTTACCTTGCATTGAAATCACTATGTTTCTCATTATGTTTTAGAATGTGGTCAGTCTTCTTTTGCATGACTCACCATTAACAGAGCTTTTGTTTTGGCACTGTGCTTTCATTTCTCTGTCATAATATGGACCCACGCTCCCTTCCAACATGGCCACTTTTATTCCCCATGTGCTGTATGAAGTGCTGCCATAGACATAGTAAAGGGACTCCATGTTGGTGTTTGTATTTATCTTTGTCCAACCCTCTCCCCCTCACGTGATAAAGCGCTCAGTATAGCGCGAAACGCGTTGTTTGCAGGCTGCCCTGCCTAGACGTCCTGCTGTTTTGTCTTTTATGTGCTGCTTTGTATCGTGCATTTGTGCCTTGCACGATGCATTTGGTTTTTTTAATAATTTTGGACTAACATTAAAGACATCAGTAATCTTAACGCTGTGTCTCTGGTGTTTTTTTCCGACCCCCCACAGAACCTGGCACTTGTCCCTTTGTGCCTGCGGTGAGTGTGTTTCACCTCTTCCTCCTTTTTTCCAATATATATATATATATATATATATATATATATATATATATATATATATATATATATATATATATATGCAAGGGCTGGTGCATACTTCACACCCATGGCTACGCCCCTTTTTTGTTTGTAGTATCTGTTGTCAAATAGGAAAATATTATATTCCAGTGTGATAGTCAACATTTCCTTCAACATTGTGATGTAGTGGTAATGTGAAGCTGACTCCTCTTGAAATATATAGTCCAAAGTTTCAATGGCCGAATCATGCCTAATCGAAGTGTACAGCGCTTGGACGTCCCGAGTTACGAGTTTATAAGTGGGTCTCCATTGTATGTGTTGTGTGATCTTGATTACATCGGTTGAGTCTTTAATGTATGCTCTTATTTTAGGAACCCTAGGTCTGAACACATTATCCATGAATTCTCTGATTTTTTCAGTCACCCAACCTATCCCACTGACGATAGGCCTCCCTTCTGGGATCTTATCAAATGCTTTATGCACTTTCGGCAAGAAATACATTGTTTAGATCACAGGATGTTGTATTGACATATAAGCCTTTTCTTTCCGCAGTAATCAAACTTTTTCTTTCCCAGGAGTTAATATGCTCAAGTATTGTGTTCTCTATTTCCATGAGGGTATTCAAACGAAGTTCCTCATAACCCATTGGTGTTGTGAGGTGATTTCGAGCCCTCTATTTGTAATCATTTATGTCCATAATTATGATTCTTCCACCTTTATCGGCTTCCTTTATCAATATGGAGTTGTCTGTAGTTTCTTGAGCGCAATTAGTTCCTCTCGTGTCAAATTGTTGACCATTCTCCTGGTTCTATGTTGTTTCCTTCTGTGTTAAAACATTGTGTTGATATCGGTTTGGAGTGCTTTGTGGAAGGGTCCATCATATTTTCTTGTGCTAGTTGTGGCGTGAACGTGAACTTAGATCTTGGTTTCATTGTTTCTTTACCAATGCTGATTGGTTGGATTCTTAAATCATGTAAAACTTTGTGTATCTCAAGTTCTTCCGATTCTAATGATCTCAGCAAATGGATATTTTCAATGCCATGTACGCTTAAGGTTGTACCTTGGCCTCGGCCCTCTTAAACTTCTTTATTTCAGATATCGGAAGAGCCTTTTTGCATCTCCTCACTGACCCTCTTAAACTGGCCAACAAGGCGGTTCTGTTTCTTATGTACACGGATGACCTAGTGTTAATTTCAAAAACGCTGAAGGGTCTCCAAACAGCATTGGATGCATTGGCTATTTACACTGTAGAGAATCTGCTAACAATACACTTGGAGAAGACCAAGATTATGCAATTTCTTCCACCTAAAAAATCCATTAAGAAGTCCAATAAATGGTTTCTTGGTGGTACCCAGCTTGAAATTGTTCAATACTACACTTATTTATGCACAATAATTACGAGTCACCAAAGAGGTACCCTAGTCTACCAACAGTTATTGCAAGATAAAGTTACCACCTCAATCCAGCAGGCAAAAATTATTCAAGCCAAGTATGGTAAATGTACTATTGTCCCAGCACTGACATATTATCGGCAGAAAACTTCACCTATTCTTCTCTATGCATCTGAGTCAAAACCGAGTTTTGGTCCAGGCTGGAGGGTAAATACTGGCGAGGAATCTTGCAGCTTCCCCATTCGACAACGGTAGCATTGATATTAAATGAACTAGGACTCATTTCTTTGCTTGCATGCTCGATATATGTGGCAGTTGGTTGCTCTTTTTAGGAAATGTCTGTTAGCCTTCCAAACCTGTCATGTGTTGGGCATATTGTTAGAATGTGTTCTGTCATTGACTGATACATTTATTTCGAAGTGGCGTAAGTTAGTCACCTATGCTCTTGCACTTGCAGATGTCTCTCTAGTTACTCTTTTGCAAAATCCATTACAGGTTAAGACAACACTCTTTCAGAGAGACTGGATTGATACCAGGGAGAAATGTAGTCAGTATCGAGACTTCAACCCTGAATTGTTCGCCATAAAAAAATACAGTCAACCTGAGCCCTATCTGTTGCAATCACCATTGCAACTGCATAGAAATGACTTTATTCGTTTAAGGTTGAATCTGTGGCCCACAAGACAGGTTTTGGCTCGACGTAAAATAATCAAATGTTCAGCTAACTATTGTCGCTTATGTAAAAGAACAGGAGGAAACGCTAAGCCATCGTTTTACAGTGTGTGTGATGCACTGACTGATCAGCGCTTTACTCATTTTAATATTTGATGGAGCTTTTTAGCCTTCTTACCACTGAAACTTTATGGAAGTTAATCCATTCTGGCATTTATACACAGAAAAGATTAAAAGCAATTGCATTTCTGTACGATTTGAAACTTCACGAGAGCAATGAGAACACTGTTTAGTGATCTAATCCTGCTGAAACAGAAAAATGGATGAACAGTGCAGTGGATATGAGTATAACTGGGCTTAAGTACGCATATGCTAGTTTAAATGCTGATTTTATTCTACTGCTGGCACCCTTAAATTGGCATTGGGTACTAGCCTTTCTTAATTCCTGCTCAATGAGGTTTGAATGTTATTAATTGTGATCTGTGTACGAATGTATGAAATTGCAGTGTTCTTTTACGTTCTTTTACTTTCTTTTAATTTTCAGCTGTATGATGGATTTAAGCACTATATTTTTGCTTTGTTTTTGTTTTCCTAAAAATGTTACTGTAAAGTTTGATTTATATGAGCTATGTCAATAAAATAAAATAAAAATGTATTTTCTTCTTACAATTTTCTACTTCTTGTGTCTCACCCTGGATCCCCCTCAGTCGGGCTCATATCCCTTTACTTTAATGTTCAGAAACTATTTTTTCTTGGGCGAGTCACGATTCACCCTGGATACCTCTCAGCTGGGCTCAGATCCCTTCTTTATATGTAATTAGTCTCCCTCAGCCGGGCTCGGACCAATTGTAGTTGTTTACACTTATCAAAGACTTTCGAATGTGCACATGGTTTAGCTTGACCCGTTGCAGGACCACTTCAGTATAAAGTCACTTTTACAATATAGTTGCCATTCAGTTGGATACCAAACAGAGACCTTTGAATGAGCACCCACACGATGCCGGACCACCCTGTGCACAGATATAGAAAAGGTAGCAGGCGCCCCTCTCTAGAAAGAACATGGCATAATAACCTGTTCTGTGGTTTTTTCCCACTTTGAGAGTCCTTAGCCATCGTCTTTTGCTCACTGTACTTTTCACAAAGGAGGAAATGACCATTTGCATATCATTCTTTGTCCTGCCCACAAGGGCTGTTAAACCCCGAAATGCCAGGCAAGCCTCCTTTGTACAAGAGTACCAACAGCAACCCCAGACACGTGTTTCAGCCTTGTTGGGCCTCATCAGTGAGGTGGACCTGTGCCTCTCTGAGCACAGTGAGCAAGAAGTCCACGTCTGGTTCCCCCAGGTCACTTAGGGTGACCAACCCCAAGTACACAGTATCTTATATGGCTTTTTCAAAGTACATTCACTCATTTAGTTTCCACTTGTTCGCTCCTCTCATTACATGCACTTCAGTCACTGTCCTTGGTGGAATTCTTCATACAATGTTGCCACTTGCAACCTTGGTTCAAACACAAGCTGATTTTGTATTAGTTTCTCCGACTCACCGGCTGTGCTGCTTTTACTGGCGCTGCTTTCTTGCAACAGCCAAGGACAGTACCACAGCGGCAATTGCTCCTTCCGGCCTTGGTTATCGACACAGGAGCGCCCCGAATACCTTTGATGCTCAGTGTAGGATTGTTTTGCTTCAGTTCCAGGTCTTAGACTTCTCACTTTCTAAGGCTCTTGAAAATAACGATTTCTATCGGTCAAGGGTACTTCCCTCGTTGCAACCCTCTCCGGTCTCACCGCCTTTGTTCTTGCGTTAAACTGCCATCGTGGAACTGCTGCTTCCTCGTCTGCTTTTCCTCTCAGAGTGTGCTTTCGTGCTGAGCTTTCTCTCCGTTTGGGGAAGTGTGATGGGAGTCAGGTCTGTGTAATGATCAGTAATTGCCTGACCTTGCCTGACCATGGTGTTGGGACATGTCAGGTATACGGCTCTGGTGTTAGTCCGTTGTCACTCACGATGAACTGTCCGTTAGAAAGTGTTTGTGTCGGGAAGGGGGTAAGGGAATAGGTTTAGCTTCTGGCTATCCTACCTGGGAGGATGGGGAAAAGGAGTTACAGGGAAGGGGATACTGCATCTCACCCTTCAGTGTCCCCCCCCCAGAAGACCCCTCATCCAGGTGATCCTACGGCACTGGTCCACCCCCAGGAACTGGATCCAAAAGCGATGGCCGTGTCCTGGTCACCTGGATGACCGATCCCCGTGGACTGGCGGGTGAGACACCTTCAGGTTTCTCACATACTCCGGCCACTGTTTACAACACACCCTTCTTTCACTCTTGCAGTTACTTCCCAAATTCTCCTTACCCTGACTAGTGCGAGGGTGCTGAAGAAGGACTCTGACACAAAGGTGGCATATTTGGGGCTGAAGACTTTTATTAGTAAAAAATAAAGCAAGGAAAAACATATCTTTCCCTATTTTAAGAGGGGTTTCCCTGCCTCAACTAAAGATCTACGGTCATGGTCAGGATGTCTGTTAAAGTAAAAAGTATGTCTCCGTGAAGCATGTCTCAGTGAACCAAACGTTATAACCACGCCTGTTAAAGAGACCGACCTTCCCGAGGTAAAATGAGCTACAATAGTAGTAAAGGGAGGGGGTAAGGAAAGAACTCTAGCAATATTGCCTCCACCCGCACTAATCCCTACGGAGTCCACAAAACAGGACTTGATCAATGCTTCCTTGCAAACTCCGTTAGACAGTAATCGCATATCAGTACACGGCCCAGCATTGTATAAATCTTTCCCTGAAGCCCAAACTAAAAGTGCACCTATGCTCAATTGCCATGAAATATTCGAAATCCTGAGAAAAGAACTCCATGAGGGATTCACCAAAGTGGACTTGGGCGCAAAGTCTTCATCCTTGCGTTCGACATGCCCGGAGAAGCCAGCGTTGATGAAAATAGTAACCCACGAACCATCAACAGGGGAACTGGAGCAAGCTCATGACAAACAGCACGAAATTTAAAACAAAAGGCACCACCTACTAGGATTTGAAGGCAATCGAGCACTCTTCGCAAAAAAACGCATCAACCGAGCATTTCTTCTAGCACTTTTTACTCGAATACCACAGCTTCGAATGTTTAAATCAGAGGACATTCTTAGAGTCTCACTGTCAATAGAAAATAACTAAAGAGCGGTTTGCTACCTCACTTCTGAAGCCATTATGAAATGTCTGTGGTTTAATAGGGAAGAAATTAAAGATGAAGGTCTCGCTTTAATTTCCATCGAAAACGAATCAGACGCAAAGGAATTCATTCAACACACATGCCCCCACGACGTAGAATCTTCCATGACGCCGACACAAACAGAACCCTCATGGTGACGAAAATGGTGCAATCAAAGAATTACTAAACACAGTGGGTAACTCTAAGGGCTTACCTTGGTTGGCTCTGATGCTCAATTCAATGCTAAAATGCAAAGAAACGGTCCTCACAGCATAGCCAATCAGGAAAGACCAATTAACCGTGCAATCATGGAATTCATGCGATTACTTCAATTAAATGAAATGACATGCGACGTTGGAAGTTCACAACCGGCCAGCAATCATTCTGCTGCAAGAAACCATGAAAACAACCACTTTGATTCTGCCTGGTTACACCTCACATTTCCTACCGGCCACATGAACTTCCTTAGATCGTCCATCAGGAGGTGTGGCCATAGCGGTTGACAATGCCCTAATGCTCAGCTCTAAGATGATATGGAAAACTAGTAACCTTCTAGGGGTATTGTTAATTACCAATATCCCTAAGTTTCTACATTTAATCATAATCACGATATATTGGAATCCAGCAAATACTCCAATTGAAGATATGATAGATGCAGTAGACACCTGTCTAGAAACTACAACAAATGAATATCAAGACGCAGAAATAATATTAGGCAGAGATTTCAACTCCGATTGTAGGAAAAATTATGAGTTGAGAGGCACCAAAATAAATGCATTATCTCAGCGCAGAGGAACACAATGGAGAAACTTTATAAGTGATTGGGACTTGGACATCGTTGCAGCTGACCAAAATAATCATTGGTCAATATGGTCAAGGGACTCAAAGTCTTCGACAATTATATTTGCCACGCATAATTTGTTATTAATAACATCACCCGTGACAATTAATCAAATAACATATGGAGATCATGCACAAATCACAACCAATGTGAAACTCAATCGTCCACTATTTGAAGTTGATTACTCAACAGTGTTGGTAGAAATAGATCGATCACAAATATCACTTAGGTGGAACCAAGGCTTATGCAGTCAATTTGTCAAATATGTGATGTAGCACATCGCCAACCTAAATACTGTGAATGAAATCACCACATCTGAAATGGCGAAGTTATATTCTGAACTCATTTACTCTGCACTAGTACATTTTAGTAAAAAAACAGCCTAACTCCAGCCATCTGCATCCATATGATCCAGTCTGCAAAGTACAAAAACGTGAAAAAATAAGGCACTGAGACAGCTGAAAATAAAGATCTTGCATGATATTTATCATAAACAATGGAACCGGATTCTGGCCATATATAAACAAAACCTAAAACACGCACGGATACTAAGATATAACGAAGATAATTGTAAATTAATTCGAGCTATAACTGCTCATGATACACATACTATATGGCGAACAATCAAAAGCAACCACAACCAAATGCTGTTAGCAACGCCCAACTGTATATCGGAATCTGCATGGCACAACTAGATTACTAAGAAATATCAGCTTCCAGACAAATTTTCAAATGTCCCACCAACTTCTCTGTTATAATGAGATCCCTCGGCTGAATTGGTCAACTGCAGATATCAAGTGGGCTATTTCTAAACTCCACTATTCCAAATCAGCAGGTCCGGATGGTTTTCCCCCCATGTCTGTACAAGGCAGACCCAGACATGTGGGCTATGCTTCTAAAGACAAAATTTCAGGACAAAATTTCAGGACATTCTTAACTTGGGAACCATCCCTCCATCTTGGCTATCTTCTAACATTATACCTATATTTAAAAAAGGCGATCTCACCCTTCGATAGAATTATCGCCCTATCGCCTTAATAGACACCGAGGCGAAGCTTTTTGCGGTTTTATTGCTTTATGACTTAGGAAAACATATCAAAAGCAATGCCTTATACTCAAAACACCAAACGGGTTTTCGGAAAGGGATGAGCACCACGCTAAACGCAACTATCATGGCGCATGCAATTGCAGGAAAGAACTCGAACAATGTCTACATCGCTTTAATTGACATGTCCTCAGCCTTCGACAACGTAGTGCGCAATTTATTGTGGACGAACATGACCAACGTGGGAATTCCGAAGGCCTTAATATACTGGTTCATAGTACTACATACTAACACCTCGTACAAAATCAAACTAACAACAGAGGCAGAACCACGAAGCCAATCAGCACTGGATTAGGTCTGAAACAAGGCTGCAACCTCGCTGCGACCTTTTTTAATTTGTATCTTGCAGATCTTGATAAAACATGGGAAGAAAAAAACCTCTTCTCTGTGAAAATTGGCACCATTCAACTCAAATGGATCGCCTTTGCTGATGATATCATCATATTCGACCCCAACCCGGCAGGTCTACAATCCAAACTATGGTTATTCAAAGAGTTTGCCATCACGCATAACCTAGTTCCTAATCCTGCTAAACCAGCTGTCATGAAATTTGGTGCTCAGAAAAAAAGTGGAAGATTTCAATGGCAAATCATGGAAACAATTATTCCCAGTATCACAGACACAATCTATTTGGGTTATTACTTATCAGAACAAAACTCAATTAAAATGTGGATGGACCTACTAAAAAGTTAGCCTAGACCACTTTTATCACAACTAAAATTGATATACCTGAAATATTGTAAATGTTCTCTAACTCCTGTTATTGATTTTTTAACCTTAAACATTTAAAGTGTAATCTTATATTCTTTGGATATTTGTCTATGTGAAATGGGTCCAATTTTAGATCAATTACAAGGTACGCTGTTGAAAAGGGCCAATGTCAATACCAAATGCTGTGTTAAGGCATGAGTTGGGACTAGTTGCACTATCCAGCCGTTGGAAATGGAGATTGCTCAAAAATTTTGCAAAAATATACTTTCCACCAACAAACTCTTTATATGCTGACATGGGAAAAACTATAGAATCCAAGTCTTCGGCATCATTTGCCCAATACCATGCTAAACTATGTGTAATATTGAACGAGGCACATATCTCTGTGGATGATGTGCATATTAGACCATCTTATGCCAAGAAAAAGCTATTTGAAATGGATTGGTGTATAACGATTGAACAAATTGGTAAATATAAATTGTACAAGGAATATTACCTGTACACCAAGAGGCGCACTCCAAGATTTGATCACATCATTTTATTCCCCTGTAATCACACGAGAAAAGTATACTTATGGTACAAACCTAATCTATACTATACTTAAGAGAGGATTGCAAATTGGAACGACAATGAGAACAAATCAGATAGCAAGCAATGTCGTTTTCCTTTATGCACTGAATCAACTGAAACACTTAAACATTTGATTTTATATTGTCCCCATTTTAAGAACACAAGAACTAAATTATTGATGGAATTTGTGGATGTTTGTTACGCTGACTGCTTAAAATTCTTATGGTCTAGAATGATGCAAGGCACACACAAACCATTAGTATATGCTTTAGTGTGCTTCTGCAAATCCACAGAAAAAGAACTAGCCAAATATGCTACCACCTGAAAGAATTGGCCAATATGACTGTAGCATGTTCTGTATTGACGCATTACATCTTATTTAGTTGTGGATATGGCTCCAAGGAGTCACTGAGAAGCCCTAATTGATGTGTATGTTCATGAAAGATGCTATGTGGTATGAGGAAATATCTATTATGATGGCCATGACAAATTTTATAAGTTCAAACCTTTTTGTAATCGAGGAAATATTTATTGTAATGTATGTCTTACGAAATTTTAGGAAGTTTTATTGTTATGTTGCTTTTATCCTTATTGATGTACTATAATATTGACGTATTGTTATAAACATGATACATTTTTTGTAAAGGGTCTGTTGTCATATAACACAATCAAGAACAAATACAAAAGAATAAGAAAACCCTACTTCTGGCCCTTACACTATAAACTAATAAATAAAGGTGCACTGTGCAGATCCCAGGAGATGCCTTCCTTCTCCTAGGTTATAGTAAAAATTCCACCCAATGTCTCTGGGTGGGCCCAGAGAATGCCCCCCTTCTCTTAGCATACAGTTCTGGTGTAAATTTAGCCTGACGGGGGAATTACTCCCTTCCCCAGGTTTATTGGACGTTCCTCCCGGTCGATGTTACCAGGAAAATGACTCCCTTCTCCTGGTAGGTATGACACAATCTCTTATAACCAGGGGGAACGACTCCCTTCCCCTGGTCTTCTCCTCATCAGATTTCACATCCAAGCATGCGCCTTTGCAGCATCTAACAACTCACCCAAACTCTTTAAAATCTGCAAGGAGCTGGCCAATCCTTCTGCAGTCTCTACCTTTCCTGTCCCCTCCCAGGACCTATGCACGGCCCTGGCTTCTCATTTTATCTCTAAAACTCAGGACATCCTGTCCTCTCTTTCTTCCTCTCTCCCTCCTCCCTCTACTCTCTGCTCTTGCTCTTCTTCGGCCACCTCTCCTCCCTCCTTCTCTGCCTTTCCCGTTCTCCCCAGACAAGATTTCTAGACCAGTCTGATCTATGAAAGTCTCGTCAAAACAGGTTCACCTCTGTTCCTCCAAAACCATCAAGGACCACATTGACAACCTTGCTCCTTCGCCAGTGGGGTCTTCCCTTCCCCCCTGAAGCACTCCTTTGTGCCCCCTCTTCTTAAGAATTCCTCTGCCGACCCTTCCTGCCTGGCTAACTATCGCCCAATCTCCATCACTCCTTTCCTGGGCAAACTCCTGGAAAAGCTGGCCATCTCCCAGCTTAATCTTCACACTGAATCCATTGGTTGTCTCCATGACCATCAGTCTGGGTTCAGAGATGCCAGAATCACGGAAACTGCTCTCCTGAACAAATGTGAAGACCCGCTCTCCAACCTTGATTCCAACACCCCCTTTGTCCTCATCTTACTTGATCTCTCTTCTGCCTTTGGCACGGGCAACCATGCCATCCTGCTCAACCGTCTCCGTGATAACCTGGGTATCACCGATTAGGCCCTGGTTTGGCTGACTTCTTTCCTCTCCGATCGACCCTCCCAGGTCCAACTTGTATCCTTCCTCTCCTCTATCTCTATCGCTACCTGTGGTGTTCCCCAGGGGTCTAACCTCTCTCCCTGGCTTTTCAACCAACACCTGGCACTTCTTGCCCACTGCATTACCGCTCTCTGCCCCAGCTTTCAGTGCTATGCGGATGACACTCAACTCATTTTTAGGCTCCCTTCTGCCACCTCTTCTCTTTCTCTCATCTCTGACTTTTTTTCTGCTATCCAGGAGTGGTGTGCCGCCAATGATCTCTGCCTTAATGCCAGTAAGACCGAGATTCTCCTCATCGTCACACCTGCTCCCTCCTTTCGTGTCACTCTCTGGCCGGCCTCTCTTTGCCCTCTTCCTGCTCCCACCTGTGAGGCTAAAAACCTTGGGGTCCTCTTCGACTCCACACTCTCCTTCTCTCCTCACATCTCTCCTCACTGTCTCCAAAGCTCTGGTTCTCTCTAGGTGGACTATGCAACAGCCTCTTTCTAAATCTGCCTGCCTCTACTCTCCGCCCTCTGCAACTCATCCAAAACAGGACTGCAAGACTTGTCCTTGGGCTCAAGCCCAGGGATTGTATCTCTCCAGGACTGACATCTGTGCATTGTCCACAAGGCCTTCTGGGGCCTGAGGCCTCAATACCTGCAACTCTCTCTCCCTAAATATCTTCCTTCTCAAGCTCTTCGCTCATCCGCCTCCAACTCCCTCAAGGTCAGTCACTTCTCCAAGCAAGGAGTTGGTGGTAGTTCTCTTTCTTCTGCTGGGGCCTTCCTCTGGAACAGCCTCCTGCCTCTCTGAAACTTGAGGAGAACCATCTCTGGGTCCGTAAGCACCTCAAGACCTTCCTCTTTGCTTCTGCTTTCTCTCCTGATCTCCTGGCTGAAACTGAAACTGCACTGATTACCTGGCTACCCTCTGATCTCGGGCCCAGGTCCCCTCCGCACCAGTTGCATACCTGCACTGCCCCCCTGGCAACCCTTGCACTCAGGGACTGTCTCTGTATCCCTACAGCCCCCTTCCAGCACTTGACACCTGATGTCTGCACTTACCCTTGCATCTAAGAAGAAAGTCTGATATTTTCATGGGTGTAATTCACCCCTCTTACCATAACAACAATAGTATCAAATATCACAAAACTTTATTACAATTCCATGTATTACATAAAACAATCCTAAAAAATGATCATAGTACATAAGACCATTGTTTAAAAACCACACAAGTTTAAACACCATAAGTGAGTAATGTTTGCAATTATTCCGTAAGGATCTTACACTGTGTGTACATCTTACACTCTGATTCCTGTGCCACACTACTAATGGCCTATTCCCTATTGATGTAATGCAAACTACCCAACTTGTACAAGTTTCTGTCCTTGAACTACAATAATGTCGGACATTCTTCAGGGGACAAATTGTCTTGTGCCGAAATCTAGAACATTCTTCTTTTCTAGGGGAGAACCCTGTTGATCAAAAAATAATGGACACCCTATTAGTAACTTATAATCGAGTATCAATCTCTACTGACATGAAAAACATGTGAAACATGTAAAACATGTACCCTCATCCCTCAAAGGGTGCAGGATATGTCTAAAATTACGTACCTCTGTTCCCAGTAGTGAATCTTGGGCTTTTTCTGTAAAGTATTGTAGATTCCCAATTTCTTCAGGAATTCTTACATTTCCTTTCTCGCCCCTGTCTAAAATAGTGTGCAATATAAGCAAAATTAATAGGGGATATTGCTGCAAACTCCCGCAATCATCCACTTCCTAGGCTAATCAATACATACATAGGTGCTAGATCTTACCTATTTCAATGCAGCATTATGTTGAAAAATTGTAACCTCTCAGTTCCAAAGATTCCTTTACACTCTTTCCCATATCCGGGTCAGTGAAAAAATTCTCTACTCCCCTTCATGGGTCAACTGTCTATAAAAAAGAAAAAATAAAGAACAGAACTCCCATTCAGGTATCACTCCTCTCAACAAGCAATCTCACAATCACTAAGTTCATAAGCCCCTCCACAGAGACCACCTTGCAGTAGCCCTCTGCTCACTTACATATAAGTGTTGTCTCGCTCATCCTCACTGCCAGCCACAACAAACGAGCTGCCTCTGTGTCCCTGGAGGATCCAAAAGCTCCGCGAAATTCGCGGGTCAAAAAAACGCACCCAAAACGTGACACAGTGACGTCATCACGCATCCAAGACATGCGATGACGTCACTGCGCCGCCGGCGCGTCCGAAAAACGCCTATACATGCGCACACCCACGCAATTCTGGGAAATGTAGGCGCCATGATAAAAAAATACCCCCAAGCGCCAAAAAAGCAGACAATCCTGTCAACCACACAGTGGCTGTTATGCCCAATGAAAATCACTCCACAATGACTCGCCTGCAAGTGGGAGGTGCCCAGAAGTTGCCCTCTAGAAATGGAAAGTGGACCGAAAAGCCACTAAACTGGTGTTTAAGAAGGTCAAGGGTCATCTATGATGTAATTCAGAGAGCAGAAATGCACAGCTTGTAGCCCTAACCTCAAGTTGTATTTTAAGGTATGTTAATGGCCACATAGCCCTAGTGTGGTACACAGATCTATCCACATAGGAAAAAACAGCACCAACATACAAATGTTCATACACTTAGAACCACATATGATTGCATAAAGACTCCAACTTCACTCAATAACCCTTAATGGATGGAAACAGTGTCAAGGGCAGTACTAAGTGTCAGACTTCACAAAGGTATAATTTTGTGCCCCAAACAACTCTGAATTACATAAAAAGTGAAAACAGAGTCATGGGTAGTACTATATATCAAGCTTACATTCAGCATGATTTTGTGACACAACCACATTGCATAACATAATGGATGAAAAACAGCGTCACGGGATGAGCTGTACATCAAACTTTCCATAGGCATGATTTTATGCCACAGTAACTCTGTATTACATGATGCGAGAAACACTGAAACCCCAAATTAAGCATTATTTGAAAAACAGTGTCACGGGAAGAGCTGTACATCAAACTGTCCATAGGCATAATTTTGTGCCACAGTAACTTTGTATTACATGATGCGAGAAACACTGAGACCCCAAATTAAGCATTATGCCATTCGACACCTTCATTCATCCCTTTGATGTAACTTTTAGACAAAAAAATAAGTTTCTGTTCTAGATGTAATAATTTTCTATTGGTAGCCATCTGGGATTGCCCCTTCACCTGTTTCAAAATACACCACTGAAAGTCGTTGCATGAATGTTTCATTTCTATGAAATGTTTTACCATGGGAGCCTGTTCTACCTTATTCCTAATGCAGCTCTTACGTTCTATCATTCTGATTCTGCATTTTCTGTTCGTTTTACCAATATACATAGGTTTACAAGGACATACAATCAAATAAATCACATTATTCGTATTGCAATTGGTATGTTCATTGATGTTCCACAGCCAATCCAACCCCAAATCTACATTCACTGTTTTTCTTGTTTGAGAACACATAGAGCAATTCCCACAGGGAAAATGCCCAACCACTGGAGGAAGGCCCCACAAATTGGTTTGTTGCATAGGCCTCTTTTTGGTATTCACATCATTTCTCATTATCAAATTTCGTATGGTAGTACTCTTTTTGAAAGCTACAATAGGTTTTCCTATTTCCTTGGTCATGATCTTATTCCAATTTCTTGTCACGATGCCCTTGATTTTATATGACAAATTACTAAACGTATTGACAAATACTAGAGGTGTCTCCTTTGTCCTTCTTTCTCTTTGAATTTGCTGGTCAAGAAGAGATTCGCGATTATTGTTGAAAGCCCTCTTCGCTGCTTTTTTTACCAAGGGGGCAGGGTAGCCCCGATGTATCAACTTGGTAATCAAATTGTTTGCTCCAGTCTCATATGATTCATTGGTGCTGCTATTCTTTTTTAACCGCAAAAATTGACCAAACGGGAGATTGTTCTTCACATGTTGGGCATGATGACTCTTAAAATGTAATAATGCGTTTTTGTCAGTTGCTTTAGTATATGGTCGGACTAAAAGTAACCCATTCTGATGGTAAATGCATATATCTAAATAATTCACTTCTTTGTTGCTTACATTACTAGTGAATTTCAGGTATCTATTTTGTTGGTTAAGCCACTGTACAAAATTGCCTGCTTCCTCTCCATTCCCTTTCCAAATGACGAAAACATCGTCTATATAACGTAGCCAACAGATGATGTTATTCTGAAAAGGATTACGTTCATTATAGACTACCGTTTCTTCAAACATGTTCACATATAAATTCGCAACATTGGGGGCCATGGCTGAAAATAGAGAATAGAGAATTATAGACTTATAGAGAATTATTACCCTTGCATCTGCCACCAGCTGGCCGGACTATTTATTTATTGTCTAATTTATTTTTCTGTTATCCTATGCACTGCACAGCTCCTGTCCCTCTTCCCCCCGCACTTCTCCCCTCCCCCTCTCCTCTGCACTTGTGCAATCTCAATTTCACCTGGCCTAGTAAGATCGTTGTCTGTCTTCCCTCTGTTCCCCCTTCCTTACCTTGTCGCGTCTTGAAACACTTGTGTATAGGCGCGTTATAAATGCCACATCACATCATATCACTTGCAACCCCCAACTCTGAGTGTTGTGAGTATCCGCAACCCTAGTTTATTTATGTATTTATTTATAGCATTTATAAAACGCCCAAACCCAGTGGTATCACAGCGTTTGTTACATATTCATACAGATAGGACAGTAATCGGGTACATTAAGGACGTCCGCCATATTTGTCAAAGAGCAAGGTTTTGACACGTTTTCTGAATGCTGAGTACGACTGTTCATTTCTAATGGAAGAAAGAAGAGTGTTCTATAGAGTGGGGTCCACAACTGCAAAGCTGAAACCTCCCGCCCTTTTGCTCTTGTAACGTGGAATGTCAAGAGAAAGGCTGGTGCCAGATCCTAAGGTACGTTGCAGGGTTTTTTGGGTTTTAGTCATTGAGGTAAGTTGGTGCACCATAGTAGATGCATTTGGGAGCCAGAGTTAGTCTTAAAGTCGAGTTGCGCTTTTACAGGCAGACACTGAGCGTATTGTCTGGTGGATGAGATATGGTTGCTGCGTTTTAGTCCAAGAGCAGCTTGTAAGGCTTTGTTCTGTAGTAGTTGTAGTTTAGAGAGGTTGGTAACTGAAGTGCCCAGGAGGAGAGCATTGCAATAGTCCAATTTGGAGAGGATCAGTGCTTGCGCTAGCATCAGTCAGTTGCTTGGTGACAGGAACTGTCTGCTCATCGAAATGAGTTTGGCGGTGTACGCTGTGGAGGAGGATAAGGTGTTGATGTGCCTAGACAGTGAGAGACCAGCTTCTAACGTTTTCACCTGCATCAATACTGAGATGGGTGTACCATCAATGAAGATGGATGAGTAGTTGTTGTCAAGAGATTTCAGACAGGCAGAGGATCTCACAATGAGGAGCTCTGTTTTATCATCAGTAAGGCAGAGGCTGTGTGCAGCTATCCAGTTTTGGAAGGTGCTGTAGACTTTGTTGATTATGGCAGTGTACTGCTTGTAGTTGCCAGAGATGGAGATAAGAATTTGGGTGTTGTGTGCAAAATGTGTGTATGTGATGACCATGGAGTCCAGGACATCAAAGTGGGGTTTTGTACAGGTGTTGTAGAGTGTATGTTGGAGGCACGATTCTTGGGGAACCCAGAGTGGTCCAGAAATGGGATCTGCTGCCTCTTCGCCAATGAACACTCTAGTGGTACGTTCAGAAAGGAATGATTGAATCCAAAGGGTAGCTTCTAGTGAGAAATTAAAGTCTTGTCTCAGGGTTTGGCAAAGTTTCTCATGGTCGACTAAATCAAAGGCAGCCGATAGGCCTGAAGGAGGAGAATGCTTTGGTTTCCTGAGTCCCGGATGCTGTCCATCTGGATTTTGAGGTCCAGAATGGCAGTTTCCGTGCTATGTTTCGGTCGAAAGCATGATTGTCTTGAGCCAAGAAGGTTTCTCACGTATATCGTTTGGCCCACTTGGTCAACTTCCCTGCCAAGTACTGCCACAAGGAAGATGACTTGTTTTACTCTCTTGGGCTTGGTTCTCGACCCTGTTTTCTCTCCCCCTCTCTTCATGTCCCCTTTTCAGCCTCGGTTGCCAAGTATTGACACTGCGCCTTTCCGATACCTTTTCTTCATCCGGGATGGGTGGTCAGTTCTTCCTGGGGTGCTTCTCCTGTTCTGAGTGTTGCGCAGCCTTCTCCACTTCTAGGTTGCTTTGCAGTGCAGATCTTCAGCCCAGCACTTGCAGTGACTGTATCAACGCTGCTTCTTGCATTTGCGTCACTGTCTGCCAGCCTCCTGTGACCGCCTGGATGCTGCCTGGTTAAGGAGTCCAGTTGTCTTCTTGACTCAGGGAGTGGACTGCTCTCAGCTCCGTCCTGGCCTTCTCCATGTCTCTTTCGTGCTTCACTGTCTCTCGTTGTGGTGGGCTGTGTCTCTCTTTCTGGCAGTCCTTCTGTGGTCTTTATCGTGTAAGCGGGCCATGCCTCCGCGGAAGTCTATACCGCTGCAGTTCCTTATTATTAGTGTTTTTCATTGCTTCTGTGTCCCTCCTCGTCCTAGTATTTGGATTAGCTATGTTGCTGATGTTCTTCTTTGTCCCAGTACTTCCCAGGACTGTAACGCTCACCTGACTCCCACGGAGGCGCTGGCCTGGTTCGCACTGTTGTGACCTCGTCTAAGGTGATGCGCAGGGGTCGGAAGACGGACTGGACCGGGCCCCAAATCTGGCTTGTCTGACTCACAGAAGTATCCTTCTGTAGGTGAAAATAGGGGGTTAACTGTCTGCGGGGTAATGCAATTGGCCTCCCACTTACCCCTCTCGCCCTCCTCAAAACCCTTCTGTGCTTCCCCGTAGCGTCTCACCTTATGGTCTGGAAGGACGAGCTCTCCATCCTGCTTCTGATGCAGGGGCGCGTTGGTATCCAGTTACTTCACTGGATTTTCAGATTGGTGAGAACCAAACTTGCTTGGCTTCCAGGTAAGTTTTTGATAAGTGGTTCCCCTTGTGTCCATGCATTAATGTTCTAATGCTAGTGTCTTTTTCACCATAGGGGCCGGGGTACGGAATGCCGGGGAACAGGCACCGACCCGAGAAGAGAGGTGAAATCCTTGTGGAAATCAGGTAAGTCTTTAATGAGCGCCTTGGTAATGTCTTTTCATTCGCTCATTAACGCTGATGTCTTTTTCCCCTTAGGGGCTGGGGTCCGAAAATGCCTGGACGCGGCGCGGACCCGAAATGAAAAGGGAATGACCCAGCAGGTAAGTCTTAACATGGAGATTTAGCTTCCCTTTTCCCTTCTTTCTCTCACCTTCGTTCGCGACTGCGGATCTGGATGGTCGCTGCAGAACATGGAAGCGCCCTGTAAGGTGAGTAGAATGAGGCGCTGCAGCGATTGATGCGATGTGCTTTTAAAAATAAATGTCTTCCTTTTCAGAATCGTCGGCGAAATGTCTCCGGGATGCAGATTTAGCAGGTAAGGCCTTTTCCTTCTTCTGTTCTCTTGTTCCCTTCCTTTGCAGGTGATTCAGGATGCTGGCAGGCGTGGCAGAAGTCAGGATGCAGGAGCAGACACGGTGAGCATCCAGCTGCTAGATGCAGAACAACGCGAAGCACGTGTGGCTGATCGGGTGTGGTTTAAATAGCCTTGGAAGAAGTTCCTAGAATGTGTCCTTCCTCCAATCAGGTATGTATCCTTCCCCGACCACGCCCGGGTGGTAAATGAGTCCCACAGGTAAAGTAGTTCCTTTCAGGCCTCAATTAGGCCGGGGTTCTGCAGCATGGTCTGCATCAGGTAAGTGCACCCAAACACTTTCATAATGAGCCTGGCGCCATAGGCGCCAGGACGCTGTCCAAAGGGCCCCTATAAGGGGTTGCTGGGACCTTCCCCGGGGACTTGATGTCCGCTTTCGGGGACGCAGGGCATGAGCCGGCTCCCCGGGAGCGGGCATCGTGACAGCACTCCCCCCCCAAGGCCCCTCCCAAGGTTGTTCCCTCCGGGGGTTTTGGTTTGTCTGGGAAGAGTCGGTGGAATTTCCTGACTAATCGAGGTGCATGCACATGGTCACTGGGTTCCCACGACCGCTCCTGAGGTCCGTACCCCTTCCAATCAATTAGGTAGAAAAGCTTTGACCTAAACATTTTTGAATCTAAAATGTTCCTCACTTCGAATTCGGGTTCCCCATCTATTTGAATAGGTTCTGGAGGTTTGAGTAGTCTGGTTCCGGGTACCACTGGTTTCAGAAGTGACACATGAAAAACAGGGTGAATTCGCATATTAGCTGGTAAATCAAGTTTAACCGCTACTGGGTTAATTATTGCCGTAATAGAATAAGGTCCCAGATATTTTGGGTTAAAAGTTCGGGGCCCTTTGAGCGGTAAATGTCTGGTAGCTAACCACACTTGATCCCCAATTTGATACGGAGGTGCTTCACTCCGATGTAGGTCAGCATTCTCCTTGTATTTTCTCTTGCCTTGTTGTAAATGCGTGGTTGCCTCTTTGAAGGCTCGGGTAATGGTAGAATGCAGATGTTCTACTGCGGGCACTTCGAGGTTCTGAGGTGAGTCGAGGTTTGAGGTTCGAGGGTGATGTCCAAACAAGGTATAAAAAGGACTATGGCCAGTTCCAGAGTGTACCGAATTATTATATGCGTATTCGGCTATCCAAAGAATGTCTTTCCAGTTGCTTTCAAATTGCTGTAACATACACCGTAAGTACTGCTCAAGGGTCTGATTTGTCCTCTCAGTCTGACCATCGGTCTGAGGGTGGTGACTGGTCAATAATCTTACGTCGATTTGTGTCATTTGACAACATTTGCGCCAGAAGTGGGAAATGAATTGGCTTCTCCGGTCAGAGATTAGTATAGATGGGAATCCATGTAGCCGAACAATATTTTCGAGGAATTCTTTGGCTAGGACAGAAGCTGAAGGTAAACCTTTCAAAGGAATGAAGTGGGCCATTTTGGAAAACAAATCCACAATTACCAGAATGGTATTATATCCCGAACAAGGAGGCAGGTCCGTAATAAAATCCATTGATAGGGTGTGCCAGGGTGCTGGCGGTACGCCTAGAGGTTGGAGGAGACCGGCTGGTCTTTTCTTTTGACCTTCATTTTGGGCGCAAACACCACAGGATATCACAAAAGATTTAACATCTTTTCGCCAAGAGGGCCACCAGAATTGTCGTTTCACCTTTTCCATTGTTTTGGCAATACCGGGGTGTCCCTCTATTAATGTATCATGATAACCGGAAATAACTAGTTCGTGTAAATCCTTGTGTGGCAGGAATAAGCGTCCTTGGTAATAAGGTAAACCATTATCTATGGTAAAGTCTGATCCCTTTTGTATCCAATCCTGTAGGACTGTAAGGGTCCAGGAGTTGTTTCACTCTGACTTGAATGTCTTCAAGCGTCTGTAACGAAGTCATGCCTAGAATTCTCTGTTCGGGAATTATTGGTACTGGTTCTGAGTTTGTATCAGGTTCTCCCATTCCAATTCGGGATAAGGCGTCTGCTTTGCTGTTCTTGCAGCCAGGTCGATAGGTAATCACGAAATCAAATTCAGCGAAAAACAAAGCCCATCGGAGCTGCCGTGATGACTGAGCCTTGGCGGTTTTCAAATACTGTAAATTCCGGTGATCAGTGATCACTGTGATGGTATGTCGAGCGCCAAGCAGGTAATGCCGCCAGGCTTTAAAAGCGGACTTTATGGCTAACAGTTCTTTGTCAGTGATTGCATAATTAATCTCTGGTGCCGAGAATTTTCTGGACCAAAATGCTACGGGATGCAGTTGGTTGGTTTCGGGATCTCTTTGAGACAGAACTGCTCCCATGGCTAGACTGGATGCGTCAGTTTCGACGACATACGGGAGATCTGGACGTGGATGTTTCAATATTGGTGCAGAGGTAAACTTAGCTTTTAAATCCTGGAAGGCCTGCTCGGCTTCTTCAGACCATTCAAAACGTTTATTTTTCCTCAAGAGTGCAGTAATGGGTTGTACTATGTGTGAAAATTCCGGGATAAACCTGCGATAGAAATTGGCAAAGCCGAGCATGCTTTGAACCCCTTTTACAGAGCTAGGTGATGGCCATTTGAGGATGGCATCCACTTTTCTTGAGTCCATTCGGACTCCTTTGGGTGTCAGGATGAAACCGAGAAACTCAACTTCTGTGGTATGGAAAACACATTTCTCCAGTTTAGCAAATAGTTTGTGTTGGCGCAGTTTTTCCAGAACTGCCATAACGTGTTTTCTGTGATCAGATTCCGAAGAGGAGTACACTAGAATATCATCGATATAGACGACAACACAAACATCGATGAGTTCCCGAAGGACATCATTCATGAAGAATTGGAAGGCAGCAGGCGCATTGCACAACCCGAAGGGCATTACCTGGTATTCGAATAATCCATACTTAGTACGGAAGGCCGTTTTCCATATGTCGCCTTCTTTTACTCGCACCAGATGATATGCCCCCGGAGGTCTAACTTGGTGTATATGCAAGCGTCCTTTACCTGGTCAAGGAGTTCAGGGATCAGAGGCAGAGGATAACGGTTTTTAACTGTTATCTGATTCAATGCGCGGTAATCGATACAAGTTTTAAGGTCGCCTTCCTTTTTAGGCACGAAGAACAAAGCCGAGGATGCCGGGGACTTTGACGGGCGAATAAAACCATTGGCGAGGTATTGATCCAAATATTGTCTCAGATGCAGGTTCTCAGGTTCGGAAAAGGGCATAAATCCTGCTACAAGGGGGTTGTGCACCGGGCACCAGATCGATTTGGCAATCGTACGATCGATGAGGAGGTAACGTGTTGGCCTGTTCCTTTTGGAAGACGTTCTGAAAGTCTTGGTATTCCGGAGGCAATTGCATGGAGGCAGAGGTTACAGATGCTAGATTAATCTTCAGGTTTTCTGGATAACAGGTTTGTGCACAATCCGGGAAGGTTATTCTCTTAGCTCGCCAATCAATTCGAGGATTATGTGTCTCTAACCAAGGAATTCCAAGAATAACCTGAAACTGTGGGGCCTTGATTACATCAAACACGACTGCCTCCCGATGGCCGTCGGGACCAATAAGAGTCACCTCAGTAGTGGAATGCGTTACTGGTCTAGAGGCAATTTCAGTTCCATCTACTGTAGTGATGACGTCTTTGCTGGTTTTAGGACGGAGAGGGAGGTTAATCCTGGAGACCAACTCACGGTCCACATAATTTCCAATAGCCCCGCTATCGATGTATGCCTTTATTGCATGCAACTGCTTAGGCTGTTCTGGATCTACGAGAACCATTGGCACTATGAAATGCGAGGTCTGAGAGTTAGTTTTCAAGCTCGGCAAGCGGACCCCTACGCTTGTCGGGCTGAGTCGTTTCCTGAAACAGTCTTCAAGGTTTTTATTAGCGGCCCCTACCGCCTTTCGGGGCGGTTTTGCCGGGCAATCTCGTAGAAAGTGTCCAGAGTTCCCAAAATAAAGACATAACTTTAATTGCCGCCTCCTTTCACGTTCCTTTTGAGTTAAAGGTCCTTTAACCCCACCAATTTGCATAGGCTCTGAGACATCAACTCCCTTGGGGTTAGCGTGGGTCTTGACCAACACCCAGGTCTCAAACCTGGACCGATCTGCTTTTCTTTTCTGGAGTCTGTGATCCAATTGGACCACTAAGTCTATATATTCTGTGCATTCTCGGGGTGGATTTACAACTTGGACCAAGACATCTTTAAGTTCTCCACGTAAACCTCGATAAAATAACGTGATTCTCTTATCCTCTGGCCACCCAGTTTCTACAATTAGTCTATTAAAGGTTGCAATGTAGGATAGGAGATCCTGATTGCCCTGTCGCAGGGATAGAAGTCCCCAGCAAAGCGTTCGGGTGGGGCCAGCGGCATGTTTCCAGGTAGATTAATATGCACAGGGTTACTGGGAACCACAGGAGCGGGGTTCCCTCCGGAACCGGGTAGAGGAGTTTGCCCAGCTTGACTTTGCAAAAGCTGTCTGGCCAGGTCATCAGTTCTTTCCTTTGATATTATTAATTCCCTCTTGAGGGCATTAGTCTCTTGACGAGCGGCATGTATTTCGGCCCGTAATTCCCCCAATAATTGGGCCAACTGATCAGTCTCAGAAGTTTCCATAGCGCCTGGGTGGGAATTTGTAGGAAGGCTTCGCGTTCTGTAACGCTCACCTGACTCCCACGGAGGCGCTGGCCTGGTTCGCGCTGTTGTGACCTCGTCTAAGGTGATGCGCAGGGGTCGGAAGACGGACTGGACCGGGCCCCAAATCTGGCTTGTCTGACTCGCAGAAGTATCCTTCTGTAGGTGAAAATAGGGAGTTAACTGTCTGCGGGGTAATGCAATCGGCCTCCCACTTACCCCTCTCACCCTCCTCAAAACCCTTCTGTGCTTCCCCGTAGCGTCTCACCTTAGGGTCTGGAAGGACGAGCTCTCCATCCTGCTTCTGATGCAGGGGCGCGTTGGTATCCAGTTACTTCACTGGATTTTCGGATTGGTGGTTTCTGATGCGGGGGCGCGTTGGTATCCAGTTACTTCACTGGATTTTCGGATTGGTGAGAACCAAACTTGCTTGGCTTCCAGGTACGTTTTTGATAAGTGGTTCCCCTTGTGCCCATGCATTAATGTTCTAATGCTAGTGTCTTTTTCCCCATAGGGGCCGGGGTACGGAATGCCGGGTTAACAGGCACCGACCCGAGATGAGAGGTGAAATCCTTGTGGAAATCAGGTAAGTCTTTAATGAGCGTCTTGGTAATGTCTTTTCATTCGCTCATTAACGCTGATGTCTTTTTCCCCTTAGGGGCCGGGGTCCGAAAATGCCTGGATGCGGCGCGGACCAGAAATGAAAAGGGAATGACCCAGCAGGTAAGTCTTAACATGGAGATTTAGCTTCCCTTTTCCCTTCGTTCTCTCACCTTCATTATTGTCTTTTTCTCCTAGGCGCTGGGGCATGACTGCGGATCCGGATGGTCGCTGCAGAACATGGAAGCGCCCTGTAAGGTGAGTAGAATGAGGCGCTGCAGCGATCGATGCGATGTGCTTTTAAAAATAAATGTCTTCCTTTTCAGAATCGTCGGCGAAATGTCTCCGGGATGCAGATTTAGCAGGTAAGGCCTTTTCCTTCTTCTGTTCTCTTGTTCCCTTCCTTTGCAGGTGATTCAGGATGCTGGCAGGCGTGGCAGAAGTCAGGATGCAGGAGCAGACACGGTGAGCGTCCAGCTGCTAGATGCAAAACAACGCGAAGCACGTGTGGCTGATCGGGTGTGGTTTAAATAGCCTTGGAAGAAGTTCCTAGAATGTGTCCTTCCTCCAATCAGGTATGTATCCTTCCCCGACCACGCCCGGGTGGTAAATGAGTCCCACAGGTAAAGTAGTTCCTTTCAGGCCTCAAGGAGGCCGGGGTTCTGCAGCATGGTCTGCATCAGGTGTCCAAAGGGCCCCTATAAGGGGTTGCTGGGACCTTCCCCGGGGACTTGATGTCCGCTTTCGGGGACGCAGGGCCTGAGCCGGCTCCCCGGGACCGGGCATCGTGACAAGGACCTTGAGGTAGTCTACTTTACAACATTACATAGGCCTAGTCTCTACAAAGATGAAGAAGAGGCTAGAGTGTGTGAGGGTGTGGTATTCCTATAAGGGCTACACCCCAGATGGCCGTCCTTCTTTCTAGGGGGGGAGGGAGTCTCTACCCATGAGATCCTCCCTCATTATACCGCCCCCAGGGGGACTATCGAGTAGTGACCTCACCTCACTTGGCCTCATGGGAATAGGCTCTCCCTCAGGGACAAGTGACGACATGTAGTGAATCGTCACACTAGATTACTTCATTCACTTCACATACACGTTTACTCACAAAGGAGGTTCTTCACACTCACTAAATCAACACCTCACTTGTTCTAACAAAGGCCTCCACACTGCACTGCTTCCTCCTGCTGGTCTTAGTTCTCATTCGCCTCCTTTGATGTCACCTGAACAACCCACCCCTTCCTGTTTACTTCTCCTTCCTTTTACATCCCCTCGTCCTGTGAGTGGCCAATTCTCCCTGACCAATCCTGCTGCACTATCCCAGCATGGGATATGTTAGAGAACAAAACAGACATAAAACCCTTGTCTCCTGTGTGAGCCTGCTGCGGTATGTCAATGGCGCTTTGTGAGGTTCAATGTTCAAGTTCCTCTTAAGGGGCCTGCTGCTGGCTTCACCTAAGGTAAGTGTTCTTCAATGGAAGATCTGGGTCCCATGGGATTGTCTCTGGTGGTCTAGTGAGTTCCCTGTAGCCCAGGGCGGCTGTTCGTTACAGTGTGAGAGTGGGGCAGGATGCGTTTCCCTGAGGCGTAGTCGCAGAGCTGAATCTCTGCCTCTCATTCTCTCCGTGCTCTTTGTTACTGCTGCTTTTTTCCTGCTAATAGAGCAAGGAGAGTTGTCATCTGAAAGCCAGGTCTCAGTCTCTCTTGGCCTGGTGTGGGGTGCTGGCTGCTTGGTCTGCTAATTGTTCAGTGCTAAGGCAAACAGAAAAACTCTGGCAATCTTGGTGTTTTCAAGGCATGTTGTGAGACAATGGGTTACTGCAGAACATCATACTGGCACAAAGGGAAGGGTTAAGGGTTGGGGACCACCAAGCTGTCTTCCCTCTCAGTGCCTTGTTTGGTTTGTGGCACCTCCCCAGTCCCCTCAATGGAAGGTCAGATTACTCCACCCTTTCTTCAAAGTTATCCTCTTTTAGCCCTATTGGCTAACTGACTGACTTATTCCCCCACCCACAGGAAAGGATTTTGCTTGATTCCTGAACTACCTTTTGACACTGGCCAAGCAGTGGAAACCTGTGCCCAGGACTTCCTCGGGTAATCATGGCGTGATGATCATGGGCATTGTGACCTACCTCTGTAAGACCTGGATCATATTGTTGGCCTGTGGGTTGATGTCTGTGTCCCTGTGCCCACAAATGATTTGGTTAGTGCTCCAGGATACAGATGGCCTTGCTCCATGTGGTCTGCTTGAATGGCTGTTCGCTACTCCTGGATTCTAGAAAATCCTGGGCTGGGCCGTCAGAAACTCGGACAGGAAGATGGAACACAGAGTTGTCACCTGTGGTACATATTGCCCAGGGTCCCGTTGTCCGGTTCTCCTGTTCTTTCTGTCTGCTTGCTAATTTAACCCCCAGATGTGGTCTGGTTCATTCTCTGCTCCCAGGGTTTTTCCCCCTGGTTAAGCTGTGGTGCTGCGCCCGCAGTTCTTTTGGAACATTGGTAAGAAATGTGTCCCAAGTTTCGACAGGCATAACATTGGGTTGCTTCATTTACAGCTAGGGTTATGAATGCTGCTTTGTGTCTGCTTACATAGGGATTCCAGCCATTCCCAGAATCTGGGAAATTGTTCCCCCCACACCAGATTTTAAGGAATATTTGGGCTCATCATGACTCTGGTGTTCCAAACAGTGTTTCTCAGATGGATTGGGACGTTCACCAAGTTTTAGACTATCTAGTCTCTGTGAATACAACAGGCAGCTATGTTGTTCTCTTCTGCATGGATGGATGCAGATAGAAGCACGGGTCATATTATGTTGTCAATGCTGCCTGAGTCTAACTGGGCCCACATCACCTCAATTATTCTCATAATGTACCTACAAAATATACAGAAAACCTGGCAGCCTAATCCAAAAACTCTCTTGGACTCTGAAGTGCATGCACACAGATCCCATGATTAATGGAAGAAGGAAATCACAGTTCAAAGGACTGCAACACTCAGAATGCCATCGAAATTACTGTGCTTTTCTTTCTCTTCAGTAGCACCTTGAATTTGCCTACACTGGCTCCTCTCCTAAAGTCCATTGCAAAGATTTCCACTAACCACATCTGTGACCGCTTTTATGCAGCCCAATCATGTGACTCAACCTTGGACTTTCTCTATATTGCTTATAAGCTGACAGGGCCAGATGCTCCCTATTTGCGCATTGAGTTATGAATATATTTCAACTGGAACCCATTTCAAAGTTCTCTCTGCGTTGCTGATACATTCTGCCATGTGCTTTGCCTTTAATTGTCTCCTGCTCTTGTGCTATTGCTCCAAATTCTCTAGCCCTAGCCCTGTGTTTAAGGCAATAATTGTCCCTTCTACTTTGTCCCTGCATCATGCAGCCCCTACCTGTTGTGTTGCCTCTTTTCAATGTTTAGCCTCTTATCCTTGTGTGGTGTTCATGCTGTCTCAGTTCCTGTTCCTTTTATTTTGATCTTGCAGTCTCAACTCCTGCTCTCTTTTCTGCTCCTTTCCTACTCTCTTAGGCCTTTAAAGTCTCACGCTTTACCTTGTATAGTGAGATACCTTTTCGCTTTCTTCTGATGTTTCCTTTTCATTTAGTTCTAGTACTGAGACCCATGCCCCCGCTTTCTAGATCTCCTGTGTTTCGGGCAGTTCACCTAGCCGGAGAGGAGAACACGGCGGCAGACGCTCGGAGTACAGTCTCCCACGAGTGGGAACTAGCTCAGGAAGTCCTTCAAGAGATCTTCACCCTTTGGGAACCCCTCAAGTAAACCTGTTTGCGAACAGTGTCAACCGGAAGTGCAAGCTGTTCTGCTCCAGGGAATTTCTTTGGTGACGCGTTCGTAGTGGACTCGGAATTTCCACTCATGTATGCGTTTCCTGCAGTCCCCGTCATTCCTCAAGTGATCAGGAGGTTGAGAACGTTTGGGAAATCCATGATCCAAATTGCTCCAGATTGGGCCAGGAGAATGTGGTTCACGGACCTTCTGGATATGTCCATCTGACCTCCAATGTGTCTTCCACAAAGAGAGGACTTTCTCTCACGAGGGGAGAGTCGGATTCTCCATCCAGAGGTCAAGACACTCAACCTTCACGCATGGTTTCTGAGATCTTGAGATATAAGAATTGGGACCTGCCTGATGGCGTAATGGAGATTTTGCTTTCGGCCAGAAGGCCAGCAACCAAATCTTTGTACCATTGATGTTGGAACAGGTTCTGCAACTTGTGCAGAGATAATAATGTGGATCCATTTCAATGTAATACACCTATGGTATTGTCTTTCTTGCTACATTTGGCAAAACTGGGGCTCCAGATTGGAACTATTAAAGGTTATTTGGCAGCATTTTAAATTTGTATGCGCTCTTCTGAGGAAGTGTCATGCTTTAACATTCCTTTAATCATACAATTTCTCAAGGGGCTCACCAATGTGTTTCCCCCAACTCCTTTTCAAGTCCCTGTTTGGGATTTGAGTCTTGTTCTAAAATTTCTCATGTGTGCTCCTGAGCCTCTACATTTGTGTCCTTTAAAACTTCTGACATTTAAGACCATTTTACTAGTAGCTCTAACATCAGTCTGCAGGTTGAGCGAGTTGCAGGCGTTACCTTGCAAACCCCCTTTTACTACTTCTTATAGAGACAAGGGGCCTCATTACAAGGTTGGCGGTCCGGTAATAATGATACCGGTAAGCGAATACCGGCATCGTGTCCCGGACCGGGCCATCACGACCTGCAATGCTGGTCTGACCGGCATCGACACAGACCCGCTGTGACCGTGCACCACCATACCGGATTGTGCGCGGACACGCGCTTCCGCCGTGGCAGTAACACCGGCATGCCGCAAGGAAGAGGACATTGAGTCCCACGGACATGCACTTACCAGCATCCCAATGCCGGTAAGAAGGGCCACCAAGATGCCGGTAACACCGGCATCGCGGGACAGCCGTTAATGGCATTCTACTATGCTCAGACCTGCCACAGGTACACACAATCAGCACAGGTGGAGGAAATGGAGCCTGGCCCAGCACAAAAGATGCACACCCACGCACCACACCCCTTCCAAGTCCAAAATGATTCCACTAGCTGTTAGGATACAGGAGCTGGAGGACATGCCTGCACTGCTACTCATTGAGCAGGCAGTACAGGGATTACAGAGGAGACGCAGGAGTAAGAGGAGGAGGAGGAGGGTGAGACTGGCCCAGCAAATACCACCAGTGCAGCCAGTGGTACCCCGCAGGCAGCCACCAATCCCTTGCATAAGGGCCAGTCAACTCGACTTAACCCCAGCACAGATCCACACCCTGTACCGCCAGGACAGGGACCCCATCACCACCATTGTGGATCTCCTTCATGATGACCTGGTCAGCCTGATCAACATCTGCAGTGCCATCCCCCCTGTGCTGAAGGTAGTGTCTGTGCTCCACTTCCTGGCCACAGGCACCTACCAGCACACAGTGGGGCAGCTGCATGGCATTTCGCAGCCATGTTTTTCCGGTGTGCTGAACCAGGTGCTGGATACACTCCTAAAGCACGCAAGTGCCTACATATCCCTACCATGGACTGCACAGGAGGTGAATAACACCAAAATTGAATTCCATGCACTGGCAGGCATGCCTAACATCATTGGTGCCCTCGACTGCACCCACGTGGAGTTGGTAGTCCGGCATGCCGTGGAGGTGGTGTACCACAATCCGAAGCAATACCACTCCATCAATGTCCAGATGGTGTGTAATGCAAGCAAGATGATAACACATTGCTGTGCCAGATACCCAGGATCCACACATGATGCAATGGTGCTGCGGAACTCCACGCTCTCCCGCTACATGGAACGACATGCTGCACAACTTGCCTGACTTTTGGGTAAGTCTGACCACAGGACCATGGGGCCATTTGGGGGGGGTGGGGATCACATGCATAGGGAACCTGAAACCTGACTGCTTGCTGGGCCATGGGGTCTATTTGGGGGTGGGGGAGGATCACATATATATGCAACCTGTTTCCTGGGCCATGGGGGTTCATTTGGGTGTTCGGACACTGTCCTTGCTGCCAAACACTGTGACCCTATTCATCCCAACCTGATGCATGACACTGACAATGGATGCAGACGTACCATGGCTGCACAGTGTTAGGCAGAATCCTGTGCAGTGCCCTTAGGGACCACTACACACAATTAAGACTACAAGTGGTAATACAAGTTCACCTTTGGTACAAGCCTGTACTACTATGTTAAAGTGGTAGCAGTAGCGGAGAAGCCAGGCTTATCTCAAGAGTATATGAGCAGTAGCAGAGATTACACAAAGGGACCACAATTACTGTGACTCAAGCAAACACTGACTCAAGGTTTCAGGTACAAAATAGAAGTACATTTATTTTTAAACCATTTGTTATAAACACAACACTTCTATTAATTCAAAAACCACACGTAAAATACACTACAACTAACCAATTCACTTTGTACGGTATAACTTCAAGGTAAGTACCCTGTGTTTTAGCGGACCGGTGTTGTGAAACAAAAGACGTTACCGGGAATACACTTGCAATCACTTTTTGACAGTAATGACAGTTCGGACTTAATAAAGAAACGCTTATCTGCGGCAAGAAATGTTACCGGGGCAAAAACACACTTAGCACCTGAGATACCCAGAGAGAGTTGGGGGCAAAAATCATACGCAATACTTTGTGAAGGCAGACAGAACCAGAGAACACTCTTAGACAGAAATTCAAGCGTCAATAGGCCGGAGCCAGTGTCAAGTGGAACCGGGTCCTGTTGTCGATCACACAGTCGGATAGTTCACGATTCAACGTAGCCAGGAGTACTTTGATATTGTCAACAGAGGAAGCAAAAGTTATAAGAAGGAGGGAAGACGAGGGCAAGCCTTGGAGGCGAAGAAAAGGGATTCACCCTAATTCCTCGAACAGAACACAGTACCTTATTCAATGAAGAGGCTGGTGCCAAGGCAGTTGTTCCTGGTAGTTTCCTGCAGACCCACGGTTCCTGGAGCTTCGATCCGAAGGAGGACGTCTGGAGGGGTCTGCACCACACAGGGCTGAAGCCGGCAGCAGCGACTGTGAATGAAAGGTGCGCTCCTTAAAAACAGGAGAGGCTCTTCAGACGGCTATCCGGACCACTACAGCAGTGTGCAGTGATTTCGACCACGAAGAGGATCCTCTGGCTGTGGAAGGTGAGCTGGTTATCCCCACCAGGCTCAAAGGAAGAAGACTCGGGACTGGATCTTCTCTGGTCGTCGAAGGGTAGATAGCGCAGGACTGCAGCAGGGCTTCACCGGGACGGCATAGTTGCAGGAGTCGTCTTCTCTGCTTCTCTTCGGTTCCTTGTAGTTCCAGTGGCAACTCTGACTTCCAGCCCAAGAGTCCTGCCTTTTACGCGAAAATCCCCCATTCACACAGCCTGGCTGTCAGTCACGCAGCAGGGGGGTTGTCCAGCCCGGACAACCACCTCAGCCAATCATGGCAAAGTGCGACTTCGGTTTCCTAGGATACCCTGTGCAGGGGGTGACTACACCCCTCCCTCACATTTAGCCCACCTAGACACCCAGGCGCCTAGAAGAGGGCTTCTTGGCAGAAGCCCGCCAAAAGACAGTTAACAAAGAAGGCAAACCTGGTTTGCCGCGCAAAGTAAAACACAAGAAGGACTTTAACAAAAAGAAATGGTGAATAAACCCGACCGGAGCCAAAAGAAAGAGTATTTGGTCAAGCGGGTTTATGTTCGAGGCTAATATAATAGCCTTAAACAATACTACGTTTATATAGTATAATCGCGGTAGAAAAGTTAGGGTAGATACCACTGCCACCAGCCAAGTCTAAATGTTAAGAGTGAAACAATGCTCTAGGAAGTACAGATAAAAAGGGCTAAGGATAAACCCTTTCCAGTACTCCATGTTAGATGGGGTGTACTGGATCTGTGGTTATTTGACTAAAGTAAATGGCAACTTTACCCTTTTCTGGGGGACTGTAGTCAGTCTCAGAAATGGAGTCGGTGGGAAGTCTAAAAGACAACCCTGTGTCACTGCACTGAAGGTGCTGTATTACACACAAAAGAAGGGAACTACTGAAGTGGTGTACTCCAGAGTCCACAATCACAAAAACAGATGAAATACACATGGCAAAACACAGGTAAGAGTGGGGAAAAAGAGGTACACTCTTACCAAGTGAAAAAAATAAACTCCAGAAATCCAGCAAAGCTGCTGGGGGACTCACTAGGTAAGGGAAATTCATTGAATGAGAATTCTCCCTAACACACAGCAATGTACAAATGTCCGACTTCAAATCAGCGCCCACCCATGCACATGTTCACTGGACATCATCAGACCGCACCCACAGGTACCACAATGCACCATCCTGCAGTCACAAAGCTGAATCCACATTAATGCATCAAAGCACATCACAGGTCATGCATCCATGAGTGCGCAATGTAAAATGCCACTCGGGTAATCCCCTGTCACTGCCCCACCCGACAGGAACACCGCATAACACCATGCAATCATGTGCAGATGAGGGCCAACTCAAGAATCCCATGTCACAAGGATGCTGAAAATAGATTACATAAAGCAGTGAACATCACCAACATGATTGCGATTGGTGCGGGAACAATCCACAGTATATAAGTACCAGCTTGCCAGTTGACACCCTGCATCATAAAATGGATGTATCCCTACACTGGCGGACCATACCACCAATCACATCGTGCCATGGTTACATGGGTGAAGGTGTTGAGGGACATGTGCATGGCGTCATCAATTATTTGAAAGCATGATAGTCAAACCCACCTGTATCACATTGGACATCAGCCAAATGCATCATACAGTGCTCAACATGCATTTGATTTCATTTCCTGCCACACACCCCTCACATGTGAGTACATCATGACCTTCACACTTCATCTGGGTGAGTGGTGTATCTCATGTCAAGGTCCCTAAGTTGTGTACGTCACCCAAGCCCCCCATCATGGTTTAGCAAGTAGTACACGGCCTGATATTTGCGCAGATGTGATGGCAATAGCTGTCATTGGAAATGTAGTGCATATGAACATGAACAATGTACAGGCAGTGCACACATGGAATGGCATAAATACTCACAATCACACTTAATTCTGCTCCCATGCAGGTGATGCTGGCTATCCCCTGAAGCTGTGGCTCATCACCCCTGTCAGGCAACCACTGAACCAGCAAGAAGAGGACTACAATTGTGCACATACACGCACTCGTGTGGTGATAGAGCAGACTTTTGGCCTGTTGAAGGCACGGTTTCGCTGCCTCAGCTGGTCGGGTGGGGCACTCATTTATGGGCCCGAGAAGGTGGGCAAGATTGTATTGGTATGTGCCATGCTGCACAACATGTGCACCCTGCGCAATGTACCTCTGCCACCTGACATGGACCAGACACCGCCGGGTGAAGATGATGATGAAAAAGATGCTGCACATCGGCCATGTCGCGATGCGCGTGAGGGACGTACTGTACGCCAAGCATTGATAGCACAATATTTTTGATGCACTGGGTCACAGAAGGTGCCGGTAATGTGTAACACTGGGCACTGGGATTGGGGGACTCTGGGCACTGGTCACAGTTCAACAATAAATTGACAAACACTCAAGCAATGTCCAGTCATGTAATTTTTTTCACACAACAGTTGTATTAATGAAATGGTACTGTGTACATGAATGAACCCTCCACCCGCATTACGTTATAGACTACCCACCCCCACCCCCCCAAAACCCCCACACAACCCCACCCCCCAAAACCCCCACACCCACGACCCCCACCCCAACCCCCCACCCCCAACACCCCCACACACCAATGCCCCCCAAAGCCCCTGCACCCCCACACCCCCCACCCCCCCCCACCCACCCCCACACACCCACCACCCCTACCACCCACGCCACCTCAGGCGGAATTGAGTTCAACAGGGATGGCACATAACATGTTCCAGTGTCCCTGGCTATTGTCGCCCCCTTTTGGATGGAGGGGTTTGTAGGCCCGGACGGCGCACACTACGCAGGGACCTGCGCACAGGGCTCGTCTGCGTTGAGCTTGCAGGTGTTGTGCTCGATGATGGTGGTTGTGGGTCGGCCGGGGCAGGACATTGTTGCGCCATGTTGCCAGCCAAATGGCCTGACAGACTGTGTCAGGGCTAAGATGCCCTCATGTACCCGCCTTGCCACACGGTTCTCTAAATGGATGAATGCCTGTGTGTTCTCCCTGTTAGCACTGCGTGTGGCCTCACCTTCGGCCATGTGCTCTTTGACCATGTCATGCATGGCTTGCTGCCTCGCCTCCATGCGGCTCAGCCGTCCCTCGATTTCCCGTATGGATGTGCTCCCAGATGGTTGTACGGGATGTTGTACAGGAGGTGGTAGGGGAGGTGGTGATATGCTCCTCACGGGGCTGAAGCCATGTTCAGCCATCTCCTCCTCAGTGCTGTGGGCACCAGCCACATGTTCAGGGGAGCACTGTGGTGTGTCCTGCATGCTTGGGGTGTGTTGACCATCCCCCAACATGCTAGGCTCTGCAGTGTATACATCTTCAGGCCCATCGTCCTCCTCAGCGCTATGTTGTGCTGAGGCTGCCACCTCGCCCATGGAACTTGTGGCCGTTGAATGCGTACCCTCGACATCACTGGCCACTGCGGTTAGGTCATCGTCAACGAGAGGTGTCTTCTGGGAGGCCTGTTTTCTCATTGGTGTGGCCTTTCTGGCCACTGCATCTTTTTGCAAGTGTGCCTTGATGGCACATAAGTCTCCAGCATGGTGCTCCTGAGTAACTGTTGAAGGTGGCTGCTCCTCTTGGTCTTGGGGTGTGCATCCTGTTGGGCACTGGTGTGTGGTTTAGATGCCTGTCTAACGCATTGCAGCCCTAGAAGTAGATGGCCTGGTGGCGTCATCCTCACCCCTGGGCATGCATGCAGGTGTCTTTCCGGTTGACGTGGTGTGTTTGGCGTCGCTGTCTGTATTCGTGCCTGTGGCGGATGGAGAGGCAGGGCATCAGTAATGGGAGAACTTAAATCCTGCATGCATCGATGTTGGTACAATTTTGGTCATGTGCATTGTTGTGTGAATGTTTGAGGGGCACACATGGTGCTTGCAGGATTGGGGGGGAATTTCATTGCCATCCTTCTGGTGCTGCCATGATGTCCATGGTGTCTGTCGTGTGTCCTACAGGTGTGTCGTGGCTTGCGTGCTGTAGCCATGGCTCAGGGGCTGTGTGCCATGTGCTGTTTGGTTGTGTATCGGTCATCCCATCTCTTGCGACAGTCCTTCAGACTGCGTGGGGTTGTCCCCACAGCAGATACTTTCCTGGCCACCACCTCCCATATATTTTTTGTCTTTATTTGCACTGCACGGCGCAGGTAAGTGCAAAATACACAGTCAGAATGCTCGACGAGTGTGTCAGTGAGCATATTAAGTACATCATCGCTGAACCTGTGTTTTCGCAGGTGAGGGGTACCTTTTCTGGTTGCCTTTGACATGGTCTGGCAGGCAGGGTAGAGTGTTTTCTCAAACAAGTCCTATCTGCAGTGGATGGCAATGGATTGTGTTTTCAAGGATGGCCGCCAGCACAATTCCCGTTCCGGTGCAATGACGTTGCTTCCGGTGGCTGTATTACCAGTACCGGTATCAGCGGTGCCGTGTGAACAATGCCGTTCTTAGCGGAAACCGCAATGCCGGTGGAGGTCTCGGCACATTCAATTATGCCGCTATTGGGGGCTGTAAGGAGTTTACCGGCATGGCAGAGCTTCTGTTACTGGCATGCCGGTACGCAAGTGAACACGGACTCGTAATCAGCCGTTCATTATGGGGGCAGTGCAACACAGACTCGTTAGTACCGTCATGCTGGTAATTTCTGATTCTTACCGTCTAACTCGTATTGAGGCCCAAGGTTGTTGTTAATGTAAAACCTGTTTCTACCTAAAATAGTCTCTGAATTCCATGTATCTCAAATAATAGTTTTACCAACTTTTTACCCGCCCCCTCATCCTGGAAAGGAAGAGGAGTGACTACACAGACTTCACCCAAGAAGACCTCCGAGTTTCTATATTTCACGAATTGCGAAGGTTCGCCAAGATGATTAGCTCTTCATTGGATACACAGGTCATAAATTAGAACTAGCAGTAACGAAACAAACCCTATCCAGATGGATTATTCTGAGCATTGGAGAATGCTATAGATTAGCTGGGAAAGACCCTCCAGAAAGGCCTAAGGGCCAATTCTACGAGGGGCACTTATGCCCTACAAAGACGGGTACCAATAAGGTACATTTGTGTGGCAGCTACTTGGTCTACCATCCATAGCTTTGTAAAGCATTACTGTCTAGACTCATCATTACCTTTGGGAAGGCAGTCCTTCATTCGGTACATGACTAATATTAACTCTGAAAATTCTTACTCCCACCTCCAAAACCAACACTGCTTTGGTAGTCTCAAAAGATGAGGAATACGTGGGAGGACACAATCCCTTTGAAGAACAAGTTGCTTACCACTGGTAACATTCTTTCGACTGGATGTTCCTCCCATGTATTCCCCATCGCCCCTCCCAACCTACCCTGCTGTAGAATTTCCAGGCATTACACTTTACACTCTTTTACAGTCTGATATGGTATGATGCTAAGCGGGTAATTCCGCAACGGGAAAGCACAAGAAAAACAGATCTGAAGCCAACGGGCGCTGTGCATGCTATATATACGGTGATTACGTAAACCCTGAGACAGAGGCCTTCAAGGGACATCGAGTCGATGGAATCAACACACAGCACCCTTTGACAACTTTTTTTTCCCGAGGCAGCTGAAGCTGGAAAATATAATATCAAAAGATGAGCAATACGTGGGAGGAACATCCAGTTGAAAGAACGTTACCAGGGGTAAGTAAATTGTTCTTCTCCCTTCCCGCTCCAGCTAGCCACACGCTCCTGAGTTTCTCTCGTTTTCAGGCTTGAAACTCACCAGGGTGCGTTGTGCTGGCAAGCAGTCTTCTCAGAGCATATGGGATCAAGGTCAGGGTCTCACCACCTGCGCCTCAGACCACCTTGGGACCGGCACGCATCCCAAGGGAACAAGCACACGCTGCCAGCAGGACATGGGCTGCCTCAATCCGGCACCCTGGAGACACGGCTTCCCTAGCCACGCTGTAGCCCCTCACAAGCACCAGGCCAGCGTCTCACCATGCCGCTCTCCTCCGGATCCTCCAGGCTGCTCTCCCTTTAGCTCCCTGCCTTCTCAGCTTCGTTCCAGATACACAGCTTGCTCTCCTGATTGTGCAACACCACACCTTTTAAACTTAAAACAAGAGTCAAGTGGGGTCAGGTGTGAGTAGTCAGTGTGAAATGGCTGACCCTGACTCACCCTAGTAATGTGACAACATAATGGTAGTAGATGGCCATCTTCCCTTTTTTTACTCTAGGTGTTTCATGCAGGTAATCCTCACTACTCTTGGTTGCCTCTTCTTCCCAGTATTTGTCGGAAATGGGTAGGGGGAGATGGAATGGGATTGCAAATATCCCATGAAAGCTGAGCAAGACATTTCTGAAGGTAAATGGGGAGAGGGGGTATGCCATGTCTCACCCTCTGGTAGTCTCTTCCTAATCCCTCGTGACCCTCCACTCAGGAGATCCTCCCTCGCTTGCCCACCCCCAGAGTTGCGATCCAAAAGCAATGGTCCTTCCAGGCCACCTGAATGGAAGATCCTAGGGTAGTAGGTTTCTCACAGTACCCAACCCTTTTTTCTCATCTTCTCGATATGTCTTTTTTCCTGTTCCATAGTTCCTATTGTGTGTGTTTGTTCTTCCTTCTTATTCGCTGTCCCGCTGCATGTGCTTGCAGATCACTTTTCATCAGCTTACCAGTTCCCAAACCTAGCTACGTTGCCTTCTGTGCACCTTCTGACAGAAAGAAGAGGTCGCTGAGGCAACTACTCACGCCTTTGGTCTGGTTGCAGGTGGTCCAGGGGTGTCGGAGGCAGAAGTTGGTGGCGGGTTTGGGTCTCACTAGGGTTGACACTGATCTTCTGAAGGGGACAGTTTGAGAAATTGACCAGCTGGACTGGTCAGATGAGCCTAAAGAACAATCAGTGTGCCATCCATCCGGATGCTGCAGTTAGCCCGGTCAGGAAGGTTAGGGTCTTGGAGGTAGTGAAGCATAGACTGTGGACAGACCCCTCTTCAGAATATAGAGCAGCTGCTTTAGGCAATGAGATTTCTAGTCCATGGTTGAGGATCTGCGAAGTGTAAAGCTTCTAGGTGGGCGTGATTTAGGAGCCATGCAGTAGGACTCATATCCGCAGAGCTCCTGCTGATCTGGCAAGATCCTTGGAAATTACCATAATCATAAGAGGTGTGTGTGCACAGAAACAGATGTCTGCGTACAAGAAGAGGCTGTGCTAATAGTCGTCCAAGAAGTGGTGAGAAATGGGATGATTGATGGTCATTTGGCAATGCAGAGTTTGCAGCCCGACGGAGAAAGGGAAATCAAGATGGCGGACGCAGCTTGACAAAGCAACTGGCAGACATTATCTACTGTGGCACAGAGTCATCCCGGACCCGGCATTGTTGGTGGCTGAGGTGGCCAAAAGGTTATAATAGCAGGCTGCCCGTTCCGACATACGTTGCTGCAACAGCACACTTCAAGCGGGGCAAGGCGCGAGGGTTTGTACCCCGAGGAAGTGCTGTGGTGGGACTGCAGTGGTTACATAACAGCGAGACAAAGGGACACCGACTGCAGGAGACAGGTGTACGCCCAACGCCACAGAGGTGCTGGAGAGTACAGGATTGAAGGAAGACAAATGGTGACACCCGTGAGTCTTTGGAGCTGGCCCATAGGGAAGATGCCCAGAAGGTCCAATGCAGTTGTAGCTGTGTCGCGGTATGCCGTGGCGGGGTGGGAGAAGTCCTGCAAAACACAAAGTGCCGAGTGCACGGAAGTAAGCAGATGGCTTACACCGTGATATTATCCAAGCTGCGGAGCGCAGGGGCGTCAAGCACAATAGAATTAATAACTGTGCGACTGCTTCCACTGTGGTCCGCCCCTGAGCTATTCTAAACAGCGGTGCGTTATGCATAATGGAATCAATAACTGAAGAGCAGCTTCCACTGTGGTCTGCCTGTGTGCCATTTCAAGCAGCGGAGTGCTGGGGGCATCACGTGCACCAAATCAATAATAGTATGACTGTTTCCACTGCGGTCCGCCTCTGATCCAACCCAAGCAGCGGAGTGCTGGGGGCGTTGCGCATAGCAAAATCAATAACTTTGACTGCTCCCACCGTGGTCTGCCTCAACACAAGGAGCACGGACCGAAGAAGGAGCGTAACGCTGTGTATGCAGCTTCCAGTGTGGTCTGCCTGATGTGGCTCTGGGAGTGAGAGAGCAGTGCAGCGTAGACGTGTACAGCAGGTCGGCAAGGTCCATAGGGTCCTGTCCAATGCCCATGGGAGCAGTTGGGGAATGATTGAAAAAGGTGCGCAAACCAGCAGCAGGGGAACACTGCTAACCATTCTGCACGGTGCACAAAGGAGTAAGGAGACCAGGCCGGTGAAGTGAGCCCCTGCTCCACAGTGAAAAGAAGCCTATCAGCCACAGCCACACACCAAGTAAAAGGACAGAGGCCAGTACATAAGCTGCTCCCCTGGTTCATCTTGGTGAGGGGAGCACACCATACTGTTGAGGGAACGCATTGCACACCTGTGGCATGGTGCGACACGAGTTACAATATCAGCCCGAGCCCTGGCACCGAAGTTATAAACAGTTCACTAGAGGCCATATGCGGCACACAGAAGAGAGCGACACAGGAGACAGGGGGTGACACGCTGTAAAGACCAGAGCTACACACTGAAAGAGGCCTAGTGAACAGCAAAGCACAGTAAAAGGTGGCCCCTCTGAGATTGGCTTAAACAGCATTACGAGAGAAAACAGCATGATAACCAGCAGACAAAGCACAGAAGCCAAAAGGCGGCTGGGCAGACGAATTGGGAGCGATGCAATAGGTCCTTAAAGGGATTACAAGCCGCAGCAGCTATAAGCCGCACTGGAGGGGACAACGACTCCAAGAACAGGTTAACACACGACTAAGCGAAGAGCGCAGTGACACTGTTCAAGGCAGTCATGTCATCCAAAGCCAACAAAAACAAAGGGAAACAATCCTCCATAGACACGTTTGCTAAGCCTGCTCAAGCATTGGACAGCATGAAGATGACGACCCCAGTGACACAAGGGGCAGAAGACCCCATGAGAGGCAATCAAAAAATGTTGGGCGCTATAGCAGCCCTAAACTCCTCATTGGAATTCAAGAAAGACGCAATCATTATTGATGTAAACCTCCTGAGACAAGATGTGAGGTCGTTGGTGGAACGCACAAGCATGTTGGAAAAGGAGGTGCAAATAAATGAAAATAACGTCAACGAGAATACTAAGGAAGTTTCTGTGTTGAAACAACAAATGCGGAACCTGGAAAACAGAGCGGAGGAAGCAGAGGGATGAGCCAGGAGGAATAATGTGTGAATATTGGGCTCCCGGATGGACATGAAGGGGGCGCAAACCCAACAGACTTCATTGAGACTACGCTGCTGCAGGAAATCGGTCCGGGGTCCCTCACACAGGGCTTGATGGTGGAGCGAGCGCACAGAGCTCTGACAAGAAGGCCGCCACCCGGAGCTCAACCTCGGCTGATAATAGCCCGGATACTTAACTATAAAGAGAGAAAGAAAATACTCTGTTTTCGCAAGGGCAGCACGATCAGAAGAGCGTTGGCTAACATCACGGCATACCAGGACTATACATTCCTGGTGCAAAAGCAGAGGATGAACTATAAAGCAGTCAAGAGGAGGTTGCGGGATGCGAACATTAAATACATGCTGCTTGTTAGGGAGAATTCTCTCTTTAGGCTGAATTTCCTAACCTAGTGAGTCCCCCAGCAGCTTTGCTGGATTTCTGGAGTTTGTTTTTTTCCCCTGCCAAGAGTGAGACTCTTTTTCTCCCACTCTTGGACATGATTTATGGTGTTCCTTTGACTGTTAATGTGTTTTATGGGCTATGGGGTCCTTTACTCCATAGGGTCTCATGTGTTTTTACTATGTGTGTTACCCAGCACCCTCCGTGCAGTAACGCAGGGGTGTCATAGTGACCCCCCACCATAGACACCATACCCTGGGACTGACTACTGTCTCCTAGGTCATGTAAAGTCACCATTGGCTTTACTAGTCCCAAATTATTAACAGAAACCAGTACAAACCATCATATTGTGGATGTACTGGTCGGGGCAATTCGATTGCCCTGGGGTCTGTTAGTCGAGGGGGCACTTCTCTGTCCCCCCTGTTAAGCAGAAACCTGTGCAGTTCCCTCTGGGACCACTGCAAAATATTTAAGACTACAGGTGTTTGGCAGTAAACCCACTTGGTAGCAGTCTGTACCACACAGATTCACTTGGTAGCTGTGGCTGAGCAGTCAGACTTCGCTCAAGAAGAGTTAGGCAGTATACAGAGTATTCACAATAGGTCAAGAGAACACAATAGAACAAGTAAACGCTGACCAGGGCTTGGTGTAAAAGAGATATAATTATTTATTTAAAACCACATCTAGAAAAACACACAGGCACTAATAGTAAGCAATTCAAAAACACGGTCACTGAAAGATATACACTCCCTTAAAAGAATATTAGACAAGTCTTAAGTAAAGCCCCACTTATTTTCAGACAGCGGTGAGCACTTAACATAGATGGCACTCTAATAGTTCGTTTTAAAAAGGGAGAGAAAAGAAGAGAACAAACTGAAACAGATCCCAACACTTTTACAAGAACATAACAAGAGAGGAAGGCAAAGTAAAACTGTGAATTCAGAGTCAGTAGGCCGGATCCACTTTAAGAGGATCGAAACAAAATGTGTCCAAGGTCACACGGTTGCAGTGCACAAGTCTTATAATGGTTCAAAAAGGAGTTGGACCAAAGAAAGGGACCAGTTAAGAGGGTCAAGGCGGCCAGCCCAGTCCAGAAGGTTAAGGAGTTATTATTACCTTGTAGCAATCTTTAGAAAGGGAGGCCTGGCGGACACGGTACCTTAAAGTGGTGAGAACACTCCAGCGGGGGCAGTTGTTCCTGGCAGCGGATGCAAGTCGGTGTTTCGTCCGGGGGAGGAGAGGATCTCGTCCTGTCGGAGGAAGACAGGAGTCCGTTGCACTGCCAGGGAAGAAACCAGCCGCGGAGTTTCTCAGGTACAAGGAGCGGTCCGTTGATTCGCGGTTCAGTGGTGAGTGGCTATCAGGCTGCCGGGGTGCTTGGCACGGGCAGTTCGACCACAAAACGGTCTGGGGTGCGAAGAAAGAAAGGTAAACTGGTTGTGCCCACCAGTCAGGGGAAGAAGCCTCTCCAGCCGGGAGATCTTCTCTGTCGTAGGGAAGTGGTGAGTCGGTTCCGCAGGGCTCCACCGGTGGTCTCGTCGTGGTAGGTCGGCTCAGCTTCTCCCTCGTCAGATTCTCAGGTCCTGTGGCGACTTCTGAAGTTCCAGTCCCCAAAGCCCTGCTTTTGTGCAGCATACCCCCATTCACTCAGCCTAGCTGTCAATCAAACATGCTAAGTGGCCCTTGGGCCAATCACACAAGAGTGCGACTTGAGTTACCAAGGTAACTCAGTCCAGGGTGCCTAAACCCCCTCCCACACCCCCTGTGGTACCCAGACAGAGTGGCACCACTTTTGGAGGCTTCTGTGGAGAAGCCCGCCAAAAAGTGGAACAAAGGGCTCGACTTGGGTTGGAGTCACAGAAGAGAACACAAACGCCATTTTAGAATCAAGTCTTGGCAAAAAATACCAACCAGAGTATTAATATTAATTAAATAAACCGGCGGTATGTTCGAGGCTATGAGAATTAAATAATTAAAGTTGGTAGCCTTGAACAATGGGAAAATCCCATAGGGAAATATTCGCGGTTGAATATAAAAAGTAGTTTCCACTGCCACCAGCCAAAACTGGATCAGGGGGGACGGAGACGTGCCCCCTCGACTAACAGACCCCCTGGGCAATCGAATTGCCCCGACCAGTACGTCCACAATATGATGGTTTGTACTGGTTTCTGTTAATAATGTGGGACTAGTAAAGCCAATGGTGACTTTACATGCCCTGGGAGACAGTAGTCAGTCCCAGGGTATGGAGTCTATGGTGGGGTGTCACTATGACACCCCTGTGTTACTGCACGGAGGGTGCTGTGTAACACACATAGTAAAAACACATGAGACCCTATGGAGTAAAGGACCCCATAGCCCATAAAACACATTACCAGTCAAAGGAATACCATAAATCGTGTCCAAGAGTGGGAGAAAAAGAGTGTCACTCTTGGCAGGAGGAAAAAAACAAACTCCAGAAATCCAGCAAAGCTGCTGGGGGACTCACTAGGTTAGGAAATTCAGCCTGAACAGACAATTCTCCCTAACACACAAATTTGCAGATAGATTTTTAAAGAGCCTGGGGACACGACTTAATGATCAAGGAAGTACATGGATCGCCCTTGCATCTAGTCGTCTTTAATTGTTCAACGACCTTCTTCAATGCCTCCTCAGATATTGGGTGGAAATTAAATTGAGGTATCAGAGGGCTTAGAGTGGGAGACTTAAGATAACTACTATCCGCGGCTGATGTGAGAGCATCTTTTTTTAGATCCATGTCCTTTCTGATACCCAGAAGTTTATTTCGGAACCCATTTTGGATTTGCTGACACCAAATTGCATCTTTACTTAATAGTTGCGCCAAGGGCTGGGGAGTGATCTCCTGTTCTTTCAGGATTTTAAAAAGTTCCTTAACATCAGAATTGGCGTTTTGGATTCTGGAATTGTGATAGGTTTTCTTTGCTTCCACTATGGCCAATTTATATACTTTTGCTGCTGTTTTGTAGGCTGCCAAGGAAGAATGGCTGGGATTAACTTTCCAGTGGTAAAACAACTTCAGAGTTAGAGATTTATGTTTTCGCAGCTCCGCAGAGAACCAGGGTTTACTTTTGTTTCCCTCTGCAATTTCTTTTGGCTTCAAAGGAGCAAGTGAGTTGGCAATACCAACCATATTAGTGGATAGACTACTAGACATAACTTGAAGGGAGGTTGAATCTGTGAAATTGATTGCGCTGTCGATTAAGGGTTTAATGTTGTCGAGAGTAAGGTGTTTCAAGTTGTGTAACAAGATAGTGCCAGTCATCTTGTTCTTTCATTTTGAGGGAAAAGACACAGTAATGGAAAAGTGCACAAAGACGTGATCCGACCCTGGACAGGGTGATGTCTGGATATTTTGACAAGTAACGTTAACAACTGAAAACCAGTCCAAGGTGTGGCCCAGAAGAAGAGTGGGGGCATATACTTGTTGTCAAACCCCAAGTCCGAAAGGGACTGTTCTAGTTCTGCCGCATGGGTGTCCTCCACATTACCTAGCCAATAATTAAAGTCTCTGAGGAGATGTTGGCTTTAGAGAGGGTAGCAGGTAATTGGTGAGGGACTCAATAAAAAGTACAGTCAACGAAGGTGGTCGGTATAACAACAGTATATTCACTTTAGATTCCGCATTCATGCCAACTTTGATGTGTAAGGACTCAATACCCTCAATAATTTGTCCGTTTTTCCCAGATAGATAAAACATCTTTAAAGATAAAGGCTACCTCCCTCCTCTACTCTCTAGTCTGTCTTGTCGTAGCATGGTGTATCCTTTTGGTATGGATAGGTTAAGGCTTGGCCCAGCGGTAATAGTGCCCCAGGTTTCCATCAGGGCACATATGTCTAGGTTGTTTTGTTTAATATAGTCTGAGATCTTGTGGGCATGCTTGACAAAAGAACGAGTGTTCAGAAGCATGCAGCGTAGCTTAGACACTGGTGCAGTTGGGCGAGAGTGAGTTACATGCAAGGAAGTTACTTTCTCTTCTGAACGGGAAAGAGGGCAGATAATCTCAGATACAGGCTGAGCAATAGCTCCAGGCACCAGACTTGCCCCATCTGTCGACCTCAGGGCACGTGGGGTGGGTGGGATAGCAACATGGGATAGCAACATAGCAACATCGGGTCCTGATTCCAAATTGGGATCCCCGCACAAAGGGGGAGGAGAAAGCGGCAAAATGGGAAATTGTGTTGTAAAACAGTTCAAGTCTGTGGAGGTCATTCTGAGGTTGGAGGTAAGTAACTGTCCTTACCGGCATGGAGCAAATAGCGTGTCCGTGTAGTCCATGATGTCAGGTGGCAGGGACACGTTGCGTCAGATACACATGTCGTGCAGCATGACACATGCCATGATGATCTTGGACACCTTCTCATGCCTATAGAGGAGTTCCCCACCCGACGGGCTAAGGCAACGAAACCATGCACTCAACAGGCCATGGGTCTGCTCAATGGCCACACGGGTATGGGTGTGGGATCGATAGTAGTCCTCCTCGTGCCTGTTCTGTGGGTTATCGGGCAGGTGTGCGGAGCCACGTCATCAAGGGATAGCCACTGTCACCTGCATGAGATGCAAAAAAAAGGTATATGTCAGTCGATTCATGATGGACAGCTGTACTAGTCACACATGCCGGCAGATTATCGATGGTCAAATGCATATGTCTCTGGTTGTATGCACGCCACTTTTAGGCCCTCAATGTGTCCTGTGCTATGAAATAATGGTGTGGGTTGCATCTTCAAGATGATACATGGTGTGCTCTGCCGTCCTGTGGCTCATGCATTGTTTACGCATACAGCTGTGTACGTGTCCATTTAGTGATGTGTTGTGTTCTGTAGGATTTTCTGATTGGGAGCATTGGCAGGAGGCTCTGAATGTTAGGCATTCAGCGCTGATTTTTCCCATGGTGACATGCAGCATTCCTGTGGTTGATCCGGGATATCGGGCACAACAATGTGTGATAATCTTGCTGGCGTCGCATACCATCTGCACCTTGATGGAGTGGTATTGCTTGCGGTTGAGGTACACCACCTCCACGGCATGCAGGGCCACCAACTCCACGTGGGTGCAGTCAAGGGCACCTATACAATTTTGCATGCCTGCCAGTGCCTGGAAGACAACTTTTGTTTCAATGATCTCCTGGGGAGTCCATGGTAGGGATAGGTAGTCCCTTGTGTGCTTGAGGAGGGCATCCAGCACTTACTTCAGAATGCGCAAAAATGAGGGTGGTGATATCCCATGCATGTGTGCCCGACTGTGTGCTGGTAGGTGTCTGTGGAAAGGAAGTGGAGCACAGACACTATCTTCAATAGAGGGGGGATGGCAGTGCCTATTTCAATGAGGCTGACAATGTCGTTGTGTATCAAGTCCACGATGCTGGTGATGGTGTCCCGGTCCAGACGGTACAGGGTGTGGTTCTGCTCTGGGGTTGGGTTGAGTTGAAAGGACTTGCTCTGATGTGAGGGATTGGGGGCTGCCTGCGTGGTTACGCTGGCTGCACTGGTGGGGCATGCCGGGCCTGTCTCACCCTCCTCCTCCTGCTGCGTCTCCTCTGTGGTGCCTGCTGTTGCTGTTGCTTGTGTTGCAATGCAAGCATGTCCTCCAGCTCAAGTACTGATACTACTATTAGAATTATCTTGGTGTGGAAAGGGGTGTGGTGTGTGAGTGTGCTCCTTTTCTACAGGCCCAGACTCCATTGCCTCCACTTGTGCTGATTGTGTGCACCTGTGGCAGTTGGGAACACTGCACATAGCATTTTACGGTTGGTTCATGATGCCGGTATTTACGGCATGCCGGTATCCACTATTTGCGCCTTCATGATGCCGGTATTTGCTTGTCCACCTGACTTGTGATTTACTCCCTTTAGCGGCATTGCGCTATTGCCGGTATGATGGGCCGCGTGCCCGCGCCCATTCCACTATTAGAGGCACCGTTATTTACGGTGCCGGTAATAGCAGGTTGGCAGGTCGGAATAGCCCCGAGCGGTAAGCGATGCAGTAATCCTTTACCGGCATCGTTTTTCCCTTACCGCCAACCTCGGAATGACCCCCTGTGACTTGAGGAAGTGAACCTACAGCAATCTTTTACGAGTGGACGGCTGTTGGAGGGCTAAAGATATTTCTTGCGGCAGAAATAGCAGCCCGAACTTCGGAAAGTCCCATAATAGTAAACGGAAGATCCGGCAACGAATGCCCCGCACATCTTGCCCACGGGCTGGCTCGGGTTAAAATGAGGATCTAAAACACAGATAAAATAATTGAATAAGGGAGCAGGAAAATAGATAAAAACACAATATTTAGCAGCAAAGTGAAGACATGAATCTATGTCACAACCAGAGGGTCAACATTTCTTTATGTCAACCCTCCGTTGGTATCCACTTACGTGTTCATAGAAACTGCATGCACAAGTGTATGTACTTATCAAAGCCTTGTTCAAAAAACCTTGCGTGACACGGTGCATGTTGCATGAACACCAAAGGCCAATGTGAATTCAGAAAACAAATAACCGCTAGCTAATTTTACCTTGCAGCAGTGTATTGCCTAGACCACTTGATTAAGATATGCTGACAGAATTTGTGTATTGGCTTCGTTATGCCTCTATTTCAAAGGAAAACAATTGTATTGTAAATGTGCGTTGTTTGTCGGACGCCCAGTTTACAAATACAGATTTGTGATTAAACGTTAGCTCATGTAATTACCTTGCAACTTAATGAAAACAATGATCATGTGAAATGGCCTTCGTATGGCCCCTCAAATAGTCACGCTCCAAGTGAAAACTTCCACGTGTATCTTGAGTTCCATGCACCCTGTAATGTCAATCAAAAGCATGCATTAGGTGTTTCGAAAGACCCCCAGTAGTAACCTAAGAACTGAACACAAGTTTTGAATGCCGTTGTGTAAGTTACCTGATTTCTTTATGAATTCCACATATCGGCGTCCAGCCAATCGGCCATGTAGTATTTGAGCGAGCTTTGCTCGCCTCTACCGCATACTGAGTGCATATATGCTGCCCAATTAGTCAGGTGATTGCGGCCCAATCACGTGATGGATCACATGTTAGAGCGCCGTGCATGGTGCGTGAAACAGAGTGGTTTATACTACGTTCTCCCACAATAATGTATGCATCATGTGTTCCGCATGTTCTTGTTTATTAATTTGATGATTCAAAACTGGCGGAATGGCCATATAGCGAGAAATAAAGAAAATGGCTTTATTACCCACTCCCAAGTCATGAATTAGGTGCAACAAGCCTTGTGAGCTGCTATCATCGTTCGTGAGTACATTACTCGTTACCACTGGATACTGAATGAGTTTAACATCCATAATGGCGTCCAGGGACGTCATTTCACCAAAATGCCAGGGGTAGCGGAAGTGACATCACACGACCCTTGACCCCCTGATGACATCACAGGAAGTGGTGTCATTTGACCCCACCCCAAAGTGATACTGCAGGAAGCGATGGAACACGACCTTTCACCTGTTGACAAAACAGGAAGTGGCATCACATAGCATTGTACACTACGAAAAATATGGTTATGATATCACTATAATGTGATGTACATTTCATACAAGAATGGATCACCATATGTATTGTTAAGATCAGTGTCTGTAGGCCCATATTACCAAATTACTGTGAATGCAAGCAGACATCCATGACCAAATGATAATTATGTGATTTTTTTTTTTTTAAGGGGCCTGAACAAGAAAGCCAGCCACTCAAGAACTAAAGAGCCACATGGTGCTGGACACAGCCCAGGAGCTAGCATTTAAAAAAAATAAAAGAAAACATTTTTATTTTTTGGGGAGGTCACTAGGGAGACCAGAGGTCGCAAGGGAGACCTTAGAGGTCGCAATTGCGACCTCTGGCGACCCCTAAATGACGTCCCTGATGTCGTCATCTCAATGAAATAAATTGCACGGGCACATTGGTGTTCAGTATTCTACAAAGTACTGTATTATTTTGAAAAATAATTTTCCATTAACACTAAATATGTCAATCACATGAAAAGTAAGTACTGATGTTCGGTATAGTTTCTAGCAAGTCATATCGTGTTGAAAAGATTATAAAATTGGGTAACTCCTATTGTTGTCAGGAGTATGAAATGCCCTTAATTGCATATACTAGTGCCAATTGATTATAAAAGGGTCACAGAGCCTATTACCCCCATTCATTTAGGCGCCTCTCATCTATACTGGATGACAATAAACCTTTTGTTGTTGCATTTAGAGAAAGCAGTCAAGAGAGAAAGAAGATTAAGAAAAAAGAGAGAAACCATAGGTCTGTACACAAGGTACTCTCTAGATGCAAGTGCAGGATCTACCTGTGCCCTACATAAGGATATCAATCATAAAAATACATTTAGTTCGTGGTCGCTGTTGAGGCCAAGGGCGGTACATCTCAAATGACATATCATGCAAGCTTCAAGCTGGCGAAGGTAACGTTGTCGACCACCACCCCTGATATTAACTTGTGATATCATATGATATGGCATTTATAACGCGCCTATACACAAGTGTTTCAAGGCACTTGTTAGCCTACAAAGCGAATATCTGGAATTATTTATACAATGGTATGGCTTGTATAACTGTTTTTGGTTTTTGTTAATGGTTCAAACATTATTATTTTGATCAATTCACCAATGACATGAATGTATGTATTTGTTTTCTGTAACATGTGTGACATATACTATATACTGTGCCTTGAAAAGGACAAAACTGGTTGAAACATGTGTTGGCTACAACAGTATCAACTATTGAATAAAATATCAAGATTTTTGTCTTATGACCACTCTTAATATTACGTAAATACGACAGTGCATGTTTATGGAACACCACTGTTGTTTTCTTGTTAGACTTTCGGTTGGGATAACCTAACGTTCCATAACAATGGCAGCAGTCTCAAACCAATTTACTGTTCAAACTACTTTTTAAGCCACAGCGCGCCTCATCCTGATTATCCCATACACACGTCTCCTTCTGACCAGGGTTGGGTTCCCTTCCCCTGGATCAATTCAGGAATACTTTGAGCACAATTCCAACTCAACAATGTTTTGTTCAAGGTAACACAAAGTCTCTTCCAACCACTGTGCCTTTCCCTGTGACACACCAAATGTCTTTTCCACAAATGCTTATTCACAATTCAAAACAACTGGTGTTTTACACAATTCCTTCTCTGAAAGGTCAATGTCTTTCTTGCATAACACAAGTTCCAAAACAAAAGCAATAGTTATTTTCAAAATGTCCAACAATTATTAGCATATCACTCCTTCTTAAAATAAAGTACTTTTGTCAGGATAGTACAGCAATTTCTCTTGACGATCGCACAGCTTGTGTGAAGGCATCATGAAGTAAGACACAGACAACAGACTTAAAATGCAATTTAAAATACTTTATTAAATCAAATGTCAGGATTGTAGAAGGTCTACTAAGGTAGGATTTCCCTACCTGAACTAAACTAAGGAAAGTCTGAGTCAAAGAGTTCAACTTAAAAGTCCATCTGTTTCCAGAACCTATACTTGCCTTCACAACTAAAGCTAACCAATGTGTAGGGATGTGAAAAGCAACGAAAATGGTGTTCAACTCAAGGTTCTGAGCCTCTTCCAGCTCACAGCTTTATCTCAGCTCCCCTTGCCCAAGTATGACAAAGTTCTCCAACATGGGGTCTGGTATGGATTCACATGCTCATGAATATTCCACGTCGTCAGGCTGGGAATCCTCGGTAAAGAAACAATCAGTTTCAGTTTCGTTTCTGAACTGTCTTTCTACTAATAACCAATCACTGGTCTCTGGGTTATACTGCCCCTAGCCAATGACTGCCCAATACCTAAGCCCCTCCTCTGGCAGCCATCTTCAGATTTAGACCGCACATTCAAGTGTTGGGAGTCCTCGTGCTATAGCTCTCGAGCTTTTACTGCGTTTTGTGTTTTTTCTAAGAGTTTTTTTTTATTTTTCGGTCAATTCGATCCTCAAGCTCCACCGATTCTTCTTCCGATCAACGGGGACCAGTTTCGGAAATTTTCTACGCCCCTCACCCTCAAGGGCGAATTTTCGTCTAGTTTCTCTTCTTGGAGGATTCCGGAAGATCTTTGAGGCCTACCCTGCGTGGACATAGCCCAGGACAAAGGAGACACAACGCCTACTGGATCCAAGCTGTTTAGGAACTGCCCTGGATGTGGATTGCAGAATGGCTTTAAGGAGGATGTGCACTCCCGGTGCCTCTACTGCCTTCACGCTGACAAATCGCACGTGGCGGAGGACTGTGTGTTCTGCAAGAACATGTCCGTCCGGACCATGAAGGACCGTCGTAAACGACTCGCTGACTGGCTGGAGGTGAAGAGCCCAGCAGCAGGTGAGAAGAAGTCTGAGCGGTCTTCTAAGACCTTTGAGGGCGCTCCGGCGACGGGGGCCCAACAAAAGGCAAAGCACTGCGAGTCCGCAGGCACCGGGAGCACCGTTGGTTCGGGCTCCTCGGCTGCCAGGCAGGGCGCAATGTCCCTGACGCCATCAACCACAAGCCAACGCTGTGGCTCGGGGAAAAGGAAGTCGGAGAACCTGGGTAAGCTTCGGGAGAAGCCCCGGTCGATCCTCCCCCTAAGGTGAAGGCCCCAGACACAGGCAGGTTCCTGAGGGCGCTGATTCACCCGGCGAAGGCCTCGATTGAAGGAGTCGTGGACGTGCTGGCAAAGCCTGTGGAGGCTATCCCAGTGGAACCGACTCCTGGGCCTAGAGTTTCCCTGCCACCCCGGAGGGAATCATCTTTCAACCTATCGAGAAGACCCTTGTGAAACCCCAGGACGAGAAAGAGGCGGACGTAGAGAGCAACGGTGGAGCCGACTAGGATCCGCGGGCCGTGGCGTGGACGGAGGATCCCACGCCCCAGCCGTCGCTCCTGTTGCAACCGATGCCTACGCCACAGGACAACACTGGAGCTATCTTGTTGGCCATCCAGACACTGTGTACGGAGATAAGGACGAGGTTGCCCTTACCCCCAGCGGACGATCCAGCGGCACCTGGACCTTCGCGAAGCCCACCGAACAAGCGGAGGATAATCCATCCACCCCCTCCTTTCCAGCCTTCACCTCCTTCCCCTCCGCCGAGGGATGAGACAGGAAAGGAGACGGCAACGACGGGGACGGATGACGACGGTGGTGACGACGGGACGGATCTCCCATCACCCCCTGCCCGGGCCCCCCCCCGATGAAATTGGCTCCTTTCACGCCATGATCGCCCGGGCATCAGAGCTTTTCCAGCTTTGTCCCGAAGAGCAGAAGAAGGAGGGTTTCCTCTACCAACGACGGGAGGCCAAGAGGAAGACAGTCCTCTGAGTCCCTTTACTAAATGACATCTGCGACGAGGGACTATCGCTGCTCAAGAACCCGTCAATGGCTCCTGCGAAGAGGGACCGGTATGAGAAGAAGTAACGGGTCCCAGATTCCGCCCGATGTGCCTCAGAGCTCAGCCGTCCCCGGATTCAGTAGTCTCCATGGCGGCCAAGAAGAAATCGGCAGGGGCGACGGCATCAACTTCCACTTCCCCACCGGACGGCGAGGGGAAGAAGCTGGATGCCATGGGACGACAAGTCATCTCATCGGCGGCGATTACCATCAAGGCGGCCAACGCCTTCGCGATCGTGGCACGCTACAACAGGGACAAGAGGGCGGAGGCCCTTGAACTCCTACAGAAAGGCGAAGTGGCGTCGGACCACGCCATCACGGTGGCCACGGACAAGGCCATTGACTTCCGTCAGGACGTTCAGACCAGGGTACTGGACATGCCCTTCGACAGGAACAACCTGTTCAGCAAGGCAGTAGACGAGTACTGCAGGCCATCATGGCGGACACCGAGACGGCCTGGGCCTTGGGTTCTCTCCATCAACGGCGGTTGTCCTTTCGGACCCCCGGAGGCAGGTCCCAAGGTGCCTCTAAAAGAGTTGGTGGCGGTTCCACATTGTACCCCCAAGCAGCCCGCTCGTCATCACAGGAGGCCTACAGAGGTCGCAGCAAGGCTGGAAGACATTGTCGTCGTCGTCGCCAAGGAGGCCAAGGAGGCCAAGGTGGCAAGGCCTCGGCGAAGCAAGATTGAACCGGCCGTGATGTCGGGCCCCCACCCGAGCACCCCGGTGGGAGGCCGGCTGGTGAATTTCGTCAGCGCCTGGGAGTCCATCTCCACCGACCGTTGGGTGCTGGATGCTCTGGCCAACGGGCACACTCTGGAATTCCAAAGATAGTGTCCCCGTCTACCACCCGTGGCCAGGAAGTAAAACCACGTGCCACAGCTTCTTCTGGAGGTATGAGCAATGCTAAAAAAGGGCGCGATGGAACTCGTCCCGAAGAGGCTCTGGGGCTCCAGAGCATACTCGTGGTACTTCCTCGTCCGAAAGAAGACCGCCGGTTGGCGACCCATCCTGGACCTTCTCCGCCTCAACAAATACATCAAGTCCCAGAGGTTCCGGATGGTCACCCTTAAGCACGTGCTGGTACAGCTGGAGGAAGGCAACTGCCTGTCATCGCTGGACTTGGAGGATGTTTACTGTTAGGGAGAATTCTCATTCTATGGCTAATTTCCCTTACCTATAGAGTCCCCCAGCAGCTTTGCTGGATTTGAAGGGTTTGTTTTTTTCTCCTGCTAAGAGTGAGACTTTTTTTCCCACTCTTAGGCATTTTTGCTATGTATGTTCTAGGCTATTTTTCTGTTTAATGCCTATGGGATCTTTTCTCTCACCCATAGGAACCATCTTTATGCACATGTGTTACACAGCACCCTCCGTGCAGTGACACAGGGGTGTCGTAGCGACCCCCAAACATAGACTCCATACCCTGGGACCGACTACTGTCTCCCAGGGCATGTAAAGTCCCCACTGACTTCACTAGTCGATTTTTATGAACTTAACCATTACACCCCATCTTAATATGGAAGTACTGGAAGGGGTTAATAGTTTTTCCCCTATGTTCATTTTCGAGAGGGTACCTTAAAGTCCCCCTCTACAAAGTTTCTGTCTGGTGGCAGTGATTACTACCTTTTATATTCGACTGCGAATATTTCTCTATGGGATTCTCCTATTGTACGAGGCTACCACTTTTTCTGACAGCGTGTTACATACTGCCGGTCTATTTTATTATTAACTTTACTTCGGTAGGTTTTATTTGCCAGAACTTTGATAAAACTTCTTTCTCAAGTCTTGCTGCATTTTCCTAACCCAGGTCGGGGATCCTTTGTTCGTCCTTTTGGCAGGCTTCTGCAGAGAAGCCCTCCTTTCGGCGCTACTGAGTCTGGGGTGGGTCTGTTGTTTGGGAGGGGGAGTAGAACCCCTGGACAGAGTTGCCACAGCAACTCAGGTCGCACTCTAACCTGATAGGCTGGAGGGTCTCCCGCCAAGAAGACCACTCCACTGCGTGAGTGATAGCTAGGCTGTATGAATGGGTCTCTTTCTGCATAAAAGCAGGGTCCTGAGGACTGGAAGAGCAAGACGTCGCCACTGGAACTACGGAACCGAAGGGAAGAGAAGCTAGGGACATCTTCAGCATCTACACCACCAGTGAAGCCCTGCCGGATTGTCTCACCACTTCTCTTCCACACGACGAGAGGAGATCTTCAGCGAAGTGCCTCCTTCCCTTGAGCTGGTGGGGTCAACCAGTTCGTCCATCGCATCCTCGGACCTGCCTTGGTCGAATCGACAGTGCCCCGCACTTGGAGACCGGATAGCCAGGCAGCTATCAACCCGGACCGCGATTAAAAGGAGCGTACCTTTTAAACTTTGTTTGGCAGCACCGCGGCTGGTTTCATCCCTGGGTAGTGCAGCGACTCGAACCTTCCTCCACGATGAGAGCTTCTCTTCCTCTGTTGGACCCCTCGACCTGCAGGAACTACCAGGAAGGACGGCCACCGCAGGAGCCACTTCTCCACGTTTAAGGTACATTGTTCCGCCAGGCCGCCTTTTCTCTGTGGTAGCCCTAAAGGTGTTTGAAATCCTGTAACTACTTGTGCAGTCGGCCGCCCTCTCTCTTAACATTGTCTTTCGCCTTGCATCTACCTCTTCAAAAGTTTTCTACTAAAGACTTGACTGCAGCTACAAGAAAATTTTTGCTCCTAAGCTCTTGGTCCTGTACCACTGACTCTGGCTCAGGCCTATTGACTTTGGCTGATTTGTTAGATCTGCTCTCACTAGATTAGTTTTCAATGAGAAATGTGTTGATGCACCTAAATCTTCTAAACCCCTCTTCCTTCCTACTGTTTTAACCTGTGGAGTGCCATTTTGCTCAGTTTTCATTCACTTATCTTTTGGTTAAAGTGTTACTGTGCGTTACTTGTCCACCAAACTCCAGGGAAGTGTTGCTAGGGGGTGACTGAAGATATTTCGACTTAACTTGTACTTTCCCTCCCTTTTGTTGAATTGTTAGTGCCATTTGTGATTGGTTTTCACTGTGCTGTTTTGCTCAGTTTTCACTCTACCGCAAACGTGTCTACAATTGAATAGGGAGTTGTATATGCTTTTCTTTTGACTAAACTTAACTTACTTTATTAACTGTGATCTATGTGTTGATTTAGAAGTGTATACAATAAATATATATTCTCTTTTTAATCCAAAACTTTGGTCAGTGTTTCCTTGCTCCATCGTACTGTATTACCTATTGTGTCAACCCTGAATACTGCTCATCTCCCTCTTGAGATAAGTCTGACTGCCCAGCCACAGCTACCAACTAAATCTTTGTGGTGCGGACTGATACCAAAGGGGATTTATTGCTCTCACCTGTAGTCCTAATCTGGGGTAGTGCTCCCTAAGGGAACTGCCCTGGATTCTGCCTAACAACTCCATACCCATGGGCTGACTACTGTCTCCCAGGGCATGTAAAGTCCCCATTGACTTTACTAGTCAAATTTTGTGAACTAAACCAGTACAACCCATCTTACTATGGAGGTACTGGTAAGGGTTAATAGTTTTTCGCTTATGTTCATTTTCGAGAGGGTACCGTACAGTCCCTCTCTCGTTTCTGGCTGGTGGCAGTGGTTACTGTTGGGGAGAATTTTCGTATAAGGCTAATTTCCCAAACCTAGTGAGTCCGCCAGCAGCTTTGCTGGATTTTTGGGGTTTGTTTTTTTCTCCTGCTAAGAGTGAGACTCTTTTCCTCCCACTCTTAGGCATGATTTCAGGTATGTCTTTGACTCTGTGTGCTCATGGGCTATGGGGTTTTCTTTCTACTCCATAGGGTATCATGTATTTTTTATGTGTGTGTTCCACAGCACCCTCGGTGCAGTAACACAGGGGTGTCATAGTGTCCTCCAAACATAGACTCCATACCCTGGGACTGACTACTGTCTCCCAGGGCATGTAAAGTCACCATTGACTTTACTAGTCCTAAATTGTGAACAGAACCAGTGCACACCATCATATTGTGGAAGTACTGGAAGGGGTTAATTATATTGCCCCAGGGTCTGCTTTCAAGGGGGCACTGTCCAGTCCCCCCTTGTCGAGTTTCTGGCTGGTGGCAGTGGTTACCACGCGAAATATTCCACTGGAATATTCTCTATGGGATTTTCCCATTGATTTTAAACGCACCACTTTTTGGTGCAATGTTAAAGATACCGCCGGTTTATTTATTTAATATTAAATTAACGGTTGGGTCTTTTTGCCAGAACTCTTTTCTAAAATGGCGTTTGTGTCCGTCTCTGTAACTCTGACCAATGTCGAGCCCTTTGTTCCACTTTTTGGCGGGCTTCTCCACAGAAGCCCTCCAAATGGTGCCACTCTGTCTGGGTTCCACAGGAGGGGTAGGGAGGGGAATTGGCACCCTGGACTGCGTTGCCTTAGCAACTCAAATCGCACTCTGTTCTGATTGGGCCAGTGGTGAGCCGCCCGGCTCACCACTTAGCATGTTTGAGTGACAGCTAGGCTGTTGAATGGGGGGTTTTCTGCATAAAAGCAGGGCCTTTGGGACTGGAACTTGAGAAGTCGCCACAGGATCTAAGAATCCGAAGAGGGAAGAAGCTGAGCCATATGCAACGACAACACCACCGGTGAAGCCCTGCTGCAACCACCTCACCACTTTCCCGACGACAAGAGAAGATCTTCTGCTGGACGAGTCTTCTTCCTCTGAGCTGGTGGGACCAACCAGTTTGCCCTTTTTCGCCTTCCAAAGACGTCTCTTGGTCAAATCGCCCGTGCCAAGCACCCCGGCGGCCGGATAGCCAAGCTTCACCACTTTGACCGCGAATAAAAGGAACGCACCTTTTATCGACGAACTCCGCGGCTGGTTTCATCCCTGTGCAGTGCAACAACTCCACGTTTCCTCCTCCACGAGATCCTCTCTTCCCCTGGTCGAAACAATGAACTGCAACCACTGCCAGGAACAACTGCCACCGCTGGTGCTTCCTCTCTGTTTAAGGTACTGTGTCCTGCCTGGCCTCCCTTTCTTCGGTTTGCCCAAGGTGACCCTTAAAACCTTGGCTTACCAACTGGGTTGGCCCCAGACCTTCTAACTTTACCTTCTTGAATCACCCCAACCTCTTTTGAACATTCTGCAAAGACTTTTAGTGCATTTTAAACCGTGTGATCCTGGGCACATTTCGCTTTGCTCCCTTTAAAGTGGGCCTGGCCTATGAACTGTGGCTCTACAGTATCTACTGCCTCTTATTCTCTTGCTGAGACCTCCTAAAAGTGTTGGGACCTGTTTTATTTCTATGCTCTGTCTTTTTCTCTCCCTTTAACTGAACTATTGGAGTGCCATCAGGTTATGCGCTCACATCTGTTTAACAAATCGTGGTGTTTTAATTCTGACTTGTCTAATAGTTATTAAGGGAGGTGTGTATACTTTACCTGACTGTGTTTTAACTTGCTTTTGATTTAGAGTTCTAGTATATTGCCTAAAGTGTGTTTTTAAATAAATAATTATATACTTTTTATACAAAGCTCTGGTCAGTGTTTGTTTGCTCTACTGTGTTTTTAGCCCTATTGTGTATACTCTATATACTGCCCTGCTCTTCTTGAGAGAAGTCTGACTGCTCAGCCACAGCTACCAGGTAAATCTGGGCGATACAGACTGCTACCAATTGGGTTTACTGCTTACTCCTGTAGTCTTAATCTTTTTGCAGTGTTCCCCAAGGGAACTGCACAGGATTCTGCCTAACAGTTACTACCGTAAATATTCGATCGCAAATATTTTTCTATGGGATTTTCCCATTGTTCGAGGCTACCACATTTTCTGACAGCCTCTAACATACTGCCGGTGTATTTTAATATTAACTTTACTCCGGTAGGTTTTATTTGCCAGAACTTTAATATAACTTCTTTCTCGTGTCTTTCTCTAAACTCCTAACCCAGGTCAGGGATCTTTTGCTTGTCCTTTTGGCGGGTTTCTGCCAAGAAGCCCTCCTTTCGGCGCCACTGTGTCTGGGGTGGGTCCATTGTGTGGGAGGGGGAGTAGGACCCCTGGACAGGGTTGCCTCAGCAACCCATGTCGCACTCTATCCTGATAGGCTGGAGGGTCTCCCGCCAAGATGACCACTCCACTGTGTGAGTGAGAGGTAGGCTGTATGAATGGGGATCTTTTTGCATAAAAGCAGGGTCTTGAGGACTGGAAGAGCAAGCCGTCGCCACTGGAACTAAGAAGCCGAAGAGGAGAGAAGCCACAGACATCTGCAACAACTGAACCACCGGTGAAACCCTGCTGCAGCGTCTCACCACTTTTCTCCACACGACGAGAGAAAATCTTCATCTGCAAGAGCCTTCTTCCCTTGAGCTGGTGGGGCCAACCAGTTTGCCATTCACCTTCCCGGACCTGCCTTGGTCGAATTGCCAGTACCCTGTACTCGGAAGCCGGATAGTCAGGCACCAGTCCACCCGGACCGCGATTTAAAGGAGCGTACCTTTTATTTGTCGGGGAGCACCGCGGCTGGTTTCATCCCTGGGTAGTGCAGTAACTCGAACCTTCCTCCACGACAGAGCCTCTCTTCCTCTGCTGGATTCCCCGAACTGCAGGAGCTACCAGGAACAACCGCCACCGCAGGAGCCAGTTCTTCATTTTAAAGGTACATTGTTCCGCCAGGCCGCCCTTTCTGCGTGGTAGAGCTAAAGGTGTTTTAAATCCTTTACCTACCAGTTGGGTTGGCCGCCCCTCTCTTTTAACATTGTCTTTCACCTTCTGCATCCACCTTTTTGAATCGTTAACCAAAGACTTGACTGCAGCTACAAGAACATTTTGCTCCTGGGCCCTTGCCCTGTACCACTGACTATGGCACAGGCCTATTGACTCTGGCTACATTTGTTAGAACTGCCTTCTCTAGATTGCTTCTCAACTAGAACTGTGTTGGTGCACCTACTCCTTATAACCACCTTTTCCTTCCCACTTTTATAATCTGTGAAGTGCCGTTTTGCTCGGTTTTCATTTAAGTATTCTTTATGCTAAAGTACTGCCCTGCCTAAACTGATTCACAAACTTATGGGAAGTGTTGCTAGGTTGTGTAAGAAGATATTTCTGTATAACTTGTGCTGTCCCTCCCTTTTGAGAAATTGCTAGAGTGCCATTTGTGTTTGGTTTTCACTGTGCCGCTTTGCTCAGTGTTCACTCTTGCTCAAACTTGTCTGAAATTTAACTAGGGAGTTGTGTATACTTTCTTTGGCTGAATTTAACTTGCTTTATAACTGTGATAAATGAGTTTAACTAGAAGTGTGTAAAATAAATATATGTATATATTCTTTTTAATACAACGTTTTGGTCAGTGTTTCCTTGTTCCATAGTACTGAAGGCCTAATGTGTAAACCCTGAATACTGCTCATCTGACTCTTGAGATAAGTCTGACTGCTTAGCCACAGCTACCAACTAAATCTTTGTGGTACAGACTGATACCAAAGGGGATTTTATTGCTCATAACTGTAGTCTTAATCTTCTGTAGTGCTCCCTAAGGGAACTGCACAGGATTCTGCCTAACTCTTACTTCCACATCCCCATACGCAAAGGACATCGAAAGGTCCTACGGTTCGTGGTGCAAGGGCGGCACTACCAGTTCAAGGCCCTGCCCTTCGGGTTGAAGTCGGCGCCAAGGGTCTTCACCAAGTGCCTGGCACTGGTGGCGGCGCGGCTGCGCCTGCAAGGGATCCACGTATATCCCTATCTGGACGATTGGCTCATGCGAGCAAAGTCAAGAGAACTTGCCGTTGATCACACAGCGAAGACCGTCCGCCAGCTCAAGGAACTGGGATTCTCGATCAACTTTGCAAAGTCCCACTTGGTACCGTCCAGAACGCCCTGTTCCTGGGAGTCAGGCTCGACACAGTGGCACGGTTGGCTTCACCGTTGGAGGAGAGGACGAAGGCCATCCTGGGCAAGGTACGACTGTTGACCATGGAAGTGGCCAGGGTGAGGTCCTTCAAGTCCCTGCTCGGCATGATGTCATCCTGCATCTAACTCGTGCGTCTGTGCAGATTGCGGATGCAGCCCCTACAGGAGTTCCTCGATGCCCATTGGATGCGAGCGGTAGGCAGCTTCGAAGACAAGATCTCGCTCAACAAGACTTTCTGCCAAGCGATCCGGTGGTGGGGCAACCACACACATCTAGCGGCGGGCATGGACTTCCAGACCCCGGAACATCAGGAAACGGTGACGTCGGACACCTCCCTGGAGGGATGGGGAGCGCACACCAGAGATCTCCACGCAAGAGGCCTTTGGCTCCCGGAGGAGAGGTCACTACACCTCAACGTCCTGGAGCTCCGAGCCGTGTTCTGGGCACTCAGGTCTTTTCTCCCATCCCTCAAGGGCAAGGTGGTGAGGATCTTCACCGATAGCACCACCACGATGTTCTACATCCGGAAGCAGGGGGACACCAGATCCCCAGCCCTATCCAAGGAAGCTTAGGATCTGTGGCACTAGGCCGTGGCCCAGGGGATGTTCCTGGTACCCTTCCATCTGGCAGGAATAAAGAACACCATTGCTGACTTGTTCAGCAGGGAGCTCGCTCTTGCCACGAGTGGGAGCTTCGGCAGGATCACGTGGATCTCCTATTCCGACGATGGGGCAATCCCCAAATCGATCTATTTGCGACGGCGACGAACACCAAGTGCCGGAGGTTCGCCAGCAGGTTTCCCCAGCCGGGGAACATGGGCAACGCATTCTCATCCCCCTGGGACGGCCTGTTCTTGTATGCGTTCCTACCGTTGCCGTTGCTGCTGCGACTCATCAGTCAACTCAGATGGTCCCGGTGCAGGATGATCCTCGGCGTGGCCGAGGCAGATCTGGTTCCCAGACCTTCTGGACATGTCAGCGTCCCCCCCAGTCAAACTGCCGATGGACACAGATCTTCTCGCCAGGGAAGGAGGTGCCATCCTACATCACGACACGGGATCGCTGAACCTGCAGCACTAGAGTTTGGAGGGTACGATATTCCGGCAGACTGCAAGGAGGTGTTTGCAAAGGCCAGGACGTCCTCGACTCTTAAGTGCTATGGACACAAGTGGAAGAGGTTCTCTGTCTGGTGCTGTGCACAGTAGATCAACTCTCTGTGGATTACGGCCCCTCAAGTGCTGCCGTACTTGCTGTCCCCGGCCAAGGCGGGGCTGGCTCACGCCTCCATCAAAATCCATCTGGCGGCTATCTCCCGCTACACCAGAACTCTGGGGCGGTCGTCTCTGTGGTCTCATCGCCTGGTGAAGGAGTTCATGAAAGGACTATTCCACTCGTTCCCGCCGGTGAAGGCTCCGGCCCTGGCGTGGGAGCTCAACGTGGTGCTGACCAGGCTCATGAGTCCCCCGTTCGAGCCCTTGCATTCGGTACCGCTGAAGTTCTTATCGTGGAAGACAGTGTTTCGTGTGGCCATCACCTCCGCACAACGAGTGGGAGAGATCCAGGCCTTCTCCTGTAAACCTCTGTTAGGCAGAATTATATGCAGTACCCTTTGGGAACACTACACACAATTAAGACTACAAGTGACAGTACAAATTCACCTTTGGTACAAGCCAGTACTACACAGTTATAGTGGTAGCAGTAGCAGAGCAGCCAGACTTATCTCAAGAGTAAGTGAGCAGTACAAATAGTTACACAAAGGACAGCAATTACTATAATTTAGGCAAGCACTGACTCAAGGTTTCTAAGTAAAAGAATATATATTTATTTACTCAACAGTTGTATAACCTGTCACTATTCTAAGCAAGGTCAAAATCACAATCATAAATACAGCACACCACTTCCCTTAAATTCCAGACAAGTTAAGCTCACAAAATGAAGTGGGAGCAAAATGGCACTCCAGCAATTTAGGAGGGAAAGACAAAGTTATCAGCAATTAGGCAAAACCAACAGGTAAGTATTCTGAGCAGTTGAACACGAGAGACTACAGTGAGGAGATCAGCTAGAAAAGGCTAAGGGCCAAAGTCAATACGTCAAAAATTATTTTGCTCAAGATCACACAGTTCAGGGTAGTTTGCGGTAAAGTTTCTGGCACAGATTCCAGATGAGGTTGGTTGGTAGAAAAGTTAGTTCAAAGAGAAGAGAAGGACAAGCCCTCGGATTGGAGAAAGATTTCAAACACTTTAACCGCGGCTGAGCGAAACGCACAACCGGATTTGCACAGTACTTTAAAACGGAGATGGGGCTGTAGCTGAGGCAGACGTTCCTGGTAGTTCCTGCAGGCTCACGGTTCCAGAAGTGACTGTCAGACTGATCAGAAGTAGGAAGACTGGAGGGTCCTCCACTATCCAGGGAAGAAACCAGCAGCAGCGTCAAACAACGAATAAACGGTGCGCTCCTTAAAACTCAAACAGGGTCCGACCTTCCTGGCTGTCCGGCCCACTGTAGCTCTGTACAGCGAATTCGACCAGAGGAGGGGTCCTGGCTTGCAGTTTGGGCGAACTGGTTGGTCCCACCAGCTCAAGGGAAGAAGTTTCCTGGAGGATCTTCTCTGTCGTCTGATTTGGATATTCGGACCTGCAGGGCTTCACCGGGCGGTTCACTCGTTGTAGGGGTCCTCTTCTTCCAGGTCCTCGTTTGTTCTTTCGTTCCATTGGATACTCTGCTCTTCGAGTCCCAGAGACCTGCTTTTTATGCAGTTTTCCCCCATTCATACTCCCCGGCTGTCAATCACACAACAGGGTGGCTGGCCTGGCAAGGCCAGTCCCCTTAGCCAATCAGACAAGAGTGCAACTTGGGTTTCCAAGGGAACCCATGGCAGGGGTCCGAAGATCCCTCCCTCACATCCTGCCTACCTAGACTATCAGGCACTTTAAGGAGGGCTTCTGTGCAGAAGCCCACGAAAAGACAGCGAACAAAGGAGTCATCCCCTGTTTGGCGGGCAGAGAAAAACACGAGAAAGACTTTAACAAAAAGAAATGGCGACTAAACCCAGCCGGAACCAAAATAAAACATATTTGGTGAAGTGGGTTTTATGTTCGAGGCTAATATAATAGCCTAAAACATTACCACGTTATGTAAGATAACCGCGGTAGAAAAGTGACGCACCAGCCAAGTCTTAATGTTAAGGGAGCGAAACAAGGCCCCAAGAGGCACAGACAAAAAGGGATAAGAGTTAACCCTTTCCAATACTCCATGTAAGATGGGGTGTACTGGGTCTGTGGTTTAAAGTGACTATATAAAGTTAATAGCAACTTTACCGGTTTCTGGGGGACAGTAGTCAGCCCCAGAAAAATGGAGTCAGTGCGAAGTCTCAAAGACAACCCTGTGTCACTTCACTGTAACACACACAAAAAGTGGTGCAAGATTACACAGAGTAGAAATACACATAGCAAAACACATGTAAGAGTGAGAAAAAAGGCTCATACTCTTACCAGGTGAAAAAGAAAAAATCCTAGAGATCCAGCAAAGCTGCTGGGGGACTCTTTAGATAAGGGAAATCAAGCATTTATGAGAATTCTCCCTAACAACCTCCATACCTGACATTCCACGAGATGAGCGTAGTGCTGAGGACGCACCCCTCCTTCATGCCCAAGGTGCCGTCGGACTTCCATCTCAACAAGCCCTTGGTGTCGCCTGTTTTCTTCCCGTCGCCTTCATCACCGGCTGAGAGGACTTTGCACTCGCTGGATGTGACTAGAGCGCTGAAGTTCTATGTGGACCGTGCAAAGAGTTTTCAGAAGACTTCACAGCTGTTGGTGAACTTTGGACTTGTGAACCAAGGGAAGGCCCTTTCGAAGGCTTCCATTTCCAGATGGCTCTCCGGCTGCATCATGCACTGTCACTGGTTGGCAAACCGACTGTTGCCCGGACGTCCGAGAGCCCATTCAACCAGAGCGATCGCTGCTACCACAGCGTTCCTGTCTGGTGTGCCCCTGCTGGACATATGCAGGTGGACATATGCTACGTGGATGTCAACGCACACGTTCACGAGATTCTACTGCGTCGACTGGGATTCCAGGGAGGAGTCCAGAGTCGGCCAAGCAGTGCTGTGCAACTTGTTTGCTTGAAGGTGAGCCTGGAGAGGAGGTAAGAGATGCTTAATGTCTAGTTGTTGAAATGCTTAATGTTGAGCCTTGCCACCTCCCGTGGTTGTGCATGTGTGTACTGCTATGTATTCTTGTGTTCATGAGCATGTGAATCCATGCCAGACCCCATGTTGGAGAAGGAACAAGTTATTAACTTGTAACTGTTCTCCAGCATGGGTCTGGCATGGATTCACATGCGAACCCTCCCTCCAACCCCTTGGTGGCTCTTCTCTTGGTCCTACTGCCACTTTACGTGCTACCAAATCTGAAGATGGCTGCCAGACGAGGGGCTTAGGTAGAGGGCAGTCAATGGCTGGGGGCAGTATGACCCAAAGGCCAGTGATTGGTTATTAGTAGAAAGACAGTTCAGAAACAAAACTGAAACTGATTTTTTCTTTACTGAGGATTCCCAGCCTGATGACGGGGAATATTCATGAGCATGTGAATCCATGCCAGACCAATGCTGGAGAACAACAGTTACAGGTAAGTAACTTGTTCCTTCCATGAAAAAGTCTCAAGATTATCTTTCTCCAGTTCGCAGTAATATAGTTCAAAACCAAGCTTTGGGGTTCCCCTCCGCAAGTTTCCAGCACCACTGTTCACAGAAAACAAAAGAGCGCAGGTTTTTGTTCCCCAGACCACGCAATGTAGCTCCTCAAGTCCCAGAATTCTCAATGTATAGGTCTCACTGGTCTAGGCACCTTTGTCAGACCAAACTGGTCAGATTGTTCAGGCGCTTCAGCGCCGGCGCTTCTGGGTCGCGCCGGTCTTCACCGGTCATCGCCGCAGCTCACCGGCTCGCGGGCAAACTCTGCGTCCAGCAGACGCTTTCCTCCTCTAAGTAAGTTGTTATGCACATCGCTTTGCTTTATCATGTGCTTAAAGAAAACACTGTGCAAGTCAAATATGAACTCCAAGATTGCACCCTTGTTGGTGCTCTCTCTCTCCCTTCTTAACACGCGCTCGCTATACAAGCACGGTGTGGAAATCTCAGACCTAACTAAAGAGCTCAAGCCCGACTTCTTTGGCATAACCGAAACGTGGCTCAACCCTGAGCTTCCCACCCAAGCTACTCTTTTCACGCCTGACGACTACACTCTTTTCAGAGCTGATCGTCTGCTGGGGAAAGGCGCTGGAGTGGCTCTGATGTGTAAATCAAGTCTCGAATGTTATGAGATTCCCCATACCTCTCCGGAAGGCTGTGAGAGTTTATGGGTGAAAATAAAAACCTCCTCACAAACCACTCTAAATATACTAACAATCTATCGCCCACCTAAAACCATGCCCCTATTCGAAGAACAGTTAAGCGATCTACTGGCCCAGATCTGTACCACTAAAGGCCCAATTATCATTATGGGTGATTTTAATCACTGGGCCAACAACCAGCAGGACAAAGCAGGCACTAAACTGATGGATACCATCACCTCTCTTGGCCTTACTCAGTGGATGAAGTCTCCTACGCAAAATAGGGGTCACACTTTGGATTGGCTTCTGTCCCAAAATGCCAATATTTCCAACATCTCGGCCACACCATGCATCTGGTCTGACCATTTTCTTATTCAAGCCAAGATTTCACTACCATCCCCTCCTCTAAAACTCAACGCCCACCCACGTATATAGAAAATGTCTCGTAATCTGAAGAATCTAAAAGCTCCTAATTTTACCACACTGCTGTCTTCTAAACTTCAACCCCTCGATAACTTCACGGTATCCTCTGAACTTATCAACCACTTGTCTAACAACATCAAAGAAACAGTAAACGATCTTGCCCCACTGAAAATGAAGACAATAAAGACTGAAACCATAAAGAACACCTGGTTCACCAATGAAATTCTTTTAGCCAGACAAGAAAAAAGAGCACTCGAAAGAGCCTGGAGGAAGGATCCTAACGACAATACACAGGCTAATTACAAAAAATCCATCCTTAATTATAAAAAACTCATCACAGAAGCAAAGGCCACACATTACAATGCAAGAATAGTGAATGCTCAATCTAATACAGGGGAGCTTTTTAAAATCTTAGCAGAATTCCAAAGTCAGCCCCCAACCACCCACAACATCATCAAGGACAATAAATGGTGCCAGAGTATTCATGAAGCTTTTTCACTCAAGATTGACTCTCATAAGAAAAAAAGAAAAAAAGCCCTAGGCAATGTAACATCCACGCAAAACATTACTGACACCACTTCACCCAGCAACTCTGAAAACGATATTCCTCAATTCTCTTTTAAACACTATACTGAAGATGAAGTATTTAAAATCATAAAAGACCTCAAAGACACGTCCTGTCCTGCGGACGACTGTCCCACAAGCACTCTTAAAGAGTCTTTACAAACTCTGGTTCCATGGATCACTAAACTGGTTAACCTCTCTTTTGATGAGGGTCTGGTGCCGGAACTGTTAAAGTCGGCATGGATCACACCCTTGTTGAAAAAGGAGAACCTCGATCCAGCGAATAACGACAATTACAGGCCTATTACCAACGTGCCTTATGTTCTCAAAATAATCGATAAATTGGCCTACTTACAGCTACAGGCCCATGTCGAAAAATACAATATCCTGGGCACCCGTCAGTCGGGCTATAGGGCACGTCACGGGACTGAGACAGCTATGCTAGATCTCAAATCTACCTTAGCTAGCATAGCTGATAATAATCAAGCTGCCCTGCTCATGTTACTTGACCTATCCGCAGCCTTTGACCTAGTTGATCACAGCTTACTGGTGTCAAGGCTCGGAGAGGTCGCCAAGTGCTCCGCAAATGCATCCAGATGGATTGCCTCCTTTCTGGGTCCCAGAATGGTGAGAGTTTGCGTGGGCGATAGCCAATCTGCTCCAATTTCTCAGACATGCGGAGTTCTGCAGGGCTCCTGTCTTTCGCCCTTGCTCTTCAATCTCTATATTCGTCCCCTTCTTGACCTCTTAAACAAACTAGGCGTGCAATATACAAACTATGCCGATGACACTCAGGTGGTTATACAGCTTAGTGGCCTATATAGCAGCGATTCTGCAACCATCAACAAAATATATAAAGCTATACAAGACTGGATGGCCTGCAACTCTCTTGCCCTGAATGATAAAAAAAACTGAAATCCTCATCGTGGCATCTAAAAACATTAGGGCGAAACTAGATCCCGACTATGCTAGCTTCCATATTGCTGATAACACCATTCTCGTCCAGAAGAAGGTCAAGACCTTGGGAGTTGTTCTCGACGAAGATCTGTCAATAAAATTTCACGTTTCCAGCATTAAATCAAGCTGTGGTCTCATAAATAAGAGAATAGGGTACATTCGCCCATTCATATCACAAGAGAACTGCGCTCTTCTTTCCACCGCACTAATCAATTCTAGATTGGATTACTGTAACAGCCTCCTTGCGGGCACCACAGCTCTCAATATCCAATCATTACAAGTGGCTCAGAATAATGCTGTGCCCAATATTTTCATTCAGTCCCGTCGCACACACATTTCCAATTTCAGGAAAAAACTTCATTGGCTCCCTATCAAACATCAGATAACCCATAAGATATTAACCACAACCCATAAATGCCTTAGTCTCAGCAGTCCCACCTACCTGTCAGACCGCATAAGCATTAAGCCAAACGTCAGGAACCTTCGGTCATCCTCGGCCATTATTCTCAAACAGCCAAAAACTAGGACAGCTAAATTTGGAGGTACTACTCTTGACGCACAGGGACCCCTACTATGGAACAAACTTCCAACCCAGATGCGGCAGATTCAGAACTATACCGTATTCAAACGCGCCGTAAAAACATACTTTTTCAACATGGAATAAATTCTTTGACTTATCTCCTTCTCTGCTCTATACAGGTTACTCTATATGTTCGTCTGTCCTGTTAAGTTTCTATGTGCGCCCTGAGGCCTACGGGCACGTTGGCGCTTTACAAGAATTAAAATAAATAAATTAAAATAAAACGGTCCACCCGTTACACGTTGCGCAACCAGCATCCCTGGCTCTCGGCCTCTTACCTTTGATGTGATGACTTTAAATCTCCTTGCTTGTTCTCCTTAGCCTCTTGGCTTTGCCATTGTTACACATTATTTCAGACTCTTGGGCCTTGCCGCTCTGTAGTTATTCATAAAAGTTCAGTTATGATATGATATTTTATTTGTATCGCGCCGATACACAAGTGTTTGAGAGGTCAACGAGGCAAGTTAGGAGAACAATGGAGGACAAAACAACGATCTTACTAGGCCCAGTGACATTGAAAATGCCAACAGAATCGGTGTGAAGGTTAAGCTGGGAAATGGCCAACTTTTCCAGGCGTTTGCCCAGGAAAGGAGTGAAGGAGATCGGGCAATAGTTAACTCTTCTACCACTACTACATGTACTCCGCAATGTAGGTTATGCGAGGGGTCAGAAATGTGAGGCGGATAACTTAGTGAAGGATTTTCAACAAATGCCATTTTATTAAATTAGAAGGTTGGATAAACGCCTCACTATCCCTACCATGATTCGGATTTCCCTGCCTAAAATAAACTAAAGGAAACACTCTATCAAAGAATATCTGTCCCTCACACTTATACATACAATAAATGAATGACAGTTCAAAAGGCATCAATATTAGTATACCAATTGAGTTCGTAATGCAACAACAGTCTCTTCTTATAACCTGGGTGAATTCGCCTTCCCCAGATTTCAGCAGGATTTTCTCAACAGTTTCAAAAGAAATAACAAAATCCTAATTTGCAACAAAGTGCAAACACGGTCCTTTCCAACTTCAACTTGTCAACAGAAAGTTCCAATTGATTCAATAAAGAAAATGGAAGGCTCTTCCTCTTCCTTGAGCAACTGTATGATTTATCCTCTTCAGATAAAGGACATTTTCTCAGTTCAACAATAATTGTCTTGGTCAGGATGATCTGCCACAACTGAGAAGTTCTAAAGAAATAAAACTCCTATAAAGCAGTTTTACAAACTTCTTTCTTCACTACTGCAAGCAACATAAATTGTGTTGGTTAGGACCACTTATTAGTACTTCAACAACTTCGACCTGGTTTACTTCCATGCCAGGCCTACTACATCAATTCACACCTGGTTTACTACAATGCCAAGCCTACTCCTCCAAAGGTTTGCCATCCGGGTATAACACTTTTAACAACTCTTGAGGCAAAACAAGATTCACATTGGTGCTCATTAATACTCCTCTGTAAAATAATGCTCCTCTCCTTCTGAGTAACCTTTTCCAGAAGGGCAGCCTTTTTGCCACTCTAGTTTCCCCACTACAAAAGTAACCAAATACTGACAAGGATAGGGTGTTATTCTGTTCCTCCCTTGGCTTTGGCAATGTTAGTTTATTCCAGCTTTCACTATACGATGTTCAATGTATGGGCAACACCCTTCATAACTTGTGGACCTTTCATTAGCCCCCTTTTTCTGCTGGCAATATCTGTTGCCTTGATTTTAGTCTCTCTTGGCTTGGGCAATGCTTGTAAGTATTATTCCTTAACAATAGTGCCCCATCGGGTTGCTGGGTATTCCAAAAACTCACACGTTTAAAGTTAGTCATTTGGTTATGTCATATAATGCTTTCGCTGCTCTTCAATAGTTTGGTATTCAGATTCACTTTTAAGACCACTTTCGCTCCCACGCGAGTGCTGCTTACTTGGTGCACTCCTGTCTTGAACAGGCGAGTGGATGCACAGTGCTCCGGGGTAACTTTCGCTCCCACACGAGTGCTGCTTACTTGGTGAACTCCTGCATTGAACAGGCGAGTGGATGCAGAGCGCTCCGGTGTCACTACCAACTTGTGAACTCACTAGGAAAGATGTGCGCGTCTGGTCTCCTCCCTGCTCGCAAGACTTATGCTTCTCGGCTCTTCATGACCCGGCAAACTGCTTCTCTTAGTCACCTGTCACCCGAGCCATCTGCAACAGGAGCTCCTCTTGCTCCCGAAGCCTTCTGGTGCATGCCAGCCACTGCAGACGGCCTCCTGGGAAGGAAAACTTCCCTTGCTTTTGCTTCCCTCTGCACGTCCTATGTCCTTCAGGCTTCTGGGGGCACAGACTCTCTCAGGACTGGCAGCTAATATCTGCTGAACAGTGGTCCCGGCATCTTCTTCCTCCTACAGCTTATGCCTTGGATTCCCAGATCAATCACACTGCTTCTGCAACTTTGCTCCTGCTCTTGCTCTTGCTAATGGCCTGCACCTGAGTGGGCCTTTAAAACCTCTGTCTCGCGCAGGTTTGGGTCATCTGAATTAGCAGTCTGCCCACTCCTGCAGCATTGTACCTTTTCAGCCCTCTTCTTCGTCCCAGTACTTAGGGAATCATGGAATTTGAAGTCCCTATTGGAAAAGTTAGTTTTTCGTGTTTGATCTTTACTTTGAAACTCCCGTCTGTTCCTTATAATATTGTTTGGGGGAATATCATAAGGATCCCCCGCCTCTTAATGCCAGCGCCTGTCTGGAGCCGCAATGAGACTCTCACCTTTTAACTCCTGCAACGCCTGGTAAGCGACACGCATCTAGCATAGTACTCTGCTCCTTAGAGCCCTAACACTACGTCAAGCACCACACATAACTTTCCCCTAGTCCTACTCTACCAGTGAATATTTACAGCCCTTAGTCCATCCATTCTGACTCGCCTGCGCACTCTCATCCGCACTGAACTGCTGAGATGCTAGCAAAGTCGCATGAACTTAAAATGACAACCCAAATCGAGTAAAGCTGTACTAGACCACCACCATAAATACTGCTGCTTACCTACGAGCAAAGTAATCTAACCTACTACTGTTGCTATTGAATTGCTATTGCTATTGTTCCACTGTATTATTACCAAAGTAAATTAATCTATTGTTGCTGTTTTACTGTATTATTAGTAAAATCGAACTAGCCTATGCTGTTTTCTCACAATATAACTAGCAAAATTGACTTAGCCTACTGCTGCTGTTTCACAATATTAGTCAAAGTGAACTAGCCTACCGCTGTTGCTTCACAATATTTTTAGTAAAAGTGATCTAGCCTAATGCTGCTGTCTCACCTTAATATTAGCAAAATGAACCAGCCTGTTTTATCTAACAGTGTCAATTACGCCTAACCTACCAAATTCAGACTGGTTGTGATCAATCGCCACCTTACCTGCTATGTTGTTATATCAGCTAAATTGAACCAATTGAACTCAAAGTATCGCTGCTCTTCCGGTAGCCATTCTGCCTCTACTACCGCCTTATAACCATATACTATCCATACCATATTTGACTCTATTGCCCACTAGGGCATTACGTGGTGCTGTCTAGTTACTGTCGGTAATGGGCAGGATAATCTGTAATACTGCACAACTACTGAAGCCAGCGTGTCTCCCGTTGGCCTGTCAGGCCGGCGCCAACGTGTCTTGATGTAGCCTATTGCCTATGCTTGTGTTTTAACCTTTTTGCTCAATCGCCATATCGTTGCTTATGGACATTGCTATATCGCTGCAACTGACATTGCTATTATCATAGCCCCATTGCCTCTGCTACCACACCTGTAGCCTTTTAATTCATAGAATATCAACTCCAATAGATTGGTCAGTTTGCAATATTATTGCTATAAACTTCTTGCTTTAGCTTTTTGCTATAACTTCTTGCTTAGGCCTACTGTTGAAAAACTGCATTTTATGTCCATTGTTAAGTAGTGCACTTGGCCTGCTGCTGAGAATTGAGTTTTGCCCCATTGTTGAAAATTGCATTTATTTTAAGGACTGCATTCTGACCCACTGTTGGAAATAGCATCTAGTCCCACTGTTGACAATTGCATTTGGCACACTAGCCACAATGTGATTATCCAACCCCCTACTAATGTCTAATACTGCACTATAACAACTGACAACTTTAGTAAGGCACCTCCACCCTAACACCAGCCACATATAGCCATGCTAGGCTGGTTAATCATCACCATGTTCTCATTCTGCATTATTCAGAATGGCATACCCTGCACAGGAAGTAATTATGTCAGCTATAAAATTGGACTAGCCAAACAAGCCTGCCCCCAGCACCACCCCATCCCCATGCCCCACCCCCTTCTTGCCTTCCATGTCCTCCTTTCCGCCCATCCCAGAACAGTCTTATCCAATTAGCTCCATCAACAATGCCCATAGTACAGAACCCCCACCTATATAACGGAGCACCTACAGACCCACGACTTCTCAGAGAAACCCCACTCCCATCCCATCTAGGGCACGACCAGATGCCACCGTCTAAGATCACGTACCATGCATCACTCTCACTGCCCCACATTAGCCATTAAAACTCCCAGACAGCCACTGCTAAAATCCACCCACGCTACTACAAGTCTAAAACAGACGTCAATCAAGCACCCACCATACCGCCTCTGTAAACACCCATGACTGCAGATACTCCCATGCAGGAACCCCCTACTAGCTTCCAATGCTCCCTCATCAACACCCGATCTCTAGGAGCTCACGCCATTGAAATACATGATCTCATCTCCGAACAAGAACTAGACCTCCTAGTCGTCACTGAATCCTGGCTTCACCAAGCTTCAGGCCCCCTTTTGTCCCTCGCCATTCCACCAGACTATACCATCCTCAGGACTGATAGAACTCACGCTCATAGTGGCGGTGAAGCTATTAGAGCCAAGACAAAACTACAATTAAGAGCCTGCCTGTTAGTCAGAAACCTCTGCAGTTCCCTTAGGGACCACTGCAAAAAGTTTAGGACTACAGGTGTTAGCAGTAAACCCAATTGGTAGCAGTCTGCACCACCCAGATTTACCTGGTAGCTGTGGCTAAGCAGTCAGACTTCTCTCAAGAAGAGTTAGGCAGTATATAAAGTATACACAATAGGGCTAGAAATACAGTAGTACAAGCAAACACTGACCAGAGCTTGGGTATAAAAGTATATAATTATTTATTTAAAAACACTTGTAAAAATACACTGGCACTAATATGTCAAGCAAGTTCAAACACAGTCACTAGAAATATATACACCTCCCTAATTAATTATTGGACAAGTCTATGTTAAGACACCACTTATTTAGCAAAACAGAGGCGAGCGCGTAACCGTAGATGGCACTCCAATAATTTGTTAAAAGAAGGGAGAGAAAAGGCAGAATAGGAAAATCACACAGTACTAACATTTTTAAAGAACCACAGCAAGTCAAGAAAGGCAGGGTCTACTGTAGAGCAAAAAGTTCATAGGCCAGGCCCACTCTTGGAGAGAGGAAGGCAGAATGTGCCCAAGATCACACAGTGGAAATGCACTCAAAGTCTTTGCAGGAAAGTCAAAAAGAGGTTGGATCAAGTTAGAAAGGTAATGTTAACGGGTCCGAGGTCACCCCAGGATAGAGAGTCAAGGATTTACGGGACACCTTGGACAGTCTGTTGCAAGGGAGACCAGGCGGGACACAGTACCTGAAATGGTGTAAAAGCTCCAGCGGGGGCAGTTGTTCCTGGCAGCGGGTGCAAGTCGGGGCTTCGTCCAGGAGAAGAGAAGATCTCGACGTGGAGGAAAGCTGGAGGTTGTTGCACTGCCAGGGAAGAAACCAAACGCGGAGTTTGCCGGTTAAAAGGTACTACCCTTTTATTGGCGGTAGTGGTGAAGCGTGGCTATCCGGCCACTGGGGTGCTTGGCACGGGCAATTCTACCACAAGACGATCCAGGAAGGTGAAAAAGGCAAACTGGTTGGTCCCACCAGCTCAAAGGGAAGAAGACTCTCCTGGAAGAAGATCTTCTCTGTCGTCGGGAAAGTGGTGAGCTTCGTACAGCAGGGCTCCACCGGTGGTGTCGTCGTTGTAGATGGCTCAGCTTCTCCCCTCTTCGGATTCTTTAGGTCCTGTGGCGACTTCTGAAGTTCCAGTCCCCAAAGCCCTGCTTTTATGCAGCAAAACCCCCATTCAACAGCCTAGCTGTCAATCAAACATGCTAAGTGGTGAGCCGGGCCGCTCACCACTGGCCAATCACACAAGAGTGCGACTTGAGTTGCCAAGGCAACTCAGTCCAGGGTGCCTATTCCCCCCTCCCACACATCCTGTAGACCCAGACAGAGTGGCACCACTTTTGGAGGCTTCTGTGCAGAAGCCCGCCAAAAGTGTAACAAAGGGCTCGACTTGGGTTGGAGTCACAGAGGCGAACACAAACGCCATTTTAAAACCGAGTCCTGGCAAAAAGACCCAACCGGGGAATAAATATTAAATAAATAACCCGGCGGTATCTTTAACATTGCACCAAAAAAGTGGTGCGTTTAAAATGAATGGGAAAATCCCATAGGAAATATTCCGGTGGAATATTTCGCATGGTAACCACTGCCACCAGCCAGAAACTCGACAAGGGGGGACTGGACAGTGCCCCCCTTGGAAAACAGACCCAGGGCAATCGAATTACCCCTACCAGTACTTCCACAATATGATGGTTTGTACTGGTTCTGTTCACAATTTAAGACTAGTAAAGTCAATGGTGACTTTACATGCCCTGGGAGACAGTAGTCAGTCCCAGGGTATGGAGTCTATGTTTGGGGGCCACTATGACCCTCCTGCGTTACTGCACTGAGGGTGCTGTGTAACACATATACCAAAAACACATGAAGCCCTATGGAGTAAAAGACCCCATAGCCCATAAAACACTTTACATAGTGAAAGGACATTCTCAAATCATGCCTAAGAGTGGGAGAAAGAGTCTCACTCTTAGCAGGAGAAAAAATTAAACCCCAAAAAATCCAGCAAAGCTGCTGGGGGACTCACTAGGTTTGGGAAATTAGCCTTTACAGATAATTCTCCCTAACACTGTCCCATTGAAAACATTGCAGGATATGAATTACTACTACTCAAATTTGCTACCAATGAAAAAAATACTGTTAACCTCATGGTGATCTACAGATCACCTAACTCCAACAGCCATCCTAAAGTAGACATTCCTTTGTTATTAGCTCCACTCATCAAGCCTAAAACCAAATGCATTATCCTTGGAGACATGAGTCTAGGATTTAATGATATCCAGGACCCCAAAGCAGAAGCCCTACACTCCTCACTCAAGGACATGAACTTTACACAACTGGTGAATGCTCCCACCCACATTAAAGGGAAAACATTAGATTGGATTCTCTCCCTCAACCCGGCCGTAACCATTGATTCTATCTCACCCCTAGACTGGACTGACCACCACAACATTAAATTCACTCTTTTGTCCGAAGAACCAGACCCCTCAAAACAAATGTAACTAACTCCTACGAAACCAGAAACATGCGCAAGCTTACGCCTGATAATTCTGCCCCCATACTTAGTAAATCGCTTGTCACCATGTCGATTTCCAGTGACAACCCCTGTACCCTCGCAGATTCCGATCATGAATGTTTCACCTCCACCATCAATGCAGTAGCACCGCTAACCACCAAAACATGACGCACCGATAAACAAACCTGCTTCTGGTTCAACTAAGACCTAGTATAATTAAGGAGACCAAACAGGCTCTTGAACATGCCCATAGAAGACATCCCACCACTGAATCTGAAATTACCTTCCAGGCAGCAAACAAAATCTATAAATCTGCCATCATCACCCATAAAGCCAATGCATACAATACGTGTATCAGCAACGCTGCGTCGGACTCCAAAGAACTGTTCTCGATCCTGAGAGAACTGGAAAATCCCACACCAGTCTCAGCCCCTGCCAATTCCAGTAAAGAATGGTGTACCATCATTCAAGATGCCCTAGCCACTAAGATTGCTCTTCTGCAAAACAAAATAATATCTAAAAGGCAACTATTAGCCGATAAACCTGACACCAGCAACCCCCCCCCACAAATTCCAACCAGAACACCAACCCACTATCTCACTTCACCCCAGTCACCCAAGAACTTGTGCTTGACACGATTACCAAACTCAAAGCCTCTAATTGTAAAGGAGACAACGTCCCAGCACAAGTAGTCAAATCATGCGCCCATACCCTCACACCTATTATAACTAACTTTGTTAATGCATCCTTCAACTCAAATCTGGTCCCAGCCAGCATTAAAGAAGCTTGGGTCCCGCCTCTCCTAAAAAACTACGTTAGATCCTACCGTGCCCACAAACTACCGGCCAATAACTACAGTACCGTTCCTGCTAAAAATCTTAGATAAGATAGCCTATACTCAAGTCCAAGCCCACTTGGAAAGTAATCAGCTCCTTGGAACTAGGCAATATGGTTTTAGGCCCAACCACATTTGAAAATCCAGATGGATACCATCAGGGACACAGGTAAACTCTGCATTCCTCTACTGTTGGATTTATCCGCAGCGTTCAACTTTGTTGATCACAATAAACTGTGCTCCACCTTAGCTAATGATTTCAATTTCTCCAATGGTGCCACCATGTGGGTGAAATCTTTTCTAGCCGAACGAACATCCAGAGTTTTAATAGGTAAAGAAGCTGCAGATCCCATCCCAGTCCCATTGGAGTACCCCAAGGATCATGCCTTTCACCTACCCTTTACAACGCATTCACAAAGCTTCTCTTCTCGGCCTTAGGCGACTTGGGTGTCATCTACACCAACTCTGCGGATGACACCCAGATCCTTATACCTCTCTCAGGCAATTACGCCCAAGACACACTGACCATCAACAAAATCTATGCCATAATACAAAATTGGATGGTCTTGAACAGCCTATGCCATAACGATGAGAAGGCAGAGATTCTCATTGTGGGCACCCAAGCCAAAATAAGTGCTCTTCACCTAGACTACTCAGCCATTAACATTGACGGCACGACGATACCCTCGTAGTTAAACCCTAGGAGTTTACCTTGATGCTAATCTCACAATGTCCAAACATGTAAGTACACTCATCATCCACCTCCTATACCGCTAAACTTATTGCCTTAAGCCGCCAATTCCAGAGAACTACCAACTGCATTACCCTTGCCAGAGCTTTGATCTTATCAAAGCTCGACTATTGCAATGTGCTGCTTCTCCGAACTTCCAACACCAACCTCAATAAATTACAACTAATACAAAACAAAGCATTACGGGCTGCATTAGGAATAAATACATTTGATCATATCTCTAAGATAAGGAGAGATGCCCACTAGCTGCCCATCAAAGCCAGAACTGGCTTTAAAACACTATGCATCGGCTTCAAATGTCACTATAAAAAGCACCCACTTATTTGAACAATGCCATAGTTAAAAGAGAACCCATTAGATCCTTAAGATCTAACAACCACCTACTTATGGCAACTCCCCGCCACAGAAATACCAGAGCTGGGGGTAGTAGTTTCCAATGCCTAGCTCCTAAACATTGGAACTCCCTACCGCTCAACATCAAAAAAGAGGAATCCTTCCCTGGCTTTAAAAACTGCTAAAAACTTGGTTATTTAACCAAGACCAATGAAGTCGCATTCCCAGAACTTGTAAATAATGCTTTATATTTCCTGTATAAATGTTCATTGTAATCCATCGGTATCAATGCTTACATGATGTACATAATTGTAAATACTTGCTCACGCTAGATGTTGAAATGTTTTTTCCTGTCCAATTATTACCAAGCTGTAACCTTGCCGTGATACCCCAGGGTCGAGCCTGTAACAAATGTAATGAATAAATAAAATCAGTCACCAGACTTGATTGAAAAGAGGAAGGCAGTTCTTTTAAGCTGTTAATATTCAAAATCTTCCTTTTACTGTACCTCTGGTTGTAAGGGAGGTTTTTCGCTTTATAAGTCTTCAGGATTTGGGAAGGGTTTTTTATTTCTCCTGATGTCTATGACTTTTTGATTGTACGCATCCATATTTGTTTAGTTTGTGGAACAAAAAGATGGTTATTACAACAAGCCATTACATACTTTGGCAGTGAGAAGTGTAAGGAACTCATGGTGGCAACAGTAAAGACAGACACAAGTCATCACAGTTCAAGGGTGTTTATTAAAGTGTGTGAATGGATGAGAAAAACACCTAATCTAAACCCAACTCTAAGATTGGTGCAAGCTACGACCATCAAATAATAAACAAGGCAGTCCTAGTAGCGTCTTGTCAAATAAAAAGGGCCTATACCAAAACAAACTATTGCCAATCCTTACCACTTAGTTACAAAATAGTGTCGGATAATGTTCAACAGAAAAGAAAGAAGTGTTCACAAAATGATAGGACAGGGTGGTATAGCTGGGGGTCTCCCTTGTCCATGTTTTCTAGCATTGGACAAGGCGGGACTTGGGCACCATACACAACTGGACTTCTCCAGCATGAGGTAACGGTTCTTTCAGCGATATCAAGATCTTCGGTGGCCAAGTCTTTTCCATGCAAAGCCTCTTGCCATGATGCCTACCCACGGAGCACCAGGCCAGGCCCAGCGCCCCCGGGAGCAGGCATCATGCCCCCGGGTAAAAGCCCAGCGGCCCCTTATAGGGGCTCTTTGGACTCTGTCCTGGCGCCGTTGGCGCCAGGCTCATGTTGGACATCAGTCCTGGCGCCACAGGCGCCAGGCTCATAAAGGAAGGTGTTTTGTGCACTTACCTGATGCAGACCATGCTGCAAGATTCAGGCCTCCCTGAGACCTGAAAGGGACTATTTTTTCATTGGGACTATTTTTCCACTCGGGCGTGGCCAGGGAAGGATACTTACCTGGAACTACTTTGGGGGCTATTTAAGCCACGCCCAGACAGTAGCTCACGCTTCGCGTTGTTCTGCATCCAAGCAGCTGAACGCTCACCGTGTCTGCTCCTGGATCTGGTCTCCAGCCACGCCCGCCTCGATCCTGGAAAACCTGTAAGGAAAGAAGAGAAGAGAAAGGTGAAAACCAAGAATTTTATCAAACTTCTTACCTGCATCCGGAACCTTCACGCCAGCGTTCCTGAGAAAAGACTTTCATTTAAAAGCATTGCGTTGCTCGCTGCAGCGCCGCGCTTCACTCAACTATCCTCGGGAGTTCTTCTGGCTCCACCGCGACTGTCTGCACCGGTCGCCACATCTCTGCGCCTAGGGGAGAGAAGAAGGGGCAAAAGGTGAGCAGAAGGAACATATGAGGAAAGCCTAATTTTCCACCATAACACTTACCGGTCTTCTGTTGGTGGATCATTCCTCATTTCGGGTCAGCGCCGCTTCCTTGGCAGGTACCGCACCCCGGCCCCTATGGGGAAAGGACAAAATACATTACTGGAGGAATATAAAGACATTAAGAGGGATCGCCCCCATCGCTAACTCACCTGAGTTTACAATCGGCAATTCAATCCCTCAACGCATCGCCTTCATTCTGCACCTGAAATAAAGGACAGATCACAGGTTAGGAAGGCAACAGAAAAGGAGGCTCAACACTTGAACTTTTGTAATCTTCATACTTACGGCGTTCCGCTCGGAAAAAAAAGTGGATTTTGCCAGCGCCATTCTGAAAATCAGTGAAGTAACTGGACAAACACGCGCCCCTGCACCAGAAGCAGGATGGAGAGTTCATCCTTTCAAACCATAAGGTGAGCTTCAACCGCGGATTTCGGAGGAAGTTAGGGAAGAACGAAGGGGGGAAGAGGGGAGCAAGCACACTATTCTGCAGACTGTTAATCCCCTTTCTCATCTGCAAAAGGATATTCCTACGGGCCAGACAAGCAAGATTTGAGGGTCCTGTTCAGTCGGTGTTCCGAGTTCTGCGCGTCACGCTCGAAGAGGCCACAGCCACCCAGACTAGACCAGCGCCTCCGTGGGAGTCAGGTGAGCGTTACACCTCTTGCCTCTGAGGGCCTGATGTGTCAATAATAACAAAACAAAAGTTCCATTCCGTGTGTACGTTGGGTGATGTCTCTTCAACCCTGGATCACCCTCTTCCGGGCTCAGACCCTTCTCGAATGTTAGTCTCCCTCTGTCGGTTTCACTGTAGACTTTTTCTCAGAATGTTTCACTTGTCTCAATGTCTTTTTAAACAACCTTACACTGTGGACATCCCTCAGCCGGATTCACTCTTGACAACACAATGTTCACAAGGTTATCGCTCTTCGCCCCATTTTGCAGGCATTCCTCAGCTGGGTTCACATATGCCAGTTACACAGTTCACTTTGCTTTACATAATGTAGGATTTGCTTCCCTTAGCTTTCCTCTTGGTTACGATAGCCTCCCTCGGTCAGGCTCAGACCATCAATTTACTGTAGACATCCCTCAGTCCGGTTCATGCTTGTCATTCTAACACAGTTCATGATTTTATCATCTCATTAGGAAAGTTCGGTTCCCTTCTCCTAGCTTTTCTTGTGGCATCCTTCTGTCGGGTTCACACTTCCCTTATTCACTAGACCCCTTAGGTTCTTTTCTTATCTAGGTCTGGGCCTTAGCCCCCCGTCAGGCTTCACATACTTCTATTCATAGAATGTTCTCGGGGTGACCACCCTAATTCGCAGGCATCCCTCAGTCGGGTTAACATATGTCCCAGTAGCACAGTGCACTTTGTTTCTTCAGCGTGTCAAAGACTTTCAATTGTACAAGGGGTTTTACTTTCCCTTGTATGACCACTTTGACGTTTTACGTCGGGCTCTCCTAGGGCCTCCTGTTATCTGTAGTATTAACAAAAGGGGACCAGCCAGAGTCTTTCGAATGAGCGCCCACGCTCTGCAGCTGGCGTTTCTCTGGATTATTTTAACAGTTCAGTAATACACAAGTCCTTTGCTTTTTGATTCTCACTATGTTGCTGTTTGCAACCTTCTCTCAACACTGTTCGGTTTGCCTATCAGTTCTCCCTCCGACTCACCGGCTGTGATGAACTGCTTGGCATTTGTCGTCTCTGGAGTCAAGGACATTTCCACGTTAGCAGGCGTCTCTCCCTGAAAGTGGCCCCTTTGGGAGCCTGACGTCTATGGAAACAAGGCGAGTCACCACACACGATAGAGACGCCAGACACAAGGTTGTATTCCCAAAGCTAGGGTTTTATTGCAAAGCAAAAGTCTCAGTTGGCCAACTCGGTCTCACGCCCCGCAACGTGTTTCTCTAGACCTTGAGGGACGCAAGAGAGCAAATTACGTACATCAGTTACATATATACAAAATGCATATCAAACAATCAGCTATGACATGTTTAACACCCCCCTTTATTGAGTTTCTTTGAACTTGGTGTGATGATGGACATCTCCGACCACTATGACACCTTCAAACATCTATTCTAGTAACAATTTGCAATTTGTGAGTGCGAAGGCATCTTTCGGTTATTGAATAGAACACAGCGCTTCTGTTCTTGGAAGCGAACTACATACGGGGGGGGGAGTTGCATTCCGGACCTTGCTATCTATCAGGTGCTATTCGCGTCCTGGGAGCCGACATGCTCTAGCGGGCTCAGCAAAGGGGGTCCGTAAGAAAAGCATAATTCAAGCCTTTAGCAGTATTATTCTAACATATTCTACCATATAACGAGACTGGCTGGCAGCTGTGAAATGATTAAATGCCCTGCAGCTCTGCTTCAAGGCTACATTCGGGAGGGAGCTGGGCATTCTTCCTGGCGCTGCCTACGTTTGTGTTTCAGCGAACTCTTGTTATCCTCACGGCCCTGCGGCCTTGTCCTTTTCACATACAGACAACAATGTTTCACAGTCGAGCAGTGTAAGCGGAAAATATACTGCGAAGCAATAGGAACAGAAAGCAATGAGCAATGGTTAGAAAACAAAATGGCGATTCTTGTTACATCAAAATGGCCGTTCATTGGCAAACTCGAAAACCTATATTCTGTCATATCGTGCATGAGACGGTTGGCTCACGGCCACCAAAGTGCGTTTGCGGTTTCAAAGTAGAGGTATCCATATTTCTAGACTGACATCCCCACCTTGGTTATCAGTGTGGGAGGGTCCCATGTACCGTTGACATCTGTTACACCACACGCTAGCTGCATTTCCTGGTTTTATGATTCCTTTCACAGAGGCTATGCAGGTCTGGGTCAAAAAGGCCAAGGGCACTTGCCTCTTTGTCGTCCTTTTAGTTCTTGCTGCCTTTCTCCTCCTTTTGAACTGCTGTCCTGGAATAGCTGCTTCCTCTTGCGGTTCGCCTTGCCCCATGTGTGCTCTCGTGCTCTACCTTTTATCCCTGTGGGGAAGGAAAAGGGCCGTGAGGTGTGTGTAGTTATTGTCAATTGCCTGACTATGCATGACCCTTGTGTTGGGACAAGTCATGTAAACGGCTCTGTTAGTCCGTTGTCTTACACGGTGTAAGAAGGTGTTTTGTCGGAAAGTGGGGGGTTAGAGCTTCTAAATATCCTACGGGGTAGGATGGGGAAAAGGTGTTATCACCCGTCTGTGTCCTACTTTCACTCCCCAAACCCCCCCCCCCCTCCATCCAGGTGATCCTCCCCCACTGGTCCACCCCCAGGAACTGGTTTCAATAGCGATGGCCGTGTCCTGGCCACCTGGATGACAGATCTCCGAGGAATAGCGGATTAGACACCTTCAGATTTCTCATAGGAGATATCCTCCCTAGAGAAAGGCAAATACTGCGTCTCATCCCACAGAGTCCTCTCATTCCACTGAGCCCTTTTTCCTCCCAGGTGATCCTCCCTCATAACACCACCCCTAAGGTCAGGATCATGGAGGAGGAAGACCTGGGAGGAGACCTTCGGCAAGGGTTTAGTGAGGAGTCCGTAGGATTCATCCCAGTTACTTCAAAACATCAGTAAGGTCTTTGACTTTCAACAATAGTATAATTCACAACTTCTTCCATAAGGATGCAACACCCATTGATGTTGTTTGTTCCAACAGTTGATTGGCCACATGCAATGCAGGTTATGTTCCTCTCCCCCTTGACATTCTCCCCAAGGAGGGTAACCTTCCTGCCCACTCTGGACTTCTACTATCACATCAGGCCATAATTGCATAATTGCTTTCTGTCATTGTTAGGCAGAAACCTGTGCAGTTCCCTTAGGGACCACTGCAAAAGATTTAGGACTACAGGTGTTTGGCAGTAAACCCAATTAGTAGCAGTCTGTACCACCCAGATTTACCTGGTAGCTGTGGCTGAGCAGTCAGACCCCTCTCAATATGAGTTAGGCAGTATATAGAGTATACACAATAGGTACAGAGGTACAGTAGCACAAGCAAACACTGACCAGAACTTTCGTGTAAAAGTATATAATTATTTATTTAAAGACACACTTGTAAATTACACTAGCACAAAAAGAGGTAAGTAAATTCAACACACAGTCACTATTATATATATACCACCCTGATTACTTATTAGACAAGTCTTAGTGAGAAACACCACTTATTTTCAGACAGAGGTGAGCGCTTAACCTAAGATGGCACTCTAATAAGTTTATAAAAAAGGGAGGGAAAAGGCAGAGTTATGAAAGAACACAATTTCAATACTTGTAAAAAACCACAGTGAGGCAGGTTAGGCAAAGTCTACCGGAGAGCAAGGAAGTTCAAATGCCAGGCCCACTCTTAGACAGAGCAAGCGAAATGTGTCCAGGATCACCCAGTGGGGTTATGCCAAAGAGTCTTTGCAGATAGTTCACAAAAGATTGAGATCAAGTCAGGAAAAGTTAGTTAACCGGCCCCAGGCTAACCCAGGTTAGAAAGTCGAGGATTTACTGTCACCCCGAACGATCTGTCGCAAGGGAAGCCAGGCGGGACACAGTACCTGAAATGGGAAGAACGCTCCAGCGGGGGCAGTTGTTCCAGGAAGCGGGTGCAAGTTGGTGTTTCGTCCAGAGGAAGAGGAGGTCTCGACGTGGAGGAAAGATGAAGGTCGATGCACTGCCAGGGAAGAAACCAGCCGCGGAGTTCTCCGGTTACAAGGTTACTACCCTTTTCTTCGCGGTAGTGCTAAACCGTGGTATCCCGGTTGCCGGGGTGCTTGGCACAGGCAAGGCGGCCACGAGTTGCTCCAGGAAGGCGAAAAGACAGGCAAACTGGTTATCCCCACCAGTCAAAGGAAGAAGACTCTCCGGATTGGAGATCTCCTCTGTCGTCGGGAAAAGTGGTGAGACGGTTCAGCAGGGCTCCACCGGTGGTGTCGTTGTTGCAGGTCGGCTCACCTTCTCCCTCTTCGGATTCTTTAGGTCCTGTGGCGACTTCTGAAGTTCCAGTCCCCAAAGCCCTGCTTTTATGCAGAAAACCCCCATTCATCAGTCCTAGCTGTCACTCAAACATGCTAAGTGGTGAGCGGGGCGGCTCACCACTGGGCCAATCACACAAGAGTGCGACTTGAGTTGCTGAGGCAACTCAGTCCAGGGTGCCTAAACCCCCTCCCACACCCCCTGTGGTAACCCAGACAGAGTGGCACCACTTTTGGAGGCTTCTGTGGAGAAGCTCGCCAAAAAGTGGAACAAAGAGCTCGACTTGGGTTGGAGTCACAGAAGCGAACACAAACGCCATTTTGGAACCGAGTTTCGGCAAAAAATACCAACCGGTGAATTTATATTAATTTAATAAACCGGCGGTATGTTCGGGGCTATATTAAAAAGTGGTAGCCTCGAACAATGGGAAAATCCCATAGGGATATATTCGCGGTCGAATATAAAAAGTAGTATCCACTGCCACCAGCCAAAACTCGGCCGGGGGGGACTGGACAGTGCCCCCTCGAACAACAGACCGCGGGGCAATCGAATTTCCCCGACCAGTACGTCCACAGTATGATAGTTTGTACTGGTTCTGTTGACAATTTAAGACTAGTAAAGTCAATGGTGACTTTACATGCCCTGGGAGACAGTAGTCAGTCCCAGGGTATGGAGTCTATGTTTGGGGGTCGCTACGACACCCCTGGGTTACTGCACGGAGGGTGCTGTGTAACCCACATACCAAAAACACATGAAGCCCTATGGGGTAAAGGACCCCATCACCCATAAAACACATACAAAGTCAAAGGAACACCTCAAATCATGTCTAAGAGTGGGAGAAGAAGTGTCTCACTCTTAGCAGGAGAAAAAAATAAACCCCAAAAATCCAGCAAAGCTGCTGGGGGACTCACTAGGTTTGGGAAATTAGCCTTACCAGAGAATTCTCCCTAACAGTCATTAATTCAGTATTTAAAAGGTATATTTGCAATTAGCGGTTCACACCGGAGCGCCCCAAGGTTACCTATGCAAGGCTAACTCACCTTACTGCGCGTCCGTGTGTCCCGCTGCTGCCACTTCTTTCTTCGCTAGACAGAGTGTCTGACCGCTCCGGTTGTTGCTCTGTGCCTCGCGCCTTCTCCGACAGGATTTTACAGTGCTCCTGTCGTTTCTCGGTGCTCTCCAGTTACCAGAGATGTACACAGTGTGCGGAGAGCTTCTCTCTCCCACAAGGCAATCTGCAACCACAGCGCTTCCCGCTGCGTGACCTATGTAGTTTTGGCTTCTATGGCTTGCGACTCCCTTAGCACCGTTAGCTGCCAAAAGCTCGCGGGTGGTCCCAGCGTCTTTGCTCTGTCTCTGCTGCATGCATGGCCACGAACAACTCCTTCTGCTTCTACTTCTCTGCTTCTGCACCTGAGGGGGATTTAAATAATCCCAATTTCCGCTCAGGTGTACATTGTTAGAGACACTAGACTGTGCCTCCAAGATCCTCTTCCTCGTCCCGGTACCCATGGGATTATGCGACTTGAAGGCCCCAATGTTCGCATTCTTCATTTCCTCACAATTTACAGTTGTGCAATATGCCATTAAGACCGTAGGGTCCCTACAGAAGTTCTTCAGAGGATTTTCCCAATTCTCCTGACCTGAATCCTCTCCCATGTGATCCTCCCGCAGAAGATCATCCCAGGGTCAGGATCAGGGAGCGTCTGTCTTTCCCTGGCCACATGAGAAAGGTCCTAGGCCAGGGTTGGTGGGGTGATCACTTGTGATTCATCACATAGGGCAATTCAATGATTTTACTTGTAGTTCTTGAACCCCTGACTCACCAACCATATTCTGTGTAGATGATTTCCCATGAAAGGGTCTTTGGGTTGTTATATGGGAGGGACTTGTACAGGGATAATATGCCATTAGGTATCTGGGAATTATTTGACTTTCATTCTCAAAAGGAGTTCAATACCGCGTCTCTCCTAGTGGAGTCACTACTTGCCCCTGATAGCTGTCTCCCTCCATGTGATCCTCCACCCTGATACCACCCCCAGGGTTAGGATTAGGTAGCGGCAGCCTTCCCCTGGCCACGTGGCTGGAGACGTTAGGCTGGGATTTGGTGATTACTCCACAGGATTCTTCACAGTATGCATCAACTGGGATGCTGTTCTAAATGGCAGCAGTGCAGCACAATATCAATATCCTTTGGCTGTACAGAATAGAATCTGTATTATTTACGTTGTGATTTATAAACAGTCACACTTGTAAGCCATATTTGTAGATATAAATGCCACTTTTATTTTTATGAATTGAACTTTTATTGTTTACATTCATACAAACAAAAGTGTTTGTCTTAGAGTCACATCACATGTTATCACACTGTATGAGGGTTACAAATCAAAAGGTGAAGGTGGTTAATGATAGTGTCCAAACAGGCTAATACAAGCATCTGGATGTCCTCCCTCCTTCCTCAAGATAGCCACCAGTTTGGTAGAATCTGACAAAAGCAAATCATACAACAGAAAACCATGCAAAACATACATTCAAATGGATTGTGTCCTCCCACGTATTCCTCATCTTTGACATTCAAGTCTGCTTGCAGCTTTCTTCAGAATTTTTTTTATTATAGGGTTGAGCATCATGCAGCGTCGAGTCTTGGTTCTCGATGGGCTCCGTGGCGTCACTCGCGATGTCGACGCTGGTATATGCAGCATGTGCACTGACCGTTACCTCAGTTCTGTTTTTTCTGCATTTCTACGTGCTTTGGAGCTACACGCCTCAGCGAAATTTCTATGTTTGTCTTCAAGTGAATATTGGTCAAATAATGTCCCCGACACCGTAGACCGGCTTCAATCGGTGTTCAGACTGTGGAACGGAAATGTCTATCATAGACCCTACTGCGTCTGTCTCTGGTGCTTGGGGTCGGGCCACAAAGTCAATGACTGTGGCTCATGTCAATCCATGACTGTCAAGGCCTTGCGGGAAAGAAAGGGAAAACTCAATCCAGATATGCCCTCTCCCAAATCCCTAACCGTTACCCCATCTAAAAGAAAATCATCCTCTGACTCGAAAGTTGTTTCTCCCATTAGAAAGCGTCCAAAACACTGAAGTCGTTTGAGGTCTAGTTCACGACACTCGTCCTCTTCTCATAAGAAGAGTAAAAAACGACATCGCAGATCGTTGTCGTCGTCTTCCTCTCCCGAAAAGGTTTTCTTTTCCAAAAAAGAACTCAACTCCGTCAGATTAGAAAACTTCTGCTTAAAAATGCTTCAAGTTTTCCAGAGCCAAGCTCCTCCAATTGCCCCTTGAAGGAGTCTGAGAAAAGAAGCCACCCTTCGGCTCAGCGTCTATTAAGATCAGGAGGGAGTCTTGTATGTCTCCTTCTCGCGCGCTTCAAGGCCTGGTAAGAGAGACTCCTTGACACAAGTCAAAGGAGTCTTCCACGACGCACAAGAAAGAGCCTGAGTCTGGCCCCTCGAAGCATTCATCTTCGGTATCAAAGCTGTTAGTTTTATTGCCTGAACATTCGAGGCATGTAATCCATCGAAGCCTACTAAATTGCCGGCCCATTCACTGACTGCTTCTAGGAAGTTGTCGAAGCCTTCGACACCTTCAACTTCGTCGGAGCTTTCAGTGCTCACGAATACTACTAAACCTATGGCTGATATAATCTAAGTGTTTTAGACCACTCTCAACCTGATTTTTTCAGGCAAGTGGGATCAATATTTGAGGAAGATGAAGAGGATGATCAGCCCCCTTGTGGGTACGAATATGCGACACTAAATGTCCCAGAGAAGTTGATCTCTGAAGAATCCAATATGCTAAATCTGGTGGAAACTCTAAAGGGGACCAGTAGCTGGGATGCAGCACCAGAGACAGAGTTTGGTAACCCAGAGATGGCTGGTCAGGCTGATCCCTCATACAGAGCTGGCATTTTTAAAGTGGCTGAGTAGCTGGGGTGGTCCAAACCCGCAGCTGCTATGGAGACTGATGACCTCACTAATATTTTAGACCATGGTCCAGTTAGGGAGGCTGTGTTACCATTCCATGCAGCCTTAAGAATAAGGGTTTTGGAAAACTAGCTAAAACCAGATTCTGTTCCACCGGTTAGCAAATTAACACAGAAATACAGAACTGCTTCTGTGGACCCTCCTTTTTTTGAACAGGCACCCTACACCTGAGAGCCTGGTGGTTTAAGCAGCAATAGTTTCATCAAAAACTGCAGCTTACCCTTCTACTCTGGCATATAAGGAAGATAGAATAATTGACTCTACCAGTGGCTTAGTGAAGTACACTCACACCCCTTGGGGTGTAGCTGCTCTTGCAGCAGAACACATTCCGGAGGGAGAAAAAACAGAAGGTTTCTTAAGTCTAATACAAGCTGGAAAAGATGCCATGAGGCAGTTGTTGCAGTCCAGCCTGGATACAGTGCATTTAGTAAGTAGGTTCATGGCTGCCAGTACAGTGCTTAGGCGCATGTCTTGGCTAAGAAAATCAGGATTTTCGGCAGTCGTACAGGCACATTTGCTTGACATGCCATTTGACGGGACTTCCCTGTTTTGTGAGAAGGCTGATAATAGCCTGGAAAAGCTGCAAGCATCTCGAGCTGCAGCAAAATCGTTTGAGGCGGCAATCAGACAACCTCAACCTTCAAATCAAGGATGGAGATTGTTATAAAGTGACTTCCAGGCTCTCTTGGGTAACTACTTAGGTTTATTACAAGTACTTAAGACATAGTTACATGAGGCTATATACAAGAGTATGGACAGGACATAACACTGGCCCCATCACCCAGGCAGGGGAGCTCTTACTGCTGGGACTGGAACCCTCTGATAAACATTCCAACATTCACACAGCAACACTCCATGTAGGTTGCACTACAGCAACCTATATGCAAACTCATAACTGTACTACACCATAGACTTATTCCATATTCATCCTAAAGGTTCATGGCCACTTTATGACCTTAAAGTAGTCCTCTAAAAATAAAATCCTTATAACCTGAAAGTCCTTCTTGCTGCATGCTAAGCACCATGAAAATCCTCACAGGGTTACTCTGGCCCATGTAGGGTTCCACACTACATGCCATACCAAACTCCATATTCATGGTCAATTTCTCATCCATACACTCTGCATTCTACAATGGGATATACTGCCCAACTCATTTTACATTCAACATTCCTTTCTCACACAGACGAAAGGACATATGAAAAGGATATATATATCTTGTGCCCCTTCTCTGGGCATCCACAATACATCATCAGCATTGAAACTAAAGTCCGTCATCCGCATTCACACACAACGCCCTCCTTACAGAACGTCCACAGCTCTGCACTCCACTACTTCGCCATTACCCTTCCCGTCTGCTGTTAACTTCATCTGTCACAGATGGGTAGATGGGTAGCGGAGCATTTCTGATTTCCTGCTGACCAACGGTCAACCCAAGGGCGATCTCCGAATCCAGTATTGTAACAGTGTTTTCATCTCATTCAAAGCGCAACTTTATATGTGTTAGGCAGAATCACATGCAGTACCCTTTGGGAACACTACACATGATTAAGACTACAAGTGTAAGTACAATTTCACCGTTGGTACAAGCCTGTACTACACAGTAATGTGGTAGCAGTGGCTGAGCAGCCAGACCTATCTCAAGAGTAAAGTGAGCAGTACAATAGGTTACACAAAGGACTAGCAATCACAGTGATTCAAATAAACACTTAGTCACGGTTTCTTGGTAAACAAATATACATTTATTTACACAGTCATTTGGAAAACATTCCACTAGCAAGAGCAGCTAAATATCACAATCTAATACAGTACAATACACAACCAATCAGTTTCTGAACAAGTTCAGCTCCCCTGAAGTGCGAGCAAAATGGCACTTTAGTTAATTTAAAAAGGGGTAAAAAGACAAGGTTAGAGAATCAAAAGCACAAATACTTTCAGAGGTAGGGCAAATAGTTTCAGTTCACTACAACCAGCAATTCATTTCAATAGGCCTGGGCCAAAGTCAATGGTTCAGAGTCTTTGTATAGGGTAGCACAGTTGTGGTAGTAAACGGTTAAGTCTTTGCCATGGTTTTTTGAAGGATTTCATCAGACGAAAAGTTAGATGTTGGTTTAGGGAAGGACAAGCCTTCAAAGTTGGGAAAGTTTCACAAACTTTCACTGCGGCCGAACGGAGTTCTGAACCGTATTTGCACAGTACTTTGTAAGTGAAGAAAAGCTGTAGCTGAGGCAGTTGTTCCTGGCAGTTCCTGCAGATCTCGCGGTTTCTGAGCTTCAGTCGTGGGTACAAGAAGGACGACGTCAGGAGGTTCCTGTACTGCCCAGGGAAGAGGCCACAAGCTTGGCAAAACGTCAGCTTAAGGTGTGAGTGCCTTAAAGTCCACAAACTGGTTTCCTTCCAACTGTCTATCCGGTTTTCAACAGCACTCTGAAGAAAATTCGACCAGTATAGGGATGGTGTCCAGGTGGCTTAGGAGTTGGCTGTTCCCATCAAACTCAAGGGCAGAAGTCGTCCTTGAAGGGCTTCTCTGTCGAGGGAGTTTCAGGCAATGCGGACCTGCAGCAGGTCTTCACCGGTGGACCAGGAGTTGCAGCAGTCGTCTTCCGTCAGCTCGTCTTCGGGTCACTCGTTCCAGTGGTCGACTCTGCTTTCCAAGTCCCAGAGACCTGCTTTTAAACAGTTTTGCCCCGTTCCTTCCAGCCTGGCTGTCACTCACACAGCAGGGTGGCTGTACTTGCCGGACAGCCAGCTGGCCAATCACGACGAGTGCATTCAGGTCTCCTAGGAGACTAAGCACAGGGAATTTCGGGCACCTCTCACACATCCTGTCCACTGCAGACATTCAGGCGTCAGAGGAGGTCTTCAGCACTGAAGCCCGCCAAAAGCCAACGTACAAAGGGACCAAACCTGGTTTGGCGCACAGAGTTAAACACAAGAAGGACCTTTCCAAAAGGAAATGGCGAAAAAAATTGACCGGAGTCTGTTTTTACAGATAGGTCTTGGGCGCCATATTGGAAAACGTGGCTGACCTGATTTTTAGCTGCTGTTGTTCGCGGTCGGGAAAAAACATGGTAGTTTGATCTAAACCACTGCCACCAGCCATTTCAAGTGGGAAAGGGTAACATTTGACTGTTACATGAGTGTTTAGACTCAGGGGAAGTTAGGCAACCCCTCCAGCACTCTATAGGAAGATAGTGTGGGCTGGGTCTGTAAATTTAAAGAGACTAGGAAAGTCAATTGAACTTTACATGCTCTAGGAGACAGTAGTCAGTCCCAGAGAAGGTATTTAAACCTTGGGGAGTCTGAAAGACACCCCTGTGCCACTGCACTGAAGGTTCTGTGTGACACACAAGAACAAGATGATGCCTATGGAGTTGTTTTAAAATTCCATATCCAAAGAACACAAAATTAAAACACATTCAAAATACATGAAAGAGTGAAAAAAAGGCTGACAATATTTCCAGGTAAAAATTAAAATCATAGAAATCCAGCAAAGTTGTTGGGGTCTCAAAAGGTAAGGGAAATTAGCACATTATTGAGAATTCTCCCTAACACTATGCTTTAAACAATCTGATGTCCAGTGAACAGAGCAACCTCCCCATGTGCCGGACATGTTAGTTTTACAACATCATAGCAGTTTAATGTCTTGGGGCAGACTTCAATTCGTTACTTCGCCCAGCACACTATGCCCCACGGGATAATTTCATGACAACCAGAGCCATCTTCTTCCTCTCTCACTCTGGTGCGTAGCTTCACCGTACAGAGCTTCACTTCACTTTGTTTTTCTTAAGTGACTTCTCATCACTTGAATCGCATCACTTCACATTTCTTCCCTTTGATTCTTTCTTATTCACTTTACGTGCAAACTGCTCCCGTCTGCATCTTACAGGAAAACATTTCTCCCTTCTGCAATACATAATCCCTATATTCAGTTTAAGGGTGCATCTAGCAGTTCGCCCTTCACCAGTTTGTGGGAAATGTTCCCCTTCTTCACCTTATGGGTGCAGCTTCCCCTCTTCACCTTATGGGCTCATCTTCACTTCTTCACCTAAAGGCGCAGCTCACTTCTTGAACTTCTTACTTCAGCCCACCTCCCTGGACCCAGTTCTCACCCACATTATGGGCAGCTGATCCCTCCTGATGCAGGGCTTTCTTCCTGCTCCCTCTTAGTGCCTTCGGTGATGATTGTTACTTGTCTTGGGGGCAGTGTTGTCCTTTTTCTTGGCCAGCTCTTTCCTGCACCCCCCCACAGCAGGGTGTTAGGCAGAAACCTGTGCAGTTTCCTTAGGGACCACTGCAAAAGATTTAGGACTACAGGTGTTTGGCAGTAAACCCAATTCGTAGCAGCTTGCACCACCCAGATTTACCTGGTAGCTGTGGCTGAGCAGTTAGACTTCTCAAGATGAGTTAGGCAGTATATAGAGTATACACAATAGGTACAGGGATACAGTAGCACAAGCAAACACTGACCAAAGCTTTGGTGTAAAAGTATATAATTATTTATTTAAAGACACACTTGTAAATTACACTAGCACACAAAGAGGTAAGTAAATTCAACACACAGTCACTATTATATATATACAACCCTAATTACTTATTAGACAAGTCTTAGTGAGAAACACCACTTATTTTCAGACAGAGGTGAGCGCTTAACATAAGATGGCACTCTAATAAGTTATAGAAAAAGGGAGGGAAAAGGCAAAGTTATGAAAGCACACAATTTCAATACTTTTCAAAGAATCACAGTGAGGCAGGTTAGGCAAAGTCTACTGGAGAGCAAGGAAGTTCAAATGCCAGGCCCACTCTTAGAGAGAGCAAGCAAAATGTGTCCAGGATCACACAGTGGGGTTATGCCAAAAGTTCACAAAAAGATTGAGATTGAGTCAGGAAAAGTTAGTTAACGGGCCCCAGGCCAACCCAGGTTAGAAAGTCGAGGATTTACTGTCACCCCGAATGATCTGTCGCAAGGGAAGCCAGGCGGGACACAGTACCTGAAAATGGGAAGAACGCTTCAGCGGGGGCAGTTGTTCCCGGCAGCGGGTGCAAGTCGGTGTTTCGTCCAGAGGAAGAGGAGGTCTCGACGTGGAGGAAAGCTGAAGGTCGTTGCACTGCCAGGGAAGAAACCAGCCGCGGAGTTTCCCGGTTACAAGGTACCACCCTTTTCTTCGCGGTAGTGTTAAACCGTGGTATTCCGGTTGCCGGGGTGCTTGGCATGGGCAAGGCAGCCACGAGATGGTCCAAGAAGGCGAAAAGATGGGCAAACTGGTTATCCCCACCAGTTAAAGGAACCGGTGAATTTATATTAATTTAATAAACCAGCGGTATGTTCTAGGCTATATTAAAAAGTGGTAGCCTCGAACAATGGGAAAATCCCATAGGAATATATTCGCGGTCGAATATAAAAAGTAGTATCCACTGCCACCATCCAAAACTCGGTCGGGGGGGGCTGGACAGTGCCTCCTCGAACAACAGACCCCGGGGCAATCGAATTGCCCCGACCAGTACATCCACAATATGATGGTTTGTACTGGTTCTGTTCACAATTTAAGACTAGTAAAGCCAATGGTGACTTTACATGCTCTGGGAGACAGTGGTCAGTCCCAGGGTATGGAGTCTATGTTTGGGGGTCGCTACGACACCCCTGGGTTACTGCACGGAGGGTGCTGTGTAACCCACATATCAAAAAACACATGAAACCCTATGGGGTAAAGGACTCCATAGCCCATGGAACACATACAAAGTCAAAGGAACACCCTTAAATCATGTCTAAGAGTGGGAGGAAAAGAGTCTCACTCTTAGCAGGAGAAAAGAGAAAAAAATAAACCCCAAAAATCCAACAAAGCTGCTGGGGGACTCACTAGGTTTGGGAAATTAGCCTTTACAGAGAATTCTCCCTAACACAGGTTTCTTCAGTCCTCCTCATCTTCTTGCACGCAGGTTCTTCTTATTGAGACTTCCTCGTCGCCATTGTTATAAAGTGACTTCCAGGCTCTCTTGGGTAACTATTTAGGTTTATTACAAGTACTTAAGAAATAGTTACATGAGGCTATATACAAGAGTATGGACAGGACATAACACTGGACCCATCACCCAGGCAGGGGAGCTCTAACTGTCTGAGTGTGGAACCCTCGGTTTTGTATGATCGGATTGAAAAAAAAAGGTCCGACCGTACAAAACGACCGAAAAATGCTATCACCAAAGGTTCGAACACCAAAAGTTGGAACCATTGGTGGTAGCATTGCAGGTAAGTTAAAAAAATGTTTAAAAAAGACTGCGGGGGCTGCGGGGGTGTCCCCCGCAACTCCCTTCTCACTATACTTTACAATATAGTGAGCAGGGGGTTGCAGGGGAAACCTCTGCAGCCCCCGTAGTATGTAAGTGTGTTCGCATGAGAAAGGTGCAAACTTTTGGTAGTTCGCACCTTTCTCATGCAAACATTCCGGCCGCGGCAAAATTGGCCACGGACGGATCACTTAGAATCGGAACCCTCTGATAAGCATTCTAACATTCACGCAGCAGCACTCCATGTGACATTACAAACTCACTGCATCCACAGACAGTCACTACATAACAGAGATGATGTCCATTATGTTTTTATTCCTCCGTCTCTAGAAGAAGAGGTCAATTCTCACAAAGGGGCCAAAGAGCCCCTTGTGGAGGTAGTGGTAGATGAGGAAGAAATCCCTGTTCAACACCAGCAAAGTTACCTTCAGGTGCAGGTGGTACAGCAAAATGACTCCTTCACCCACAAGTCTGTGGTAGGACGCAGACTGTCATGTCATCTCCGGAGTTGGCAAAGCATTTATTCTGACCCATGGGTGCTACAAACCGTAGCAGACATTTACTGTCTTCCATTTCTAAAAAGACCTGCTGATTGCCCCCCAAAATCCACATCATCCTTGATTGCAGATCTGCTCCTCCAACAGGAGATTCTCATCCTGTTGCAGAAAGGTGCAATAGAATTGGTACCTGCAGAGGAGAGAAACCAGTGTTGGTATTCTCCCTACTTCCTGATACCCAAGAAGGACGGAGGAGTGCGACCCATCTTGGACTTGAGATGCTTGAACAAGACCCTCAGGAACAACACGTTCAAGATGCTAACTCTTTCGCAGATCCTTCAGGCCCTTTGACTCCAGGATTGGTTTGTGTCATTGGACCTTCAGGATGCTTACTTTCATGTGCCAATATATCAGAAGCACATAAAGTACCTGCGGTTCGCAGTTGGCGGTTCTCATTATCAGTTTCAGGTTCTGCCATGCGGGCGCATCTCAGCCCTGAGGGTCTTCACCAAGTTAATGGCAGTAGTGGCAGTGAGTCTAAGGAGGAAAGGGATACACATCTACCCCTACCTAGACGACTGGTTGATCTGGGCTGTTTCTGAGGAACAGTCTCTGAATCATCTCAGTCGCACCTGCCCATCCGCTATGAGACGGGCTCTCCCTGAATGTCAAGAAGCCCCACTTGACACCATCGCAGAAGCTTCAATTCATTGAAGCAATCCTGGATTCAGCTTTGGGAAAAGCTTTGCCACCCGAGTTAAGGGCACAACATCTCTTGCAGATGGTCCAAAAATTCCATAGTGCCCACCGTCTTCCAGCCTATGACTTCCTAAGGTTGTTCGGCCTTATGGCATCCTGCATTTTTCTGGTGCCAGAAGCCCGTCTGAGAATGAGATCCCTTCAATGGGTGCTCAAATCCCAGTGGTCTCAAGTCTCTGGCAGAATTATTGACCTTCTCCAGGTCCCGACAAAGGACGCCCAGGATCACTTCTGGTGGGCCAACCGAGAGAATGTCATGAGAGGAGAACCCTTTTGGCAACCATGTCCGGAGACAGCAGTTGTGACAGATACCTCCCTCACACGATGGGGAGCATACATGAGAGATCTTTCAATAAGCGGACACTGGTCTCAGTCGGGATCCAAACTCCATATCAACCTTTTGGATCTGAGGGCAATAGACTAGCGCTGATGGCCTTCCTGCCCTCAATACAGGGGAAGAATGTCCTGATAATGACGGACAACACAGTGGCCATGCACTACCTCAACAAGAGAGGGGATGTTGGGTCACTGCCCCTGTGCAGAGAGGCAATGCAGCTCTGGTTTTTGGCACTGAGAGAAGAATCACTCTTCTTGGAGTTCATCTAGCCCTAGAAAAGAACACGGTGGTAGACGCTCTGAGCAGGCAGAGCACAATCTCTCACGAGTGGGAACCAGCTCAGGAAGTCCTTCTGGAGATCTTCGCCTTTTGGGGAACCCCTCATGTGGATCTGTTTGTGACCAGTATCAACCGGAAGTGCGAGCTGTTCTGCTCAAGGGAATTTCCCCAAAGAGGAGCTTTCATGATGCCTACCCCCGGGCATCCAAGCCAGGCCCATCAGTCCCGGGAGCAGGCATCCAGATGCTTAGAAAAAGCCCAGCAGCCCCGGCTAGGGGCTATCTGGGTTCAGTCCTGGCGCCGTAGGCACCAGGCTCATAGAAGGGGTCAGTCCTGGCGCCTTAGGCGCCAGGCTCATATGCTTACACTTACCTCATGCAGACCATGCTGCTAAGAATCCAAGCCAACGTGAAGCCTGAAGGGAACTACTTTACTTCAGGGACTATTTTCTTACTCGGGTGTGGTCTTGGGGGAACTTCGTACCTGGGACTACTTTGAAGGCTATTTAAACCACGCCCGAAGAGCAGCACACGCTTTGCGTTATTCTGCATCCAGCAGCGTAACGCTCACCGTGCCTGCAAGCCAGCATCCAGCCTTCTGCCACGCCCGCCTCGAGTCTGGAGCTCCTAGGAAAAAAGGGAAGAAGGAGGAAAGATTAGAACAAGAACATTACTTCTATTCCTCACCTGATTCCAGATCCATCGCGCCTTCAAACAAGGAAAGAGACGTTAATTCGATACGCGTCGCATCACCCGCTGTAGCGCCGCGCTATTCTCACCGGCCTTCTTAGCACCTCCACAATCCGCCGCAGTCTCCATCACATCTTCGCCGAACTCCGGCACCTAAGGGGGACAAAAGAACAGCAAGGTGAGCTGAGAGAATAAACAAAGGCAATCTCTGTTACCACCATAGACTTACCTGATTTTACCGCCGGAGGCATTATTCATCAAGATGTCATAATTTTTCACGCCGCACCTGTCAAAGGAGGGAAAGCAACAGATTAAACACAGGTATCATTTACCGGACAGTGTTGGGTAATACAGACTCTTACCTGAACGCTACCAGCTGCCACGAGGCAATCTTCTCTTGGGTCAAGCTGCAAGATAAAAGGAATCAGACAAGAGTGAATATCAGACATTTTGAACTCTTACGAACTATATACTTACGGTTCCTCGCCAGGGACCTCAGAGTCAATATTGGTCTGGAACTTTCCCCAACTTCTTCAGACCAGTGAAGTAACTGGTTATTTACGCGCCCCTGCATTCCATGCAGGATGGAGAGCTCATCTTTTATAAACATAAGGTGAGACTATGAAAGGAGATATCGGAGGTGATTAGTGGGAAGAACAGTGGGGTGTTGTCACTCAAATCCACGGGTGGCTAATTCCCTTTCTCCACTTTCAGGAAAATACTTCTACGGATCAAGCAGACGAAATTAGGTCGGCCAGTCCAATCTGTCATCTCTGCACTACGCGTCACGTTGGTGGAGACCGCAGCTGTCCAGTTCCGATCAACACCCCTGTGGGAGCCCGGTGAGCGTAACAGGAGCTTTAGGAGACCCGTTTGTGGTGGACTGGGAGTTTCCACGGCTGTACGCATTCTCATCAGTCCCCGTCATTCCTCATGTCATCAGGAGGTTGAGGAAGTTCAGGAAGTTCAGGAAAACCATGTTCCTCATTGTTCTGGATAGGGCCAGGAGAACGTGGTACCCAGACCTTCTGGAAATGGTCATTTGCCCTCCAATTCGTCTTCCCCAAAGAGAGGACCTACTCTTGCAAGAGGGAGGTCGCATTCTTCACCCAGGGATCAGGACTCTCAATCTTTATGCCTCGTGTCTGAAAGGGTGACATACAAAGATTGGGAACTTCTTGAAGACGTAATGGAAGTGTTGCTTTCGGCAAGGAGGCCAGCAACTAAATCCCTGTACTGCTGCCATTGGAATAAGTGCAGGGAACAGAGGCTAGATCCTTTCACATGTAAACTTCCCCATGTTCTATTTTTCTTGCTCCACCTGACCCGTTCTGGGCTGCAAGTGGCCAGGGTGAAAGCTACTTAGCAGCACTATAAATCTGCAAAAGACCTACAGATTGAGGGGTCATAATTCGGTTCCACGTTATTTCGCCGAATGAATTTTCATTGTGGGACATTTCATCGCCGATTTTTAATCGCCAAAAAGCCTGTTTTTTAAAAAAAATTATTTCAGGGGGGTTCCCCCAGGCCTCCCCATGCTTTAATAATCATAATCCCAACCCCTACAAAACACCACCCAAAAAATATTTTTTTAAAAAAGGGGTTTCGCCGATGAAAAATTCAGCGATGAAATGTCCCACGATGAAAATCCATTCGGCGAAATGCGTGTATACCCATAATTCAAAGTGCTGATTGTGGTACAATTTCTGAACGGCTAAACCAATTTGTTTCCGCCCACTCCCTTCATAGTGCCATCATGGGATTTAAATTTTGTTTTAAGAAGTCTTATGGGAGCTCCATTTGAGGCCTTACATTTGTGTCCCCTGAGGATGCTAACTATGAAAACAGCCTTTCTAGTAGCTATCATGTCTGCCTATAGGGTAAGTGAGCTACAGGCCTTATCTTCCAAACAACCTTTTACATCCTTTTCCAAGGATCAAGTAATTTTAAGAGTGGGGTCATCTTTCCTTCCGAAAGTTGGGTGAGAGTTTAATTTAGCATAACGCATTGTACTGCCATCTTTTTACCCTCCTCCTCATCCATCTAAAGAGGAGAGACTACATTGTCTAGACAGTCTAGGGCACTATGCTACTACATTACAAGGACTGCAAGTATTCTGCAAGATGATCAGCTTTTCATCGGTTATGCTGGCCAAAGACTGGGCATGGCAATGACAAAACAAACAATCTCTAGATGGATTGTAATGGCATAACAGCGTGTTACTCATTAACAGGCAAAAATTGCCGTAGGTTTGAGGGTGCATTCCACTAGCCATTTGTAGAGCAGCAACCAGGTCGTCCCTTCACACGTTCAGTACTGTGTAGATTATTTTACTGGAGAGGAAGCCAAATTTGGCAAGGCTGGCCTTCATAATATTAACAAATAAGAACATTCTTGGCACCCACCGCCAAACTCAAACTGCTTTGGGAGTCTATCAAAGATGAGCAATACGTGGGAGGACACTATCTATTTGAAGAACAGGTTACTTACCCGTGGTAACGTTCTTTTGACTGGATGTTCCTCCCAAGTATTCCTTGTTGCGCACCCATCCATCCCCTCTTGTCTGCTTAGAATTTTCTGTGTCTTACACCTTCCTTTCTCGCAACGTCAAGATTGTCTCCTCCTTTGACACAGCATGCAAGTAAAAGGAGGGAGAAAACTAAGAACTGAGGTAATGGTCAGCGCACATGCTTTATATACCAGCGCAAACGTCACAAGGGACGCTACGGAGGCAAGCGGCAAGCAAACTTGTATGTCAAAGATGAGGAATATGTGGGAGGAACATCCACTCGAAAGAATGTTACCACGGGTAAGTAACTTGTTCTTCTAATTCTCTGCCATACTAATTCTCTGCCATAGACTGAGGTTGGGATAAATATGTGGCAGTGCACTGATTTTTGTCAAGTAAAATGTATAACATGTAAAGTTAGTGTAAACACAATCGTATATTTGCTGCACAGCAGAGTTTAATTTGTATTCAGATTTTTTTATTGGTTTTTATAGAATCATTGTAAACGACGATCAAGCACTGTATATATAATTCAAATAGAACAATCATGATAAAACATAAGTCATTCATTGAATAGAGAATTCTAAACAAGTAAATAATCAAACCACCCTCCACCTAAGCTACCTTAATCAACTCAGTCTACAGGTGTCCATCTGAAGTAAAGAGTGAGCTTCAAAGGAATTCAACCATTCATCTTTGTTTACCATCAGCAAATCTGACTTTGTCCTTGTTTTTGCTAGTCAATTTCTTTCCAGTTAGTGTCTCTAGGCCCAGGGCTCTTAGCCTATAATTGAAAAGGTGTAATTGAAGTTATCGTTTTTATGTAGCTGAGAAAAATTCTCATCTTGCAAAGAAAGTATTGGGATCATCATCAAGTTTGGATGTAATTTTCTCATAAATCAGCCGTTTTCAAAGTCTCATACTATTCCTCCATAGTAGAAACGAACGTGCTGATATTTCCAGGAGGATGCAAGGGTATGTTTCCCCACTAATAGCATCTGCAGAATCACTTGTTTATTGATATATTTTCCATGCGAGCGATGGTAGTCAATGAGTTTAGGTGGTAGGTCACTATTATATCAGGCAAGGTTACACCTGTGACATTTTCACTGAAACTGGAACGAATGCAGTGTGGTACACTGAAAGGCCGGGGAGTAGCGCCCAATCCACATTCTGTGTTGTGGGTGTCTGGTTTCTGGTAAATAGCCTGAATGCCTGTGAGGCCTGATTGGGTACTGCCTGCATGAAGGCACGTGTGTGATTGGCTGGCTGAGCCTGGCTTGGCCTGAGTGAATGGGGAGTGTTTAGTATAACTAGGGTCCTCACACTCACCTCCTTGTCAGAAGCTGTAACAAGAAACCTGAAGCTGAAGTCATCTTAAACTTGCATCCTGGAGTCCAGCTGGAGGAAGAAGTCTGCGGCTGCAAATCTTCAAGCACTCTGAAAGGGGTTGTGCTGACTCAAGGACTGAACCAGAGAAGACCTGAATAGGCAACCTCTTCCTGAGCTGCGAGGGAACATTGTGCAACTGCTGCTCTTCACCGAAACCTACTTTCAGTTTTGAAAGCTATCTTGATGTAATTTCTCATAGGTTTGCACATTAACTTTATGATGAATTTCGACTGGGGTGCCTGAAGGTCTGGAAATTCACAAACTCCTGGAACACATCTTCAGGCAGTAGCTGCCTGATTTGTGGCGCTGAGGAGGAAACACTGATGCACTTATGTTTTTATGTGACGGTTTGAAACCATTGAGGATAAAATGTCTGAAACCCCTTGTTATATTTATTGTATTCGTTCTACTCAGCTCTTTAATTTTGTAAGTCTACAGAGAATTAAGAAGTCCTCTTGCAGGTGGCCAAGTACATTCATCGAGCCTGGCTTAAGAGGGACTCGTTGATAAAACTGCTACATGAGAATTTTTGATTCAAATGAAATTAATTAAAGTCAGTTGGATGGTTCTTATGCTTGTTTTATAGACGTTTTAAAGAGCAATTTATTTTATTACATTTTAATGTATTGTTTTATGCTGATGTTGTTCTTTTGTAACCTGAAGATTTTAGATAGAATGAAGGATGATGATGAAATTGATTTAAATACCTCTGTACATACCATGGTAATTTCATCCTCAAATTGTATACAACATCAGCAGGTGAATTACAAATAATTCACAGACAGTATTACACAGCCTAATTTGCACTACAGAAAACCACTTTGCAATAAACAGTCAGCTTCAAAATGTACCACAATGATTAGGAACAGTTCTATGGGTCTGTGAACTAAGAAAGAAGACATGTTTTGGAAGTGGGCCCCGCAACTGAGAATACTTGAATCAAAATGTTAGCGCATAATGAAACAAATTACAGCAATTCAATAGCCACATGATCCAACAAGTTAAGTTTTTTGTCTGTCGCATTGCACCAGCCTTTTATTGGGACCAAGGAGAAAAGGATGGCCCCTCCTCACACTCTCTGTTGCAGACCAGATATGTTCTAGGTACAATGGGTGACTAGTGGAGTAGACTTCAATAGGCATCCAACAAAGGAAAACACCTGGAGACAATAAACAGTTTTGAATCTGAATATTTCTGGAATATATCTGACATTTAGGGTAGAACGCAAACACGGACCTATTCCTAAATCTATTTGTTGCAGAGTGTATGGAGCTGGAGACAGTTTCACTTTTTCTTCCCAAAACCTGATGTGCATTTCGATGTATAGGACCAGAAACCAAATGGTATTTTTCTATGTGATATTGAAAGGCTTTGTTATTGTGTTATGTCAGTGCATACGTTGTTATTGAGTACTCATAATCTTAACATACTCACTTTCATTTTACAGCACCAGTGGATCCAACAGCTCAGAGTCTGATGGGTTACCCGCGCATTTGTTGGTCATTGCAGAGAAGGTAATGTGAACAGTGTCGCACTTGGAAAGGTTGACATTGAAATGGTTGAGTGTTGCATGAACATGTTTGGTGATTGTTTTCTATTTGATGGGTTTGGTGTGTGTGTACACTTGCATGGGTGTCATTAGTTATACTATGTGAATAGTCTATGTGATATTTATTTTTAGAAAGACTTTGACCATGTTTTGGTTGCTCTCTGATGGTTTTGCAATATCTATTTGAGTTAGGTTATGTGTCAGCTATGAAGATTAATCTTGAATTATGGATGCTTTATTAAGGATTTAGTTGGACTTTGGGCCTCCCTATAGCTTTGCTCATGCAGAAAAAGTCCTGGTAAAACTGCCGGTAATTCTGGCAAGGGCACTTTTAATGCACCCGCAAAACAAGTTTGCCGGTGGGCGCACCGATTTACCTCCAGCTCTTAGCTGGAGGTAAATCTTGCCCCCACCGGCATAAAACTGCTGGAATTACCAGCACTGGTAATTTCGGTGCACGTAATTCCAGCAATCCCCTCCATGGAATCATATGGTTCTCCATGGAATGGGGATTTACCAGTGTTTCCGCCACTTGGACTATGCCAGTAATTCCGTCATTGCAAGTAGTAGAAACGATATTACAGTTTGGTGGCATACCGCCGGATACCACCAAACTGTAATGACCCCAAGTGTGTTTTCTTAAGTTTTGCATACTGTAGCGTTTATTTGGATGTTATGTGTTCTGTTCAAGGTTTTTCTGGGCGGAGTATGCTCTTTAATAAATGACTTGATTCCGTTTGGACTGTTATGTAGATGGTTGGATTGTGTGAAGTCTGTAAATGATTTGGTTAGATTCTGTCCATTTATAAGGTGTCTGGCTGGTTTGACTTAACTCTAAAGGAATTTGTTGGTGCTCTGCATGTTGTGTGAAGGATTTGTTTGAGTTGTGTGCACTTTGGGGAGGAATCTGGTTGTATTTATGTGCTGTGTGCTTTACTAAACTGGATTTGATTTGCTCCGCGTAAGTATTTGATTACTTTGGCAGATGACAGCGTGAACACATCAGAAGTAAGTATTTAGGTTTAAAGTTTTTATAATGAAGATATGAATGGGTCAAGACCTTTCTCAGTTTCTCAAGGTGTCAGGATGTTAGGGAGACATCACTGCCTCTTGGCTTTCATCAGCTCAGTACTTTGTGATGCTTTCCAGTCTCATGGTTACACCATCTTCCTTTCTCCCGTTATAGGGGGATCTGATCTAGCAGTTTCTTAGGCTCACCTCAGTCTCTCAGGAGGGGGTGTGGGGTTGGGGGTGTGGGGTTGTGGGTGTGTGTGTGTGTCAGTGTGTGTGTCTGTGTGATGCTCCAGCATTATCAATGACTTCTTCAGGTCTTTCTGTGAGATTCCAATAATCTCAATGTTTATTGCGCACTCTCAGAGTGTGAGATTCCAGCAGCCTCAATGGCTTAGTCGGGTCTCTTTTATGGTAAGTGTATGAGGTTCCAGAAAGGTGACTTTTCGGCCATCTTATGGTGTATAGTAGTTGAGAGCTTTCAGCAGTTTCAGTGGATATTTCAACTCCCACAGGGTGTAGGGTGGGTGGGAGATTCCCGAAGTCTTAAAGACTTTTCAAATCTCTGAGCATATATAGGGTGGGTGTCCACCCTATATATATATGCTGGCACTCATCAGATTTATCATAAGATTCCCAAGAAGGTACAGCAGCTCCAGCTTTTTCTCCCCAGCTGCTTCAATAACTCAAACTGAGACATTACATCTTTATCTGGCTTCCTATGGCCACAGATTGTACCCTCTTCTTCCTCAGCCTCCATGCTCATTGGACTATTCCTATTCGGCCTCATTTCTTGACTTTCCACATTTTCCTCGCATACAAGTATTAGGCATGAGCCAGTCATGGAATAGCGAGTCTGAGACCCATTTTGGATCTAAGTCTGCTGAAAGTGTACCTGTGCAAGGACAAGATCAAAATGGTGATCCTTGCCCAAATCCTGCAAGTTCTGGACCCAGAGCTCCTGCTGGTGTCCTTGGACCTTCTGGATGCCTACTTCTGCATTTCTATTTTATGTATCACCCTAAGCACTTGCAGTTTGAGTCACGTACTGTCGGATTTGTTGCTCTGCCCTTTACCCTCTCCACAGCCTTCAGCATCTTAACCAAGCTGTTTGGCAGTTGTGGCTGCTTGTCTCATGAGAGATTCATGTCTTTCTCTACCTAAATGATTGTCTTCTATGGGCATGTTCCCAGAAGTCCTTCTCTGAACACCCGTGCAGCACATGCCAGCTTCTACAGCTTGGCCTTTTGTCTCAACTTCAAGAAGTTGAATACCAACCTGATACTGTATTTCCTTGGTGTAGATACACAATTAGGCAGGTCCTTTCCACCCAATTAGCTTTTTTTTTTTTTTAAATTGGTTTTATTGATTTTAAACAACAGAAATTCACATTACATAATACATGGCTACTAGCTCATAGTTACATTAAAAGAACAAAGTTTTGGCTCTTTTTATACTTTGAAGCGTTATTATTTATTATATGCGTCTCCATTCTTTAGTTGTAACAATTAACAGAACATAACCCTCACCCTCACCCCCTCCCCCCATTGGTTGGGCGGACATCATAAAGTCATCTTTCCTTATTTTTTTTGTGTGTGGGAAAAGTGGTCATAGATCTACTCCTGTGGGATTTACTTGATAGCTGGGTCTGAATCATCTCATTATGTCAGTTTGTAGGTTTTCTGGCTTTCATTAAGTCCTTGGGGCTTCCTCAGGTTGGGAGTCTGTGGTCGCTGGGAGGTGCTTGTTTCGAAAGTCCGACCATAGGATCTCAAATTGCGACGCTTTGTTGTGTAGGGAGGCTGTGATCATTTCCATTGTAAAGATATTGATTGCCACATTGATCCATTCCTTTTTTCTTGGGATCGTTTTGGATTTCCATTTCATCACCAGCAGCGCACGGGCCGCTAGCAGTAGCTGTGGGACCAGTCCTATCAGTCTGATCCAGTCGTCTTCATTCTTCTCCAGAGCGAAAAGAATCAGGTGGGGGTCGGTATCTCTTTGTATGCCGTCTATTTCTTTAATCCACCCCAGGACCTCCTCCCAGAATACCTTTATGTATGGGCAACTCCACCACATATGCTAATAGTCGGCTACCTCGCCACATTCCCTCCAGCATCTTGGACCGGTTGCTTGGAACATTTTGGAGAGCCTGAGTGGGTGATATTGCCCTCTGTGTCAGTTTAATGGCGTGTAATTTATATTGGCTGGATATGGATGTTTTCGATGCAGCTTTACACATTGTTTCCCACTGGTCGGGGCTTATCTCGTCTCTTATGTCTCTTTCCCATCTGCTTCTGAGTTGTTCCTTGGACCCGTCTCCCACTTCAATTAGTTCTTTGTACATTACGGATATCAACCCTTTCCTTTTCGGACTTAGAGTCTAGAAGTTTTTCGAACGGAGTAAGATCTCTTTTCAACTTGTCCTTCCATTCAGGTTTTGTTAGGACACCTTGGAAGGTGGATAATGGGCCTATTCCTAGGGCTTCAGTAAGTTCCGGTAGTGGAATGAAAGTGTCTTTTTTCTGCAATTGCCCCACCCTTTCCAGGCCTGCCTTGTACCAGGATTGGAATCTACCTACATTGGGTATGTGGTCGTTTATGCCGGGAGACCATAGGTGGCTGAGCGGAGATGGCTAAGTGGGGATCTTGCGCATTTCTTTACCTGATCGCCATATGTTTCAGATGGTACTCAATATTGGGTGGCCTTTGATTCTACGTTGAACTCTTTTGTGTGGGGTCCATAGCCATTCTGATACAGTGGCTGGCGAAAGGTTGTGGTTGTCCATGTGAGTCCATTGAAGGTGTTTGTGGTCACGTAAGTGGAGGATGAGGATGCGTAATTGGGAGGCTTTATAGTATGTTTTAAGGTCAGGGAGACCTACCCCTCCTTTGTCTTTGGGGAGTGTTAGCGTGTTATACGCGATCCTCGCCCTCTTCCCCTGCCAGAGGAACCTGAACATAATTTTTTTAACTTCTAGAAAGAACCCATTTGGTATCTCGATAGATAACATCTAGAAGGGGTACAGGAACCGGGGAAGAGATACCATTTTAATGGTGTTGACATGTCCTAACCACAAAATCGTAAGCTTGTTCCACCTTTTTAGATCGGCTGAGAAACTCTGGAGGAGGGGAGGGAAGTTAGCTTCGTATAGGTCCGTCAGAGTTTTGGTGACCTGTATACCTAAATATTTCAGTGTAGAATGCTCAAGCTTGAGTTCTAAGGGTAGGAATTTAGTTTCATTTTCCTCTTTCGTTCCTTGTAAAGGAAAAAGTATCGATTTGGTCTTGTTCACTTTGAACCCAGAGAGTTGACCATATTCTTCTATTAGATGGAGAGCACGAGGGACAGATGCCGAGGGGTTGGTTATGTGTAACAGTATGTCATCTGCGTAGAGTGCTAACTTGTATTCTATTGCTCCCAACCACATACCTTCTATCCTGGAGTCAGATCTCATGTTTTGGGCCAGGGGTTCCAGGGAGAGCGCAACGAGGATTGCAGAGAGGGGGCATCCCTGTCGGGTTCTATGCTCCATTTTGAACCATCTGGACTATTCTCCATTTACAAATATTGATGCCTTCAGGGATGTGTAAACTGCCTGGATTCCCTTTCTAAATCTCGGCCCTTTTCCCACCTTTCACAGGACCGCCTTCAGAAAATCCCACTGTACTCTGTTGAAAGCCTTTTCTGCGTCTCTCGACAATAGGACAGGGTCACCAGGTAGGGTGTGTGATGAGTGGACGAGATGGAGTGTTTTACGCATAGTGTCCGCCCCCTGCCTACCCAATATAAATCCGACTTGGTAATTATGTATGAGGTGTGGCATCAGTACCTCCAATCGGGCGGCTAATACCCTTGTATAGATTTTAGCGTCAAGGTTGAGTAGGGAGATGGGGCGATATGATCCACAGTATTTAGGGTTTCTCCCTTCTTTGGGAATCATCGTTATTAGTGCCCTCGTGAACGAGTCCGGGGCTTCTCCTGTTTCTATTATCTCATTAAATAGTTCTGTCAAGAATGGTGTTAGCTGTGCACTGAAAGTTTTGTAAAAACCGGCAGTGTAGCCATCCTCCCCGGGGAATTTATCCATAGTTAATCTTTTAATTGCGTCTTGGACCTCAGTTTCAGATATTGGGGATTCCAAAAGCTCAGATTCTGGGTATGATATTTTGGGCATATCGATTGAGGATAGGTAGTGATCTGTGTTTGATTGGCCGGGACTCGTTTCCGAGGTGTATAGTGTCTCGAAGAAGTTAGCAAAACTCTCAGGGATGGTGTGGGGGGTATGTGCTGCGGAGCGGTTTTCTTCAATGATCTCTTTCACTTTTCACTCTGTCCTTTGCTCTCTGAGTCTGGCTTCTAGTAGTGCTTCGGCTTTGTCCCCCTTTTCATAAAATTTCTGTTTGAGGAATCGAAGTTTGCGCACTACTTGTTCGTGTTCCAATAGTCGTAGTTCCTCCCTTTTGCACTGTGCCATGTTTATTTTATCCTGATTTATGCCTGAGTTTCTACTTATATCGCTCTCCAATTGACATATTTCAGATCTGAGTTCTATGATCTTTCGCTCTCTCTTTTCTTAGAAGACCCTTCGCGTATTAGATGCCTCTCCAGGTGGCTTTACACGCTTCCCATATTGTTTGTTTGGACACCTCGCCGTTATTATTCAGTTTGAAGTATTTGTTAATTTCAGTCTCCATTTCAGTCTTAAAGACTGTGGAGCCGATTCATGGAATTAATGTGCGCTGAAATTTTCAGCGCAAGCGTGCGAAAGCGTACGAATCGCAGTGCCAGTGTGAAAATCGATGCGAAACCCGCGCACAGCGATTCATAGAAGTCCGTGCGCGAGGAAATTCCAGGATGTGCTCCAAAATTCTGCGTGGCGCACGCTGGCGCACACGTCTCCAAACAGCGTGCGCTAAGCGCACAGCGAAATCGCACATAGCGCGGCGCACATAACAAAAGTAGGAGGAACAGGGGGCGTGACACACGGAATGGGGAACAACTCGTGAAAATGTGGGCGTCACGGGGGAAGTACAGGAGGCAAGTGCGCGGAACGCCCACATGCACGTTCAAAACACGTATTCATGGAATCAAACGGGGCTAACGCGTGCGCCAAAAAAGATGCGCTAATCCGGAAACACATACGCCAGCAGGAAGCAGGCATAGGCGGACCCGCGCAGCATAAAAGTGCGCGCAAACAACAAACAAGCACAGACGCCAGGATGAATATACCGTTTCTAGCAGCAGTGGTCGTGGGATACCGCAGGAGGAGGAGGAGGAGGATAGCCAGGCCCAGAATTTTTACACCCAGAACCAGCCTTTTTGGGATGCCTGATGACCAGGTGTATGGGAGGTACAGGTTTCCACCTCACATAATACTCGACCTGGTCAGTGAGTGGGAGGATGACCTCACATCACCCACCCTGTGCTCCCAAGCACTCAGCCCCCTGCAGAAGGTCCTCAATGTACTGCACTTCTTGGCCACTGGATCATTTCAACGGACAACTGCTATAGTGGGGGGGGGGTGTCACAGGCCACGCAGTCACGCTGCCTACACCAGGTCTTGGCCATCATGACTGCACACCCATCAGTCCGCAGGCACATATACCTGCCCAGAACCCCTGCAGAAAGGCAGGCTGTCATCCAGGATTTTTACGGGGTGGCACACTTCCCCAAAGCGCTAGGTGCTATTGACTGCACCCATGTGGCTCTAAGTCCCCCCAGTGCATCAGAGCACATCTATAGAAACCGCAAGCACTGGCATTCCATCAACATCCAGGTAGTATGTGATGCCAAGGGAATCATCACCTCAGTATATGCCAACTATCCAGGGTCCACCCACGACATTTTTATTTACAGAATGTCAACCCTAAACCGGGACCTAGAAGCTGGGCGGCATGGCGATACATGGCTGCTCGGTGAGTATAAATGCCACAGCACATGCATGCATGTCAGATACTGAGCACTGTCAAACCCCCAGTAATGATACCCATCACCACCTCCCCAGGGGACAGTGCCTACCCTCCGAGCACCCACATGATGACGCCAATTCAGAACCCCACCACGCCACCCGAGGTAAGATACAACACAGCCCATATTGCAACCCGGGGCATAGTGGAGCGCACATTCGGAGTGCTCAAGTCACACTTTCGCTCCCTTGACCATTCTGGCGGGCAGCTGTTATACGCTCCCCCAGTAGTGTGCAGGATCATAGTGGCAGCATGTGTCCTGCACAACGTTGCAACACGCCGGGGCCTACCCGTGGACATGGTGGTGCCCCCACTTCCCCAACCACAAGCACGCCCGCTGCGCATGGGAGGGGAAAGGGCACGGGGTGAGGCAGCCCGTACACAGCTGGTGGATAATTACTTCACCTAAAATCACACCCCTGTGGAGTGCACACAGCCCTGGCACATGCCAGCTGACAATCAATGATGATGACATAAGGGACAGTCAACTGTCACAACCATACCAGCCTGAGATTGGTCACCTGGAAGTGTTACATTGTGTGCCCTACCTACACAAACACCACCAATGGTGTGTCATCAAAAGACACACTTCTATGCTGCATAAATCATTACCCCCCTTGCAAAATACAACATGACAACAGTGCCATGTCACCCAACCCCTCCCCAGCACCGCCACCCGACACACCATGGCATGTCATGCTATGTGAGAGCAAACAAAGCAATCCCCAAAACATCACACAAGTGTCAAAGTACAGTGTCCTCAATGGAAACTGCCCACACACAATATGCTCCCAGTAATGTAGAACTAACAACACACATGACCAAATACTTACCAACAATTCATTGCAGCTACACAACCTCAAACATAGCATAAACATGACAGTACTAAGTTAAAGTAGTGGTAGTCTTACAACCTGATCATGCCAGCACATCGGCCACTTCCAACTGTACAGTGCTGCTGCCACGCAAATGTCCAAGTGCACTGCTTACAACATGAACTCCATCTCCAAAGTAGACGGCCTTGTGAAGACATGAGGAATTAACCTGCAAATTAGGTGAAAGTCATGGATGCACAAGCACATAGCAATACACCATGCAGTGTACAATTCAACAACAATATCCACTAGGAATGTATACACAGTATTGACTACAGACTGCCCACACAGCTCATGGGAGTCCTACGTCACCGTGTAAGTCAATGTCACTTGGGCACACCCTTTGCAAGCCCATGGAAACGGGAAGCAGGAGGGGTTTGTGTCTCACGAACCCAAGCATCTAACCCAAACTCAGGACAAGCCTGCATGTGCCCAGCCGGAATACAGTGGATGCCCACGGGAGCCACACAAGGCAACACACGGCAAAAAAAAAAAAAAAAAAAAAAAAAAAATGCCCATGTGGGGGCCAGGGGGGGCACCCAGGAGGTCCGAGGACAGGGTGCACACCAACAACCACCTGTGTGGATGTTGGGAAAAAAAAACACCTCTATGGGCTCATGGCCTGCACGGCTATGCCAATGTGGGAGAACTGCTGCTGTCGCTATCATCACCCTCTGCTGCTGCCACAGGAGGTGGTGGTGCAATGGGAGGCAGCCCACGCAAAGCCCTGGTATGGTCCTCCATGGCAGCAAGCATGCGGGTATGGAAGGTCTCGTTTTGGAGGATTCTAGTGCGGAGATCCCCATGCAGCACCTGACGTGATGCACGATCTCCTCCCGAGTTGCCTGCATCTCAGCTGAGAGTGAACGTGTGAGCCGCTCCAGCTGCTGTTCTGTCCTCAAGTTGGTGGAAGCCTCAAGGTCAACAAGAGTCTCCCTGAGGTGATGGAGTTCTACCCTCAGGGCTTCCCTGTGGCCCTGTGACTCTATTGATATCGATTGGCGTAGAGTCTCCAGTGCCGCCCGTCTGTCCCTGTTGGACGCCAACATGTCCTCCCTGTGTGATTTGCAAATGGAGTCTGTTGCCTGCTGTAGTAGCTCCATCTGCCTGTCAGGTCGGACAATGGAAGTGGCCACCCTCTCCATTGCTTGAGCCATCATCTCAACTGATGCTGCCTGTTGGGTTGCCGTACCGTAAATGGATTGTTCCCATGCGGTATTGCCTGGTGGCGTACGGCCACCGCACCTGTTTGGGGCAAGGCGATCTGCGCCTTGCTGTGCCCGCACTGCCTGAGGCTGCAGGACTGCATTCCCCCTCTGATCTGCTGGCCCAGGAACAGGATCAGATGTTGTGGAGTGTGACCCGGCATCTGTAACCGCCAAAAGCGGACTTACCAACACTGACATCCCAATAGAGGGTTCTACCCCTGTTACAGGTGGGTTGGACAGAACAGAATCCCTGCCAAAAACACTTACCTGCGACGCCACATAGGTCTCATCATCCGAATCAGCACCTGAATAGAGGTCTGGGGAGGTGCACCCAGAGGCACCCCTCGATAGAATGTTCTGCAGCAAGATTGGGTTCTCACCCACCACCACACCACGTCCCCACTGGTGCCCTGGTGCCCGGTCATGCCTGAGATTCCTCCTGGGTCTGCACCATCTCCTCAACCTCAAAAGCATCAATCCCCTGCAAAAACATGAAAGACAAAAAATGGAAACAGGCATTAGCACCATAGCACACAAATAGGACTGACAAGCTACATAACCAGTACATGATTTACACGATTTACACATGTCCCACATGACTATATCCCTCCCATGCATGCCCTGTCACTGAGTTTGAAGGGGACCCAAAAGGCAGACACTGATGACACCTACACGGAAAAGCAACACATTTGCTGCATGCTGGGTAGCACTGCCATCACACATTGGCCTGTGAGTGGCATGTCCAATACACATACATGACACATGCCATCACACAGATGGCATGTACCATAGCCATGGTACATTCCACAAGTACATCCATATGTCAGTGAATGAATACTGTCAGCCATCCATGTGAGATGGACATGATGAGATGAAAAATGTTACATAGTGTGACAAAATAGGCATGTGCCACACACTGCAGCACATCTAGTGTACAAACATACAGTGATTGCAGGCTGATGTATACTTCAATGGTTTGTCACTTCAACATGACAAGAAACAACTATCATGTTCCACATTCAAACAGGCCCCAAAATTTCCTGTGATCAGGCCAATACTCAATTAGTCTGAATGGTCAAATCATTCATCTAACAAGGTAACACATGTGGTCCAATGTGGGGTTTATCAATGACAGAAGCATGTCACAAACGTGACAATAGGGCTGAGGAATGCGTAGCCAAAGTGGGAGAATTGAAACAATCAACCTGAACGAATACTGAAAAATACAAACAATGTTGTTGCAAGATGCCACTTCAAGGGCAACTGCTGTAATGTTGAGCCAAATTACTAATGTGGTCAGAAGAGATACTGTCACACCCAAATCCAAGGCCGCTGAATGTTTTGGATGAAGCACATGGGTGACCCATACCACTCAGGCGCACACACCCTCACCTGCCACTCAATCAGAACCCGTCACCCAAACAACATACACATGCATTACACACACATGCATGGGCACTCACCGGACAATGCTTCATAATCAGGTAGTCCTCCCACACCTTGGATCTGTTCCTCTGTGACGAAGGCCCCAGCAACAGACTCATGTTCAGTGAGTTCGTTGTCCTCTTGTGGAGACCCACCACCAGTCACCAGAGTAGCGGCATGATTTGAGGCCAGCTTCTTCTTTGCTCTGCGTTTCAGGTCATTCCACCGCTTGTAGCAATCATCAGCTGAGCGCCTCACAAATCCAAGGGCACTTATGCAGTTGGCGATGGTCTGCCAGTGTGCCTTACGTTGACCAGGTGTGGTCTTGCGCCCTGCAGTCACCAACATTTCGTGGCTATGTACCGACACATAGTGCACAAGTGCATCAAGTTCCGGATCATTGAAGCAAGGCTTCCTTGAGGTACCGGAGTGTGTAGCCGTGTCTGGGGTCTCAGCCTGTCGTGCCAGAGCACCCTTCTTCCTCTTCTTTAAAGGTGGAGCAGAGCCAGAGTGGCTTATGCCGCTCTGGTCAGTAGGGGCAAAATCACCGGTGGACTGGGTAGTAGGAGTGTGGGAATGCACAATGACCATAGTTCTTGATGCAGGCATTGGTTTCTGGGTAATGTTGGCAGGGGGAACGTCAGTTTGATGGACTGGGACTGACACTGTCCTGGCTGGGAGAGTCAGAGCTGGGGCGGATGGAGCTGCAGCTGCCCCTGCAGCCTCCCCACCCTGCATACTTGGGGCAGCAGATGACATAGCTGCCCCAGATCCACGTGGATAGGTGACAACAACTTGCACCGCCACACGTGGCCTAGACTTGCTGACCTGGAAGTCAGCCAGGGGGTCATCCTGTGCCAGGTCAGGTGCCACAATGGGCTGGTCCAACAGGGGCTGAGCTTGGATGGTGTCAGCCACGTTTACCTAAACCATGGGGGGGGGCATGGGTGTCCCTGATTGTTCCTCCACACATGGGGGCATAGGGGGCACCCTGCAAATCCCAGCCACGTCCCCTACCGCGCCCACCACGCCCTCCTTTTGAGGGTCGGCTACCTTTGCCTCCCTTACCGCTTGGTCGCCTCCCAGCCATGGCACTGATGTTGTTGAGCGTATGGGAGTTGCAGTAAACTATTGTCCTGGGCAATTGGGGGTCAAAGGGGTAGGATACCAGATGGAATTCGTACCCTAGTGCTCTAACAAGGCTGTCTGTGACCCCTGGGGGAAGATGACAGGTCACGCAACGCACAGGCATCCCAGAATCAAAAATAAACGTGCACGCAACCCCTCGTAGACCACGTGCATGAAAAAGTGAACTCGCACTACGCTGTGGCACCCAGAAACACAAAAATAAGCGTATGTGTAATACACGCAGCCTACAATGACCTCTGAAGGGGAACGTGACACACGGGGCAAGCACAGTTGCTAAGTACGTGCGGAAATCACTGTCTGCCTGGAAAAAGAACGTGAAAAATACGCACGTGTGAACACCCCCGCAAAAAGAAGAATTGCACGCTGTCTGAGGAGACAGGACAAAAGGAGAAGTGAACTCTGTTTGAGGAAACTGGCCCAACAAAAAATCAGAAAAGAGCTGTCAGAGGTAACAGGGAGTACGAACTAGAAACGCTGTGAAGTAATCGCGTGTGAACCGACAAGAAGTACAGATTTCACCCACTCGCTCTCCACGAAAAGCTACACGCAGCTTTTAAACCGGCCCACACGTACACGTCAGATACGCGTGTACGCGGGCGCTTTCATCCAATTACACGCGATGACACTCGGACGTGCAGTTTTTCCATGTGTGCTCTGTCATCACGTGCTATGAGGGAAACGCCCGCGCGCATAATGTAACTTACGCACCTACGCGCTATGGGCTTACGCGCTAAGGCCCTTTCCTCGAATTACACGCTGAGGTGCAATTTTTTCACGTGCCAAATCACTCCGTATCAAACTGGCCACGCGAAAACACACGGAAGACCACGCTCCTGCCCTGAAGGCCATTTTCCTGTCCCCCAGAGCCCCGAGCACGCTCCCACCTGCCATCTGCTGCTGCCTGACTGCCTGCTGCCCACGTGCCCTGCTATTTGGTGCCTGCACATCAGCCATCTGCAGGGGTCCAGTTGCTGGGTCCACCCCTGCTGGAACTGAAGACTCCCGACTGGGATACCATCGCTCCACAGCCCAGCCCCAGGACCCAGTTGCCCACCCACGCCTGCCTTGGGGGTCGCCATGTCGGGGCAAACACCATCTGAGACCACTGGCGACCTCCAGCCAGAGGGGCAGAGGGCCACCAGCTTCAGTCAGAAGGAAGTTGGTGTCCTGGTGGAGCATGTCCTGGGGCAGTATGATGCCCTCTTCGGAACATCACGCACCAACAAGGAAGGACGGGATAGGATCTGGGACGACTTTGTGGTTGCCATCAACGCGGAGGGGGTGGCAACCCGCAACATCAAGCAAGTTAAGAAGCGCTGGGAGGACTTGAGGTCCAGGACCCTCAACAAGGCCCGGCGCCTCGTGGAGGGGGGCCGGGGCAGCATGAGTACTATCCAGATGAGGGTCCTGGAACGCGTAGGCCCAGCGCTCCACGCCCAGATCCTTCGGAGGCAGACCCGTCCGGAGTTGAGCGGTAAGTGGCCAAGCATTGCTGTGTGAGACAGGGCATGGTGCAGGGTGCTGGTTGTCTGATACTTGCCTGTATGTGTGACATTGGCCATGTACGTATGTGTGTGTGCAGGGACATCATGGTCATGCATGTGAGACCAGTAATGTGTGAACCACATGGTTGGCGCATGTGTTACAATGCAACATGCGGAGCAGCATGGGGAATGCACACATTAATGCATGCCTGTCTCTGTTATTGGACATGGATGGGGTGTGAGAGATGGGTGCTGCTGTCATGGACATGTATGGTGTCCATGTCTGTGTGTCTGACTTGCGTGTCTGTGAATTGTAAATGCCATGGATGCATGACACATGTCTGTGACAATGTTCAGATTCACTGATGCAGCCTACTCATCCTTGTATCCACTGTGTCTGGGGTGTACGAGGCCAGATGGATGAAACTATGGTGAAGTGTGTGCATGTGATAGGCATGACCCATGATGCATGTGAGTTTCAAACCAGCATTGTATGTTTCAAGAGTCCCTTGGACATGTATGCTAATGTTCATAGCATGCGCCATGCCTGTTACTGCATGTGTTTTGCCTGCACTGACCCATGTGTTGTGGAGGGACATGATGGAAGTGATGTTTGATAGTGCCACTCATCTGCTATTGCTTGCTGTCTAGGGGACCATTGTACAGTACCCTGATGCTTGTGTTCTATGTCTCCCTCTACACAGCGGCAAGAGATGAAGAGGGCGGAGACGGCGCTGTGGAGCAAAGCGGCGGGGATGCTCCCACCGGCCGGCGACGCAAGGCCCAGTCACCCTCCCAGAATTTACCATCGTCTGGGAGTGAGGGGACTGGTGCTGAGTCTGCCACTATGGCTGCAGTGGAAGGGGGGGGTGAGCCCCCAGAGGGGCTTGCAACGGCGGAAGATGGTGTGGAGCCATCCAGGTTGGTGGTTTCGACAGAGGAGGAGGAGGCCGCTACTGAGCCGCACATGGGGCCTGGTGGGGGTGGTACCACTGGTGCAAGTGGTGCAGTCCAGGGCCAGGGGCAGGATCCGATCCCTGCCACAGTCGGGAGTCGGAGGTCCAGCAGGGATGGACACCACAGCAACTAGACCCCAGCAAATGGCGGATGTGCCGGCATCATCGAGCAGGGCACGTGCACGACGGCGTCAGTGGATTCCATCAGCCTGGATGCTGTCGTGCTGGTAGAGACAGTTGCGTCGGAGGCAGCGGCAGGCTCAACGTGGGAGGCATCATGGCTCGGGGCCATCTACACCAGAGGGGCAGGCATTGGCCGGAGGGCAGGAGGACCCTGGAATGGGAGTGTCTTCCGTGTGGCAGCGGTTGGGCCAGCAGATAGGTGCGGAGCGGCTGCGGGCAGAGGAGGCAAGGCTCACAATGGTCAGGGCGGAGAACTCCATGCGCAGGGCGCTGAGGCGGGCTGAGTGCCTCGAGGGAATTCGCAGGGAGTTGGAGGTGGACATGGGGTTATCCCTGCGAGATCTCGGGGCCAGAGAACAGGCCCGCCTCCAAGACATTGAACAGGAGTTTGATGATGCCCTGGCCCATGACATCAACAAGTGAGCCGTTGGACTTGCCCGCCGCCATTGTATATAGTTCATTAGTGTTAAGTTTAATTTCTTTTTTCTTTCATTTGGGCCGCATGGACTATGCCACACATTTTTGTATATAGTTAGTAATTAGGTAGGTTTCATTGTAGGTTTCATTTATGTCATTGGGCTCATGGACCCTGGATTTGCTATTTGTACATAGTTTTATAGTGGATTTTTCTCATTCATCTTTATTTTTCTTCACCATGGAGCAATGGATATTACGCTTTTCTTTCCCTTTGGATTTGCTTTGTTGGACGGTGACTTTGGACACATTTTCATTTGGATTAATTTGGATTCTCATTTTTTTTATTTATCAATTTTTGGGACATGCTGCATTTTGATTATTATTGGCATTATTGTGTGTTTTTATTTCATTCCCTTCATTTTTACTTGAATACATTTTTGTTTCTTACTTCAATGTGTGGTCTTCTCTCATTGGTTTCATGCATGTCACAATGTGGGTTTTCTCAGTCATGTGTTGCCATTGTGTGGGTCTGGCAGACTTGTACTCATGCGCATACTGCTTATTTGTGATCTATCATGTAATGACGATTTCAATTTGGAGTGGATGTAAAGCTTGGTTGGGTGTTTGGACTGGGGTGCTGTGGGGTGGGATTTGTGTGGCCATGAGAGCCAGGGATCTGGATTGTGATGGCATGTTGGCTGGGGGACATGTGTCGGGGCCTGCTGGCAGGTGCCCTGCACTGCTGGTGGGTGGGGGTGCAGGGGGTCATGAGTGGGACATGAGTGGGGGCCTGCTGGCAGGTGCCCTGCACTGCTGGGGGGTGGGGGTGCAGGGGGTCGTGAGTGGGAAATGAGTGGGGGCCTGCTGGCAGGTGCCCTGCACTGCTGGGGTGTGTGGGTGCAGGGGGTCATGAGTGGGACATGAGTGGGGGCCTGCTGGCAGGTGCCCTGCACTGCTGGGGTGTGTGGGTGCAGGGAGTCATGAGTGGGACATGAGTGGGGGCCTGCTGGCAGGTGCCCTGCACTGCTGGGGGGTGGGGGTGCAGGGGGTCATGCGCTGTTGATCAGTAGTGCAAGGTGACATGTGGCTTGGCTGGGGGGCATGCCCATGGTGGATGGGCTGCCTGCGGGACATGACCGGGGTGGGGGGTAGTCCCCTGTGGTGTGGGCTGCCTGCAGGGTCCGTGGAGGGTGTAGAGGGAACACCTGGGAGGACCCACACTGCCAAATCACGTGTAGGACTCCCCTGCACCCCTGAAATACACATATCTTGCTGAAATCGCGTGTAAAACTTTCTGCGCACCCCTGAAATAAACGTACCCTGCTCGCACAGGGGCAATATTCCTGGGGTGCGCGCGAAGTCTCACACGCCATTTCAGCAGGGTACGTGCATTACGGGGTGCGCGGGATGTTTTACACGCGATTGGGCCTGGGCGAGCAGGCTGCCACTCAACGTCTGCCTTGCGTGTGGAAGAACGCGTAGCCAACACACACCCACTGTGAAGTAATAGCGTGTGAACCCCACCGCCTGGAAAACACACGCATCGCACCCCACGAAAAGCACATACAGAGCAATGGAAATCCACGTGGGATCTTCAAGCCATGCCAGGGCAACGCCCGTGCGCGATACGTCACAGACGCGCTTACGCGCTAAGGGCCTTTGGTCCAATGGAATAGCGTGCGTGCGCTGACGCACTAACGCGCTAAAGGCCTTTCCTCAAATTACACGCTGACGTGCAATTTTTTCACGTGCCAAATCACTCCGTATCAAGCTGGCCACGCAAAAACACATGGAAGACCACGCTCCTGCCCTGAAGGCCATTTTCCTGCCCCCCAGATCCCCGAGCACGCTCCCACCAGCCATCTGCTGCTGCCCACGTGCCCTGCTATTTGCTGCCTGCACATCAGCCATCTGCAGTGGTACAGTTGCTGTGACCACCCCAGCTGGAACTGAAGACTCCCGACTGGGATACCATCGCTCCACAGCCCAGCCCCAGGACCCAGTTGCCCACCCACGCCTGCCTCTGGGGTTGCCATGTCGGGCACACCACCATCTGAGACCACTGGCAACCCCCAGCCAGAGAGGCAGAGGGCCACCAAGTCTTGGGGCAGTATGAAGCCCTCTTCGGAAGTTCGCGCGCCGACAAGGAAGGACGGACCAGGATCTGGACGGACATCGTGACTGCCATCAATGTGGAGGGTGTGGCAGTCCGAAAATTCCAACATGTCAAGAAGCGCTGGGAGGACTTCAGGTCCAGGACCCTCAACAAGGCCCAGCGCCTCTTGAAGACAGCGGATGCTAAGTGGCACCGGGGCCACCTGTCGGAACATCAAATGAGGGTCCTGGAACGCATATCCCCAGCGCTCCACGTTCAGGTCCTTGAGAGGCAGACCCGTCTGGAGTCGAGCGGTAAGTGTACATGCATACTGATTGTAAGCTGTGCGTGTGGTGGTGTGCCAGTAGTGTGCAGGTTGCACATGTGGTTTTGTAGGGCCATGTATGGATGTGTATGTACAGGGCCGTGAGGCTAACACATGCGAGTCCTCTCATGTATGAGACACATGGATGGTGCATGTGTGTGTAAGCTTGCATGCCAAATACAGATGTGTGAGCACACATGCTTGAATGACTGTGTACGTAAATTGGCATGGTTGTGGTGTCACACATGGATGTTGGTTCCAGCTGCATGTATCTGCACCGTGTACATGTGCATGTGTGTGTATTTCACAAGGGTGCAACAGTGATGCAACATGGATGCTTGGGACACTGTTATGTAGAAGACTGATTGCCAGATGTGACATGGATGCCGATCTCATCACTGCGACAGTTGGTGGAGGTGTACACATGCATGTAAGTGTGGTGGCGTGTGTGCATGTCTAGTGCACTCCCTGTGTTTCATGTGATGTCTGGCTCACCTTTGGCTGCTCATGCTGTTGTATCTGTATGGATGGTGCTGGCTGTTTCCATATGGATGTGGAATTGCTCAGGTGTGTGAGTTGACATACCATGTGTGTTGGGGATTGTGATGCCATGTCTGAAGTTTGACACTGCCACTCATGTGCAACTGGCATGTGTGTATCAGTCCATTGTACAGTGTCCTGATGCCTGTCTCCTATCTCTCCCTGTCTGCAGCGTCAACTGATGAAGAGGGCGGAGAGGGTGCTCTGGAGCACAGCGGTGGGGATCACACCACCAGCCGGAGACGCAAGGCCCGGCTCCCCTCCCAGGTTGTGATCTCGTCAGGGAGTGAGGAGTCCGGTGCCGCGTCCCAGGCCGCAGCTGCCGAGGGTAGGTCCAAGAGGCGGAGGTCGGAGTTGGACTCCTCGGCAGCAGAAGGGGCAGCTGAGACCCCACAGGGTCAGACGAAGGAAGATGGCACGGAGTCATCCAGGTTGGTGGGGGGTTTGGTGGAGGAGGAGGCCGCGCAAGGGACAGAGACGGGGTCTGGAGGTGGGGATTCCACTGGTGCCAGTGGTGCGGGGCAGGGACAGGAGGCAGCACAGGCCGCCGTGGAGGTGCCCGTGTGTAATCCTGTCCCCGATCCTGTGACTGCATCATCCCGCACCAGCAGGGATGCCTACGTCCAGACCCGTTTTCAGGGAGGGGATCCGCTTACAACAACTGGCCTTCCTCTCCCTGCGGACGTGGCTATCCGGGACCGGATTGAGCCTGTCCTGGGTGGGGTGGCGTTGTGTCAACGGGACATGCGAGGTGACCTGCAGTCTTTTCATGGGGAGACTGCACGTCATTTCGAATGGCTCGTTGACCACGTCAGCCTACTGGAACAGGTCACCCAGGCCGGATTCCTCCGTTTGCTGAACCTTGCTTCGACCCCCCTCCTCACCTGAACCCCCTATGCGCCAGTCGTCCTCCGTGCCATCTTCCCACCCATGTATCACCTGGGGACCCTGTGGAGCTGCCTCTGACCGTGCGGCCAGGCTGGTGGAGGACACATCCCTGCCACAGTCGGGAGTCGGACGTCCAGCAGGGGTGGCCACCTCAACAACTGCATCCCAGCCGGAGGAGGATGTGCAGGCAGCAGGAGCCAGGGCACGGGCGCAGGCACAGCAGCAGCAGCAGCAACAAGGTGGAATCCATGATGGCTCTGGGCCTTCGACATAGGAGGGGAGGCATCGGCCGGAGGGCAGGAGGACCCAGGACGGGAAGTGTCTTCCTTGTGGCAGCGGTTAGGCCATGCTATAGATACGGAGCGGCAGCGGGCGGAAGAGGCACGGCTCACGATGGTCAGGGCGGAGAACTCCATGCAAAGGGCTCTGAGGCGGGCCGAGTACCTCGAGGCAATTCGCAGGGACCTGGAGGTCCGGATGTCATTGTCCCTGCGAACCCTCGGGGCCTTAGAAGAGGACCGCCTCCGGGACATCGAGCAGGAGTTTGATGATGCCCTGGCCCGGAAAATCAGGAAGTGAGCCGTCGGACTAGCCCGCTGCCATTGTATATACTTTATTAGTGTCAGGTTTCCTTTTGGTTTTCATTTCATTTGGGGCGCTTGGAGAATGCCCCACCTTTTTGTATATAGTTCTTGATTAGGTAGGGTTTTTGTAGGTTTCCTTTAAATGGTTGGGCTCATGGACCCTGGATTTGTACTTTGTATTGTATATAGTTCTACACTGGATTTCACTTCATTTAAGTTTCTTTTTTACCATGGATCAATGGATGTGTCTTATTTTTACACTTTGGATTTGGTTGGACGGACAGACTCTTTGGACCCATTTGCTTTTGGATTGATTTGGATTCTGCTTTCACACATTTTCTTTGAATATTTTGGACATGCAGCTTTTTCTTCATTATTTCCATTATTGTGTGTTTTTTTTAAAATTAATTTGGTTAATTATTGAATACACATTATATACTTTACTGATGTGGTTTTATCTCTTTTGTTTTGTGTATGTCACAATGTTGATCTTTTCACAGTCATGTGTCACCATTGCGTGGGTCTGAGGGACATTGATTCATGGCCATGCTGGTTATGCATTTTCTATCATGACTTTGGGAATTCAATGTGGGATGTTTGGACTGGGGTGGGATTTGGGTGGCCATGAGGGGCATGGGTCTGGAGTGTGATGATCTGTCGGCGTGGACATGTGTGGGGGCCTGCTGGCAGGTGCCCCTGACTGCTGGGGGGTGGGGGTGCAGGGGGACATGTGTGGGACATGAGTGGGGGCCTGCTGGCAGGTGCCCCTGCCTGCTGGGGGGTGGGGGTGCAGGGGGACATGTGTGGGGGCCTGCTGGCAGGTGCCCCTGACTGCTGGGGGGTGCAGGGGGACATGAGTGGGGGCCTGCTGGCAGGTGCCTCTGACTGCTGGGGGGTGGGGGTGCAGGGGGACATGTGTGGGGGCCTGCTGGCAGGTGCCCCTGACTGCTGGGGGGTGGGGGTGCAGGGGGACATGTGTGGGACATGAGTGGGGGCCTGCTGGCAGGTGCCCCTGACTGCTGGGGGGTGAGGGTGCAGGGGGACATGTGTGGGGGCCTGCTGACAGGTGCCCCTGACTGCTGGGGGATGGGGGTGCAGGGGGACATGTGTGGGACATGAGTGGGGGCCTGCTGGCAGGTGCCCTTGACTGCTGGGGGGTGGGGGTGCAGGGGGACATGTGTGGGGGCCTGCTGGCAGGTGCCCTGCACTGCTGGGGGTTAGGGGTGCTGGGGAACATGAGTGGGGGCCTGCTGGCAGGTGTCCCTGACTGCTGGGGGGTGGGGGTGCAGGGGGACATAAGTGGGGGCCTGCTGGCAGGTGTCCCTGACTGCTGGGTGGTGGGGGTTCTGGGGGACATGAGTGGGGACCTGCTGGCAGGTGCCCCTCACTGCTGGAGGGGGGGGTGGGGGTGCTGGGAGACATGAGTTGGTGATCATATTGCAACGTGACATGTGGCTTGGCTGGGGGGCATGCCCATGGTGGATGGGCTACCTGCGGGACATGACCAGGGGTGCAGGGTAGTCCCCTGTGGTCTGGGCTGCCTGCAGGGGCCCTGAAGGGGGTAGAGGGGACACCTGGGAGGACCCACACTGCCAATTCACGTGTAGGACTCCCCGCGCACCCCCGAAATATGCGTTCCCCGCTCTGACAGCAAAATCGTGTGTGAAACTTCATGCGCAGCCCAGTAATACACATACCCAGCCCAATCGCGTGTGAAACTTCCCGCACACCCCTGAAATACACGTACCCAGGCCAATCGCGTGTGACACTTCCCGCGCACCCTTGAAATAGACGTACCCAGCCCAATCGCATGTGAAACTTCACGCGCACCCCCGAAATACACGTACCCAGGCCAATCGCATGTGAAACTTCCGCACACCCCCGTAATACACATACCCCACTCGCACAGGCCCTTTCGCGTGTGAAACTTCCCGCGCACCCCTGAAATACACGTACCCACTCGCACAGGCCCTTTCTCATGTGAAACTTCCCGCGCACCCCTGAAATACACGTTCCCCGCTTGGCGTTTGCTGTTTAGCAGCCCTGTAAACTGGTCCAGGGTTAGCGCAGCCCTTTGCGCTGAATTGGGAATTTTGATGGCTTTTCCTTGCGCGAAGGCGTTCTTGGGGGCGTAAATGGCGCTGCTGCAGGGTCTCTGCGCCACTCTGCGCCACGGCTGGTTTTGGAGGCTAAAATCCATGAATACGCTGTGCGCGGAAATTGATTTTAGCGCACGCGGCTGGCACAGACATTCGCACGCGCACACTGTGCGCCAGCCGCGTGCGCCACTTTTGTGCGAAATTCCATGAATTACCCTGTGTATCTTTCCATAGACTCTCATTACACCGCCACTTCCCTCCCGATACAGGTAGGTCTCTCCATTTTATGTCTACCAGGACCATATTGTGGTCTGACCATGCTATCGGGATAGTTTCCGAGTGTGTTGTGGTATCGAGATGCTCCTTAGTGAGGTAAATATAGTCAATTTGGGTGAATGTTTTGTGTGGATTAGAACAGAATATGTACCCTCTCTCATTAGGATGCTTGATTCTCCACACGTCCTTCAGATCATACATATCCATTATGTCGAGTAGTTCAGTTCAGTCACTTCTATTTTGGTTTCTCGTTTCAAGATTACCTGGTTTCCAATCTTTGGTCAGGTCTGCCCATTGGTTAAAGTCCCCTCCCAGAACAATATGGCCTGAGGCTTCCAACATTATTTTGGAAATTGTTTTCTCTAGGAATTTGACCAGTCCGGTGTTGGGAATATATCACCCCAATCGTTACATTTACCTTTGCGATTTTCCAGTTATCAGGAGGGCTCGCCCACTTACATCAGACCATGTTTTATCTACCTCTAGGTTGATCCCCTTCTTGGTCAGGACACCCATGCCTCCTTTCCTAAGTGGCCCGGAGCCCCAGAACTCCATTCCCCCTTGTTTCCCGATAATACATCGTTCTTCGCCTTTGGCAAATTTTGTCTCCTGTAGGAGAAGAATGTCGATTTGAGACCTTCGAAATTCCCTTGCCACCAGTGACCTCTTGGTTGGCGAATTTAGTCCTTTCACGTTAAGTCTTCCTATCCTAAGGGAGTCCTTTCCCTTCTGTTCTTCAATTGGTGCCATTGTTAGAGCTTGTTAGGTACATGTTTGTGACCCATGTCAAGTAAGTAGAGTGTTCATTGAATCCCACATTGTCCTGGACATTCTGAATTATCACTGATGTTGCTACAACCTTTGCCCATTTCCCGTCTGCCCCCCCCACCCTCCTCCGTTCCCAAGTTGGTGGCGTTCGATCAAACCCAGATAAGAACACTGGTTCTGCATCGAACCACCTGTGGGGACCGTTACTTCACGCCCCTTTGCTTAATGTAACATCTTAGTCTTGATTGAGCCCCATTTAACCTCCCCCCTCACATGTGTAATGGAATAAATGTCATCTTACCAAAGCTGTGGATTGTCAGTTGTTTTCCCCCGGGGGGGTGGTGGTGTTACCTCGAGCCCTTCACTCGTTTCCTTCTGGGACCTTGTATACGCCATCCTCTATCTTCTCGTCGTGGTCCTTCCCGGTCGTTTTCTTCTGTGCGCGGCCCAAGGAGGTCTGAGATGCATGCATTGATTTCTCTTTCCGAGCCTAGCTTGATTTTGTTGCTGTCATATTCGAAGGTGAGGGAGAAGGGGTAGCCCCACCTGTATCTTATATTTTTTTCCTTCAGGTGTTTAGCAAGGGAACCGCACATCTGTCGGAGTGCCAGCATCATAGACAATAGGTCTTGATGTATTGAGATCTGGGCACCTCCCAGAGTGATCGAATCGCTGGCCCTCACCCTTTCGAGGATCCTGGTCTTGTCTTGAAAGCGATGGAATCGGGCGAGTACAGATCTTGGTCCACCCGGGGGACCTCCAGCTCTATGTATCCTCTCCATTTTGGGCTCGTCAATCGCGTCGTCAGCGACTAGGAGTTTGATGATGTTGTGTAGGGTATTCCTCAGATCGCTCTCCATCTCCCCTTCTCGTTCCGGGATACCAAAAATTCTCAGGTTGTTCCGTCTTTTCCGGTTTTCCAAGTCGTCGAGTTTGAGTTTGAAATTCTCTTCCCGTTGTTCCAGTTCCGTCATCCGTTGTCCAAGCTGAGCCTCCAGGGTATCTATAGAAGCTTGGTTATTCTCGACACCTTCCAGCCTTTCTTCCATGGTGTCTAAGCGGTGCGTGATTTTGTCTATTTTGGAGCCGATGTTGGCACCCATATTCTTTATTTCACCCAGTAAGGCGGCAATGACCCTTTGGTAGCCGATGATTCATTCGCCAGATTGTCTTTATTCGCCATGTTGGAGTCGCACTTCTCAGAGGACATTGGGACTTAGGTGAATGAGGCTAGCTTCTCTTTTATGTCCATGGGGTTCCTGAGGCCTCTGGGGTAGTGCTGGTGGTATCTGGCGAAGCGATAGGGACCAGGGCAGAGGAGGCACACGCCCCTGAGTCGGGGGCCCAACCCTCTGCACTGTGATGTTCGGAGACGTGACCAATTTGTTGCACTTTAGGGAATGGGGTCCGGGGGTTTCTGTAGCCCTTGGTGATGGACAGTGGATGTGGAGGGTGTACAAGTGTGGCTGGGTCACCTGCCGTTCTTTTAATTGGCTCTCAGGCCTGCAGGTGTCCTGGGTAAGCTTCTCTGTTTTGAGGGGTTCGGGGGTCAGTGTTCGTGGTCGGTGACCTTGTGTCTCTTGTTGGATAGGGATTTGCGTCTGGGCTATGTTGATTGGCGATTAGGGAGTGCGGCAGTGAGGTGAAACTCTCTCCCCCACAATGTTACGTGTCTTCAGTATGATCACCTGTCCAGATGTGTGGGTCGTGGGGGGGGTGACCCTGAGTTCCCTTCTGGGCACGGCACGTATTCTCCCTGCAGGGGGCTTCGATATACTATGTTCAGTGGTTGTGGCAGTCACACCAGCGTGGGCACGCAGGGCCCCTGGAATTGGGGTGTGTGTGGGTGTGACTGGGTAGATCGGGGAGTTTCTTGGCTGTCTGATGGACGCGCTCTCGACTTTGGATATGGTATGGTTAGGTACAGGGCTGTGCACCTAAGTATCTGCAGATCTCTCCTTTTTCTATGTTCTTCCCTGCCCTCTTTCCCTCTTCTTATTCCTTCCTTTTCGTCTGTCAGCTATCTTTCCATTTTTTCACACACTAATTCCGTGTGTTTAAGGGCATCCGGGTCTCCAGGGCGTGCACTCCCATCCGGGCACAGGCCGCTGGCTCTGCGCCGGCCAGGCCACTCACGCTTCTCACGGTCCCCGGCGAGGGGGAAGCTTCAGTTTGTTGCCGCGTGGTCCGCGGGCAAGAGCGCCAGGGGTCCAGTAGTAGCGCAGGGTGATTACATGCTAAGCGCGGCTCTGCGGGCAGTGAAAGGGGGGCAGTCGCCTACCGTCTTCCAATGTTGGGCGTATTTCATGCCTCAGTCCGGGATCTCCTTTGGCGCGGGCGCAGCTGACACGGCGCCGGCCGTTATTTTAGTGTGTGTAGTAAGGCTCCGGGAGGGATGGAGTCTGTTTTCGATCGTGTTTTTGGCGACTTGGGGGGGGATCTTCAGCAAGCTCCACAGCAATTTTGGGTCTGGGGGTGGTTGCAAAGTGGGGGCTCAATCCATCTCAGGGACTCAGTCACGGAGCTCACACAGTCAAGACACATCCGTGCGCCCCCTGGTGGCCAGATCCCAATGAGCTTTTTATGAAAATCTACCAAGTAGTTCAGCAATTCCAGACAAAGACCCATATTCCAGGGTGTGCTATATATGTCCATATATGTCCTGGCTTTTAAAATATAATACTTTCGTCGTCATGAGCACAGGTGATTCTAAGATGGGCATTTGGGATAATATCCCTTGTGTTTATTTGATCAGGTATCACCGCCTTCTGGCACTACCAGAATCCAACACTGCCTTGGTGGTTCAAGACCCAATGTCAAAAAGAATAGTGTATCATTCTTTTGTAGGACCCTGGGCATAGATCACTGCATCATTTTCGATTAACTTGTTTTGCGTAGGATAGACCAATGAAGAACCTGACGAGAAGGTCGGGTAGGTTCTCATGGGGAAGTGGTGTGTGTTCATGTACACTGTAGATAGTGATGTCACTATTTCAACATAGATAACAAAACAGTATGTGTGACTCTGTTATCATTGGTGATGTTATTGACTCATGAAGTGCTCTGTAATCTTCTTGCCTACAATGGCATTTATGGCTGTGCACAGCGGTAACATTGTATGGATGGTGAGACTTCCTGCCTAGGGAAATGCTTGGATTCCCTTAGATCTCCTGCTACAGCTTTCCTTCTAGTTATTTTAGGTTTTGGTGGTGTTAAAAAGTCACAATGCCAACAATGCAGCCAGCTCCCGGTCCTCCGGTGAGTAGGACGGACAGGACCAGCTCTGAACTATTCCCAAACCCCCAGAGAGAGCAACTAGTTGGGAACTACTAGGTCACAAAGAGATAGCATATTCAGGACTGCATCTCCCAAGATGCATCATGTTTAGGAAACCCCATAGGGCAAAAGATCTGCTATGGGGAAACACGGGCACATCCAAAGAGACTCTTACTCAACAGGTGCAGCTCCTCGAAGTAAAAAAGCAAACGTATCCCAAGGCCCCCTGGTCAGCAGCAGTGCTTCTGAAATAGAACAGTGTTCTCCCTCCCCTGCAGCTGCAGAATTTAAGGAAATACTACCCCTTCCCAAAGGGAAAAACGATTTTGCACAATTGGGAACTCACTAGAGGCACTTAATTCGAAACAAAGTGAAAGAAAAACAAAATTGCGGCAGCCTTTTAAAGACTTCCCTCGCCTGGCTTGGAATAAGAAGCCAATTAACCAATCAATTTGAATGTTTGCCTCAGCCAATGGGAAAATGGTTAGGGTTTTAACAGAGGCTAAGATCCACAGACCGTTATTCTGAGCTAGCAGCTTAGAAGAGGGGTTTTGTTGAGAAAGCTGGAGAGCGCCAGAGCAGGGAAACCCATTGAGCCCAGAAAAGGGGTGGCCTGCAGTGAGAGGGAGAAATGCTGCTTGAACTCAAGAAGAGTGGTGTGCTCCAGTGAGGGGCAGGAGAGCCCCTTGAGACCAGAAGAAAGAGACCCCTGACCCAAGAGAAGGGGAAGGTGAGAAGTAGTAAAAGAAAGATTTACTTTGTTCCCCACAGGAGGGCAACGCAGAGGAGTATGCTCCACTGTGGGAGAGGAGAGCCCTGTGAGCCAAGAGGGGTGTGTGTGCTACAGTGAAGATAGTGAGAAAGGGAGAGTGGCTTTGATCCCAAGAGAGGGGATGTGTAACAGAGGCGGAGAGCTCCTAAACCCTGCAAGAGGGGAGTAAGTAACTGATAGGAAGAAAACCCCAATAAGTGGAGGACCTTTGGGACACTTGGAAAAAGGAAGAAGCCCTACAATCCTGAGGTGGGCAGAGAGGCCTTGTCCCCAGAAGAATGGATACAAACTTATTAGGGAGAATTCTCTGTAAAGGCTAATTTCCCAAACCTAGTGAGTCCCCCAGCAGCTTTGCTGGATTTTTGGGGTTTATTTTTTCTCCTGCTAAGTGTGAGACTCTTTTACTCCCACTCTTAGACATGATTTGAGGTGTTCCTTTGTCTTTCCATGTGTGTTATGGGCTATGGGGGCTTTTACCCCATAGGGTCTCATGTGTTTTTGATGTGGGTTACACAGCACCCTCCGTGCTGTAACCCAGGGGTGTCGTAGCGACCCCCAACCATAGACTCCATACCCTGGGATTGACTACTGTCTCCCAGGGCATGTAAAGTCACCATTGGCTTTACTAGTTCCAAATTATGAACAGAAACAAGTACAAACCATCATATTGTGGACGTACTGGTCGGGGCAATTCGATTGCCCCGGGGTCTCCGTCCCCCCTGATCGAGTTTTGGCTGGTGGCAGTGGATACTACTTTTTATATTCGACCGCGAATACATCCCTATGGGATTTTCCCATTGTTCGAGGCTACCAACTTTAATTATTTAATTCCTATAGCCTCGAACATACCGCTGGTTTATTTATTTAAGTTAATTCACCGGTTGGTATTTTTTGCCAGAACTCGAGTCTAAAATGGCGTTTGTGTTCTCTTCTGTGACTCCAACCCAAGTCGAGCCCTTTGTTCCACTTTTTGGCGGGCTTCTCCACAGAAGCCTCCAAAAGTGGTGCCACTCTGCCTGGGTACCACAGGGAGTGTGGGAGGGGGTTTAGACACCTTGGACTGAGTTGCCTTGGCAACTCAAGTCACACTCTTGTGTGATTGGCCCAAGTGGTGAGCCGGCCGGCTCACCACTTAGCATGTTTGATTGACAGCTAGGCTGAATGAATGGGGGTATGCTGCATAAAAGCAGGGCTTTGGGGACTGGAACTTCTGAAGTCGCCACAGGACTTACAAATCCGAGGAGAGAGAAGCTGAGCCGACCTGCAACGACAACACCACCGGTGGAGCCCTGCTGAACCGTCTCACCACTTTTCCTGACGACAGAGGAGATCTCCAGTCCGGAGAGTCTTCTTCCTTTGACTGGTGGGGATAACCAGTTTTGCCTTCTTTTCACCTTCCTGGAGCATCTCGTGGCCGCCTTGCCCGTGCCAAGCACCCCGGCAACCGGAATACCACGGCTTACCATTACCGCGAAAAGAAGGGTAGTACATTTTAACCGAAGAACTCCGCGGCTGGTTTCTTCCCTGGCAGTGCAACGACCTTCATCTTTCCTCCACGGCGAGACCTCCTCTTCCTCTGGACGAAACACCGACTTGCACCCGCTGCCAGGAACAACTGCCCCCGCTGGAGCTTCCTTCACACTTAAGATACTGTGTCCGGCCTGGCTTCCCTTGCGACAGATCGTTCGGGGTGACAGTAAAGCCTCGACTTTCTAACCTGGGCTGGCCTGGGACAACCTAGCTAACTTTTCCTGACTTTAATTTCATTCTTTGTGTGCAAACTATCTACAAGACTCTTTGGGCATTACCCCACTGTGTGAACCTGGACCCCTTCTGCTTGCTCTCTCCAAGAGTGGGCCTTGCAATTGACTTCCTTCCTCTCCAGTAGAACTCTGCCTATCCTGCCTTACTGTGGTTCTTTTAAAAGTATCTAAATGTGTGTGCTTCCATAACTCTGCCTTGTTCCCTCCCTTTTTAATAACTTATTAGAGTGCCATCTTATGTTAAGTGCTCACCTCTGTCTGCAAATAAGTGGTGTTTCTCATTAAGACTTGTCTAATAAGTAATTAGGGTTGTATATATATATAATAGTGACTGTGTGCTGAATTTACTTACCTCTTTGTTGCTAGTGTAATTTACAAGTGTGTCTTTAAATAAATAATTATATACTTTTACACCAAAGCTCTGGTCAGTGTTTGCTTGTGCTACTGTATCTCTGTACCTATTGTGTATACTCTGCATACTGCCTAACTCTTCTTGAGGGAAGTCTGACTGCTCAGCCACAGCTACCAAGTGAATCTGTGAGGTACAGACTGCTACCAAGTGGGTTTACTGCCAAACACCTGTAGTCTTAAATCTTTTGCAGTGGTCCCTAAGGGAGCTGCACAGGTTTCTGCCTAACAAAACTGACCTCTAGAAATCACTAAGCAGGGGACCTTCCTGTCTGGAACTTTTCTGTGTGCCTTCTGTTTTACCGTCCTTCATATATACTTCTCTTTTCAAGTACTACATTTTCTAAGAACTTTTGTTATAGCCATCCTGAATTAATATCCATTTAATGGTCTTATGTTTTCATTTTGCTTAGTAAAACCCTTTGACTTTATTCCATTGCCAGTGTGTTCCCTTGGCCATGTGACAATGGTCAGTAATGGTGTCTGAGTGGCTGACCTATACAGTCTATTCGCCTCATGTTGTCAGATGACTCTGCTGGCTTACAAGTTCCTGCCTGCTGGTAGGTGGAGGAAGGGATAGTGTTTCTTCAAAGTGGGCTGAGGGTGCTGTCTCACCCACCTCTGTGTGTTCACGGGCAAATATTCCAGATATGGTTCCAAGGGATTGGTGGTAAAAAAAATGTCAGGATCAGATTTTTGTACCCAGTGTAAGTATGCAGAAGCAGGAGACTGACACACAGGTGGCATAGTTATTGCTATAGACTTTTATTCAGTACTAGCAAAAAGTACCCGTTCTCTGAACAGGTTCTTTAGACAGACATCATTAATTGTTGAAAATAAATGATCCTGTAGGATGCTGTTCCGATTCTCTTATCGCTTGATGTGCTTTGCACCCTAAAGTAAACTGCACTGAGAATGGCCATGTGTGGCTGGCTGACATACCCCATAACAGACGTTGGGGGGAGGCGAGAGTTGGCGTGTAGGGCCTTCTGTGTTCTCTCCCCACCTGTCACCTTACCCTGGCGTGGTGCAGTCCATATATCTTAGAAACTGAGATCCAGGGGCATTGAAATGTGATTTTCAAGGTCCCATAGAGACCTCAAGTTTTGTTCCTCGTGTGGAGACAGTTCCTTCTATGACCACATTGTTGTTCTGCAGATTTCAGGCAACCATCTCATGTGTGAAGGTGCTGAAATCCATGGAAAGGGGTAGGGTGTCCAAATGTCATGTAGCCAGTAATGTCCAGAGGGTCCTGTGAGAAACCTGAGTGTATTCTCCCAAGCAAACCCCAAGAATCCCTTATTCAGGTGACCAAGGAAGGGCAGGCGTGCTCAAATCCCGACCCTGGGGGCGAAAGAGTGAGAAAGGATCACTTGGATGGGGGAGCCCGGGGTTGTGCTCGGGGAAATAACCCAGGTGAGATAACCCAGGTGAGATGCAGTATTATACCGGGGAAGAGGGAGAAGAGGCCGAGATCCCTGAGACCTTTGTAGGATGTATCACATCTGCCTCGCTTCCTCCCATTGAATCTCTCTTACCCAAATCCACCGAGCCCTCTGTATATAACAAATCCCCTAGGATCCCAAACCCTGTTACATCGAAAAAACGATCTCTCCGAAAATGCTGTTTTTTCTGTATCTTATCTGAATACTCCTGGTGATTCTTTTCCACGTCCCTCTGATTATTCATTCCCGAACACCCAGTCTACCTTGACGAAACACTCACATTATCACAATCCCCTCTGTTCATTTCACAAACCTTACCAATTACGTCCCTCTGATTATTATTTTCGGAACTCCCAGTCCAATGTGACCAACAACTACAGTTCCCACAAACCCTCTTACTCATTTCACACACCCTATAAAAACCACCCTTCTGAAATCACCACAAACCCCTCCAGTACGAGGGTTATATTCACATACACCTCTACCGCTCCATATCCCGTAGGATATTCTGACAATCTAACCCCCCTCTTCTGACATGAACACTTTTGCACACCACAGACAATGGACTAATAAAACTATGTACCTGACATGTCCCAACCCAAAGGCCAGGCAGAGTCAGGCAATTGACAGGAATGACACACACCTGATGGCTCTTTCCTTTCCTCAGGAGCAAGAGAGAACACCATGAGCAAGGCAGACAGCACGACGAGACAGCTATCCAGACACAGCAGTTCAAGAGGAGGAGAAAGATGGCATGAACCGAGAGGGTGACAAGGAGAGACGCAACCTTGCCCTTTCCGACCAAGGTCCGCGAAACCTCAGTGGGAAGAATTCTAAAACCGCGAACAATAGCCCAAATGTGTTGCAGATGTCAACGGTACACGGAACGTGCCTAAGCTGATAAGCAGGACAGAGGGAGATGCCTGCTACCGTGGTACTGGCTTTGACTCCGATACGAAGAAAGCCAAGCAGTTCATCACAGCTGGTGAGTCAAGTGGAGGATCGATGTGTTGAACAAAAGTAGTAAATGGCTGATTGCAGAATTTTCAAATAATTGTTGGTGTAAAAGGGGAAACCCAGCTGCAGATTATCCAGGCCCCACGTGGGTGCTCACTCGAGAAACTCTGGGCGATTACCCGATTGTTGAAATTACTAGTACCAGAAGGCCTTGGGAAAGGCGAACAGAGGGTCAAAGTGGTCATACAGGGGTCTAGTTAAATCCTCTGTGCAGTTGAAAGTCATTGATCGACAGATGATCATGAAGAAGGGAAGTGAATCCCACATCATGAGACAGTAGAAGGAACTGTGAGATTAGCAAGAGTGAACCCGAAAAAGGGATGCCGATGGAAAGAGGCATAGTCTAAGGTCCCGAAATACAGTGTGTTGACAGGAGTGAACCCGACCGAGGGATGTCCACAGTGAACTGTGTAGCAAAGGTTGGCAAGAGTGAACCCGGCAGAGGGATGTCAACAAAAAGGGGAGAAGCCTGAAGAGTTGTTTAATAAGACATTAAGATTCATGAATGCAAGAAGTCATTGTGAACCCGAAAGAGGGAAGTTGACGTCCGAGAGGGGTCCGAGCCCGAAAGAGGGAGATCCAGGGGTGGAAAGACATCACCCAATGTCCAGTGAGAAAGGAACTGTTTTTATTTGTTTTGATTGAATACGATTTGTGAGTGGTCTGCGCCCGGAAGAGGGGGACCCATGGGTGAAGCCATCGACCAACGTATATGTGGAACAGAACATTTTGTTTGTTGAATACATCAGGCACTCAAAGGCAAGAGACTTAACCATCGAAGAACCTGATAGCTGGCACAGAACTGTTGGCTTGTGTTGGGAAAGCTCGAGTGTGTGCTGGCCTCAGGAGATCCACCTTGTCCCGTGCTCAAAACGTGGGGAAAGGAGACCACTACTAACGCATCCTGACATATTATTTGTGTACACTTCTTCATTTCTTATGAGCCCTATCCCACACTCTTTTGTATTTAGCTTAAGGATTAAACTTAGGTTTTTCTTAGTATAGGCCTTTTTATTTGACAAGACGCCACTAGGACTGCCTTATTTTGATTTAATGGTCGTAGCTTGCTCCCATCTTAGATTCAGGCTTAGATTAGGCATTTTTCTACCCTATCTATACAGTTTAATAAACGCCCTTGAACTGTGATCACTTGTCTGTCTATTCTGGATACCATGCAATCCTTATAGTCCTATGCAAAATAGTAACTATGCAAAATTTGGTGCAGATTGGTGAAAGGGTGTGGAATTGTATAAGGAATAACGATTTGCCAAGCCACAAACCCGCACATTTTGACTTGTATTAATATAGATAAAAATAAAGGAGAAGCCCTATCTTTCCCTACATCTATGAGCGGTTTCCCTGCCTCAACTAAAATGCTAATGGATCTGTCAGAATGTCCTTTGTAACTTAAGAAGTCCACTGTCATGTGTCAAAAGTCCATATCTCTGTGCCTTACAATTATAACTAAACTAAAGGTTACACCACTGTTCTTGGTCCAGGAGAATGTATCCCTCCTCCTGGACTGGATGGCACAGTTCCGGTTGCAAGTTCCTCACCAGGGGGAATGACTCCCTTCCCATGGGCTTTCATGGTTACCAGGAGAATGTCTACCATCTCCTGGTATCGTGATTCACAGTTCACAACACCAGAGGGAACAACTCCCTTCCCCTGGCTTTTCGTACACTTGGTTTCACAGTTCACAACACCAGGGGGATGACTCCTTTTCCTGCCCTTTCTCTCACTGTATTACACAGTTCACAATACCAGGGGGCAGGACTCCCTTCCCTTGGCCTTTCTCTCACTTTAGTTGCACAGTTCCCAACACTAAGGGGAATGACTTCCTTCCCCATGCATTTCTTGACTTTACTTTGAGGGTCCCAGACCTTGGTTCCCCCTCTTTAGACTTGGACAGACATATGGTTCACTCTCTTGGCAAGTACTGCCACGGGGAAGATGGCTTCTATTTCTCCTTTCTTTTAGGTGTGGATCCCTGACACGTCTTTCTCTATGGCTTGGTTCTGGCAGACCTGGTTCACTCTCCTGCCAGGTACTGTCACAAAGAAGATGGCTTATATTAATCCTTTTTCTCTGGTTGTTCCCAAAAACCATCCTGCCGTTACTGGGCCTGGGAGAGCCACTCTAGCTTGTGCTTTGTCCCCTTTGACTCTTTCGTATCTCCCCTTACCTCTTCCAGGGTTTAGATACTTCGCAGGGACTTACAGGGCTCGGATTGCACCTCTGCGGGCTGGCCTCTGCTGCAACGTGATGCTGGTGTGCCTTCCTGGTTTATGGATTTGGTTCGCCTTCTCATGGTCAACTGAGAACTCCTTTGGTGTCTTCCTGCCGTGCTCTGCTTCTCCCCAGCTAGTGTTCTGCGCTTTTGACTCTCATGCTGGACACCGGCTGCTCTCCCCAACAGGGTAGGAAACTTCCTTGCTGACGTCTTCCTTGCAGCTTCTCGATCTGTGTTCTCCTTCCTTGTGGCTTCCCGATCCGTGTTCTCTTTCCTTTAGTCCTTCTTCCCTTTTATTGTTAAACAACTGGCTACTTGGTTGTACACTCCGCCACAAAAGACTAGAACGCTCATCTTTGTACTACATGGTGTTCTTCATTACTCTGCACCTTCTCATCGTCCCAGTATTTATCAGACACGTCTCCCTAAGGTAGTCTGTTGTTCTTCATCTCAATAGAGTTTAACTCCATGGTCCTACACATATTCATGGATTGGTTAGGGATGATCTTGGTGTCATTGGGGTATAGAGGTGTGGAGGGTGAGGGATGCCATAGAGGGGCGTTATGATATGATAGTTTATTTATATAGTGCCTACACACAATGTGTTTCAAAGTGCTTCAAGGCACGTGAGGGAACAAGGTAAAATACAATGATATTCTTACAGGCCATGAACAGTAAGGATGTGAAATTAACTATCGTACTCGGCCTGACGACATTTCAAATAGTGCAAGAGCTAAGACATAGATAAGGAAGGGAGAGGGAGAGTGGGAAGGAATGGAAACAGACAGGCAACTACCGTACTAGGCCTGATGACATTTCTGGTAGAGCCGGAGAAAAACAAAAGGTGAGGGAGAGGGGTGCAGAAAGGGAGGGGAGGAACAAAACGAGCGACTATCGTACTACGCCTGACGACATTTCAGCTGAGGGGAGGTTTGGGGGGGGGGGACAAGTAAGGGGTGGTGGAGGAGACAGACGAGGTTGCTATCATACTAGGTCCAGGGACAATTCTGATAGAGTAAGTGCATAGAAGAAAGTAAGGGGACTGTTCTAACTGGATGGTTGTTATTCTCCCCAGAGGGAGAGTCTCTTCTGTGAGAAACCAGAAGGTGTCTCACCCACTAGTCCCCAGAGATCTGTAATCCAGGTGGCCAGGACAAGGCCATCGCTTTTATATCCAGTTCCTGTGGGTGGACCACTGCAGGAGGATCACCTGAGTGAGGGGTCTTCGGGGAGTGGGACACCGGATGGTGAGACGCAGTATCCCTCACGCTGCAACACCTTTACGTGGGAACTTTGCTCCACCCCCATTCCCAGCACTTTCACATGGACAGCCCTCTCTGGGAGGAATCAGACTCACACCCGAGCAGTGTATCTGACATGTCCCGCTACTGTGATCAGGCAATTACTCACGATCACTCACACCTGACATCCATTAGACCTCCCCACATGGATAAAAGGCGCAGCAGTTTCAAGTGTGCAGCTGAACGAGGGGAGAAAGATGGCAAACCAAGAAGCGTTCGTAAGAAGGGAATTACCCTTGAACTTTTCCACCAGACGCTGTTACTTTCAAGAAACCTTCGAGGCAGAAAGTGTAAGACCAGGAAACAAGACTAAAGAATCCTACATTGTGTGTCAGAGATACCGAAGGCCCTCCCTAGTATCTGACCAAGGCGGGGAGGACCAACTGCAACCGCTGTGGTATCGTCCTTGGCTCCAAGAGTGAAGAAGTGCCAGAAAGAGCAACACAGCCAGTGAGCTGAGGAAACTGATGCAAGACCGGTTTGTGTTGAAATCAAGGTTGCAAGCAGCAACATTGTATAACGAGTGCTGGAACGAACATTGTTAAACGCGTATGATGAAAGACGTGAGTAAAGCTAAACTGCTGATGAATGTTTGAACTTGAGAAGGAAACATATGAGACCGGTGACCGAGTGGTCCGGCAACGTGGATGTGCTCATTCGAAAGTCTCTGTAAGGTATCCCTCAAACAGAAACTAAAGTAGAAGATTGATGGGAATAATTGTTTGAAGTTAATTGAAGTGGTCCTGCTATGGTTTAAGCAAAACCCATCGCACATTCAAAAGTCTTCGATTTTGACATCAAGAGGATCTGAGCCCGAACAAGGGAGATCCATATCACGAGGATCTATGCCACAAACGAGGGAGATCCATATCAAGGGAATCCGAGCCTGAATGAGGGAGATCCATGGTCTGAGACCAAACGAGGGAGACCAAGTGTGAATATTGTGGTAAAAAGGGTATATCAGCATGAAGAAAGAGACCCATGATGAACATTGAAAGCGAGAACTTGTGCATGTGAAAATCCTGATAGGAATGGAACTTTGAGACTGTTTGGTTCGATAGACCCACTGCAGTAAGAGACTGTTATTGGAAAGAGGTTTTGGCAGAAGGCCCCAATGTCTGTGCTTTATAATATGATATGAGATGATATGATTGACCTGTATCCTCGTGACCAAGAAGCCAGAGTGTGTGAGAAGCTCAAATGTGCCGCCTTGTCCCGTGCTGAAAACATGGGGAAGGGAAGCCAACTACTCCACTATCCTACATATTATTTCTTGTACACTTTTCTTTTGCATACATCATTGACCCACACTCTTTTGTAGTTAGAAGTAAGGATTGGCAATAGGTTTATTAGTATAGGCCCTTTTATTTGACAGAGACTTGACTAGGACTAAGTTATTATTATTTGATGGTCGTAGCTTGCTCACATCATTAGCTTTTCGTTTAGATAGGCGTTCAACCAACCCATTTGAAGTTCAATAAAACCCCTTGAACTGTGATCACTTGTGTCTGTCTTCACTGTTTGATACCATGCCTTCCTTACACTCCCCATGCGATCCTCCTGCTTTGTACAACCCACAGGAGGTAGCGGCCTCACCTCTCCGATCTCATGGGAAGGGGCTCCCCCTCAGGGAGAAGTGACAACATCTAAGGATCCGTCACACCACATAGTGTCTGTGGGTTTCAGTAAGTATCAGTGACTGGTCTCACCCGTCTGTGTTCACAGATGTTGGGTTGGTCCCCTCTGTAACTTATTGATAAACAAAAGGTGGGGAATGTTGGTCTCTAGAGGTAGTGTCTCTCATGATGGAAAAATGTAATGGGGAAAAATACACCTTAGTCTCTTGACTTTTTGATTGCAGCAGGATCCTCCAGTAGGTAATATGCTAGGGAGAAGCCCAAGATTTCAGATGAGGGTTGTGAAAAATCTGAGTGTGTTTCACAACTCAGTCCCCGGGGATGCCTTATTCAGGTTGCCAGGCAAGGGCCATCGCTGTGGGAACCCGGCGCTGTGGGATGGACAAGCGAGGGAGGATCACCTGTGTAGTGGGTGTTCGGGGAGTGGGGAGGAGACACTGAAAGGTGAGACATGGTATCCCCCATTTCCTGACAGTTATTTACCCCATGTTCCCTCTATCTGTATGGGATTATACAACTCCCATATCTCCCCTCCTTTCCTAATCAGCCCAACTACTGAGACGTGGAAGAGGAAGACTGAGACTAGGAAGATGACAATTAGTAACATGTATTGGCCTTGTCCCACTATTAAGGCCAGGCAAGGTCAGGCACTCAGTCATAATCAAACACACCTGAAACTCATGGACCGTTTCTGAAACTATAAAAGCTGGAGCACTGAAAGGCACGAGGAGGAAGGCATGGGCCAAGAAGGAAGGCAGGCTGGATGGTGAGACAGAGGACCAGCTGAGAGAGAGCTGCAGAGAACCAGGCCAGGGACAACGGGGTGCTGACAGGCTGCGAGTGGAGGCATGAGAAGCCAAGCTGGCTAGTCCCTTTCCTCCATGCACCAACAGACTGCTCGTTTCCTCCCCTGTGCTGCAAGGTCGTCCGGGAGTTTCTGAGGGGCAGGTGGGCAAGATCCTCACCTCGAGGAGCTGAAAACAGAAGGATGCACAAAAGCAATCACAGCCGGTGAGTACAAAGAAAGGGGAGTCCGGTTTGTGATACACGCGATTGTGGAAAGCTACAGTGTTACACACAAGGCAATGCGTTGAAGGATAAAGACATTGAACTGAAAGATTGATTGTATTTAGCTGGCGAAGGAGCCGATGAGAAACAAAGTAACAGAGGGTGCTGTGTGAGAAGGCACGTTGGTAAACGCTTCTTGAAGGATAACAGTACAGTAAATGATAAAAGCGAAATGTGTTTAAAGCCACTGAAGGGAAGGCTGCGAGGGTAAGAGACTGTGCAGAGATCCCAAAAGGCTAATGTGAAAGTGAATGGATTTGTTTTGTGAAATAAGGAACAGAGTGTCTGAGGGCCCATTCTACGAAACCAAATGAACAAAACCACGTAAAAGGGGCACAGATATTAAGAAACCAACCCTATGGCCAGAGTCGTCATCAATTAGGGTGAGAATACTGTGCTGTTGCAAAGGTCTCTGGCAAGGCGATAATAATAAGGACCCTGCTGTTGGAGTGGTCACGCATGGGGGGTCATAATACCATCCGGCTGTGAAGGTTTCTGACAGGTGAACATTGTGAAAGAGAAGTACAACGGTTAGGGAAGGGAGTTCTCCCTGAGCTCTGTGAAGCAGAGCTATTTACCTGGAAAGTGTTTCAGCTGTGTTTAAGTGTTTGAAGACAGGCAAGGGCAGCCTGTGAAAGTAACCAAGAAGGAACTTTGTGAATATCTGTTGCTTGCCAATTGTGAAGCCGGGTGAGAGAAGCCCGAAATAATCCATTGAAGAGAACTATGATGTATATTGAACTGACATTGAAATAGTCTTGGGAAGCTGAACAGATTTAATGGAAATCTTTGAACTGTGCATACTACCCACATTGAAGGAACTGTGTAAGAACCCCATTGAACTTAACTTGGGGAAGGGAGCGGTGAGCCACTTTCTTTGCCATTCTGACATTCTTTTGACACCCTCTTTATTTTCATATCTTTTCCCACACTTAGTTATTGTGAAACGTGAAGGCAAGTATAGGTTTCTGACACAGACTTTTTCCTTTGACTGACTGACTTGGACCATTTTGTGTGACTTTGATCATCGAGACTACTCCCTTTGTAGAATTAGGGCCGGATAGGAAGTCTCCAACCCCAGTCAAAGTTAATAAAGGTGTTGAAACTTGCACCTTTGTGTCCGTGTCCTTACTTGTGATACCATGCCTGCCTCACAGGGTCAAACAATGGCGGGAGGAGGAGGAGGATAAGAAGAATTAACGAGCCACAGGCAATGTTCCCTCTAATTATTTTTCTCTATGTGTGGAACTGGTTTGCTGTTGTGCGCACATTATTTTCCATGTGCGCAACTGACTAATGAGGTAAGCCACTTTGTGAGCCTGCCTATTTAGTGAACTACCATAGCAGAAGAGAGTTTGGAAAGGAATTTCCTCTTCCCAGCCACTGCAATTCTTTTTTTAATCAAAAAATGGATTTGATTTTTAAACATGCATCAACATTACAAATAACACTTTGCATTGCAGGGAAGGAAAAGAGACATAAGGGGGAAAACAACAAGGGGGGAAAGAAGAAGGGGATGGGGCCGCAGCCCCTCAGACCATCAAGACTTTAGTGAGGGATCACATGGAACAAACTGTTTGTATCGGGCCCGCTAGCCCGGTGCCGCCCAGCCCATCTAGTACATATTGCTTGTGCCATCTTGTCGGGAGCTTAACTGGCATCTTCCCATCTCTGCCATATTTTGTTCGCTTTTTGCGGGCATCCCCTTGCCGCGCACACCCTGCGTTCCATTATTGCACAAATGTCCACGTCTGTGACCCATTGGTTATAGCTTGGTGTGCTCTCCGATCCCCATAGCTGTGCGATGTTCCTTCTGAGTACCGCTGTAGCGGTTGACTAGAGCAGATTTTCATAACGGGACAGATCACATTCGTCGAAATCCCTAGTAGGAGCTGTTTTGGTCCCCTTTGTATAGGTTTACCCAAGACTTGGACAGTTTATCACAGCATTTCCGCCATACTTGCTGTATGTTGTCGCATTCCCATATGATATGGAAGAAAGTTCCTTCCTTGCGTTTGCAGCGTAGGCATCTCGGGTCCAAGGCCCTACCCCATCGGAAGAGTACCACCCTTGGATAGTATGTGCGGTGCAGGATCTTCAGTTGGACCAGTCGGAGCTTTGACAAAATGGTTACTTCCCGGGGGTACATCAGCGCCTCTGTCCAGTCCTCTGGTTGTAGTGGTCCCACGTCCTGCTCCCATTTAGCTTTCAGGCTGATCAGTTCAGGTGTGGCGAAGGATGTGATCACATCGTACATAGTTGAGGTGATTTTTTGTTTTGTTTTATAGTTTTATTTGGTCCTGGACTATGTTGCGCTCTAGCGGGGTGCACTCTGGTATGTCTCTGATGATCTGCCGGTGGGTATGCAGTGCATGTTTCAATTGGGTGTAATGGTATATCTCAGCAATTGGGAGGGCGAATTCAGAGTGCAGTGTTTCAAACGGGCCCAGTTTGTCCTCTCGCAGCACGTCTCCGACCCTGGTGATACCAAGCTGGGTCCAGGCGGGCCTTTTGGGCAGATTCTGTATTTCGGGGAGAAGGCTGTTGTTCCACAGGGGTTGGGTCAGTGTTAGTTTCGTGTCCCACCCTACGTGTCGATGTGCTTCCGCCCAGATTCACTTGATATGCGTTTCCATGTCGGGGGTTGATGTGCGGCCCAGGCCGCAATACAGGAGTTCCAGGGGTGGTGTTATGCCACTAGTGTTGATCCTTCTGATGTGCGGCAGGTTCCTATCTCCATGGAGCATGTCATTCACCACGCCATCTGGCTGGCCCAGTAGTAAGTTTGCAGCCTGGGCAGCCCAATCCCACCTTCCCAGTTGGACCTCTGAAGTGTGGAGAGAGCTATCTGTGGGTGGCCCCCGCTCCAAAGTAATTTCCGAAGGATGCAGTCGATTTTGAGAAATTCATGATGTGGGATGTGCAGTGGTGCATTTTGCAGGATGTACAGGAACTTGGGAAGGGCAATCATTTTGAACAGAGCGGCTCTGCCCATCAGCGTCAGTGGCAGAGAGATCCAGTGGCGAGTATCCTCTGCGAATCTCGTCACGATTGGGTGCAGATTTAATGCTGTGTAGTCTGTGAGGTGCTTTGTGATTATTAAACCGAGGTATTTGAATTGTTCTGTTACAATTTGGTAGGGGCAGTCCACGGGGCATGTGGCTGCCATGCTGCCTATGGGAAACGAGATGGATTTGGGCCAGTTCACACGGAGACCACTGAAAGCTCCGTATCTCCAGCATTTGTGTGACCCTATGGCAGGATTTACGTGGGTCTTTCAAGTAGATGAGTAGGTCATCCGCGTAGAGTGAGACTCTGTCCTCCCATGTCTGACCAGTGGATGCCCTCCCAGAGTGGTGTGGTTCGTAGGAGAATGGCCAGGGGTTCGATGGTGATTGCGAAGATCATGGCCGATAGGGGGCAGCCCTGCCTTGTGCCTCTGTACAGTCTGAAAGGGTCCGATTGCCAACCGTTGACCTTGGTTCTGGCCATTGGGCATTTGTATTGTAGTTCCACCAAGCTCATAATGTTCGTGCCAATGCCCATGCGCCTTATTATGTCCCAGATAGCCTCCCATTGCACCGAGTCGAAGGCCTTTTCGAAGCCTATTGCTAATAAAGCTAGTGGGCCTTGTATGCTGTCGGCTCTTTCCAGGGCTGAATGAAGTCTATAGAGGTTAATGCGCGTCGATCTCTGGGGCATGAAGCTGCATTGGTCTGGGTGGACCAGGGAGGGGATAACCTGCTGCAATCGGTCTGCCAGTATCTTTGATAATATTTTGGTTTCGCTGTTTATAAGTGAAATAGATCTGTATGAATGTTAGGCAGAAACCTGTGCAGTTCCCTTATGGACCACTGCAAAAGGCTTAAGACTACAGGTGTTGGCTGTAAACCCAATTGGTAGCAGTCTGTACCACCCAGATTTACCTGGTAGCTGTGGCTTAGCAGCCAGACTTCTCTCAAGAAGAATTAGACAGTATATAGAGTATACAAGATAGGTACCAAAGTACAGTAGCACAAGCAAACACTGACCAAAGCTTGGGTATAAAAGTATAAAATTATTTATTTAAAAACACACTTTGTAAGATACACTAACAAGCAAGTTCTAACACAGTTACTATTAATATATATACATCCCTGATTACTTATTGAACAAGTCTTAGTTAAAACACCACTTATTTTCAGACAGAGGTGAGCGCTTAACCTATGATGGCACTCCAATAAGTTAATTAAAAAGGGAGGGAAAAAGGCAGAATTAGGAAAATACACAATACCAACACTTTAAGAGAACCAGAGCAAGTCAGAAAAGGCAGAGTCTATTGAGGAGCAAGAAAGTCATAGGCCAGGCCCACTCTTGGAGAGAGCCAGGCGGAAAGTGTCCAAGATCACACAGTTGAATAGTACTTTAAAGAGTCATTGCAGATAGTTCGAAAAGGGTTGGATCAGTTCAGAAAAAGTTAGTTAGCAGGTCCCAAGTCACCCCAGGATAGAAAGCCAAGGATTTACAGGACACCTTGAACAGTCTGTTGCAAGGGAGACCAGGCGGGACACAGTACCTGAAATGGTGAGAAAGCTCCAGCGGGGGCAGTTGTTCCTGGCAGCGGGTGCAAGTCGGTGCTTCGTCCAGGGGAAGAGAAGATCTCGATGTGGAGGAAAGCTGGAGGTCGTTGCACTGCCAGGGAAGAAGCCAGCCGCGGAGTTTCCCGGTTAAAAGGTACTACCCTTTTATTCGCGGTAGCGGTGAAGCGTGGCTATCCGGCCGCCGGGGTGCTTGGCATGGGCGATTCGACCACGAGACGATCCAGGAAGGTGAAAAAGAGGGCGAACTGGTTATCCCCACCAGTTCAGAGGAAGAAGACTCTCCGGGATAAAGATCTTCACTGTCGTTGGGAAGTTGTGAGACGGTTCAGCAGGGCTCCACCGGTGGTGTCATCGTTGCAGGCCAGCTCAGCTTCTCCCCCTTCGGATTCTTTGGTCCTGTGGCGACCTCTGAAGTTCCAGTCCCCAAAGCCCTGCTTTTATGCAGAAAACCCCCATTCATCAGTCCTAGCTGTCACTCAAACATGCTAAGTGGTGAGCCGGGCGGCTCACCACTGGGCCAATCACACAAGAGTGCGACTTGAGTTGCTGAGGCAACTCAGTCCAGGGTGCCTAAACCCCGCTCCCACACATCCTGTAGCCCCAGACAGAGTGGCACTACTTTTGGAGGCTTCTGTGGAGAAGCCCGCCAAAAAGTGGAACAAAGGGCTCGACTTGGGTTGGAGTTACAGAGGCGAACACAAACGCCATTTTAAAACCGAGTCCTGGCAAAAAGACCCAACCGGGGAATAAATATTAAATAAATAACCCGGCGGTATCTTTAACATTACACCAAAAAAGTGGTGCGTTTAAAATGAATGGGAAAATCCCATAGGAAATATTCCGGTGGAATATTTCGCGGGGTAACCACTGCCACCAGCCAGAAACTCGACGAGGGGGGACTGCACAGTGCCCCCTCGAAAAACAGACCCAGGGGCATTCTAATTACCCCTACCAGTACTTCCACAATATGATGGTTTGTACTGGTTCTGTTCACAATTTAAGACTAGTAAAGTCAATGGTGACTTTACATGCCCTGAGAGACAGTAGTCAGTCCCAGGGTATGGAGTCTGTTTGGGGGTCACTATGACACCCCTGGGTTACTGCACTGAGAGTGCTCTGTAACACACTTACCAAAAATACATGAAACCCTATGGAGTAAAAGACCCCATAGCCCATAAAACACATTACAAAGTCAAAGGATATCTCAAATCATGTCTAGGAGTGGGAGAAAAGAGTCTCACTCTTAGCAGGAGAAAAAAATAAACCCCAAAAATCCAGCAAAGCTGCTGGGGGACTCACTAGGTTTGGGAAATTAGCCTTAACAGAGAATTCTCCCTAACAATGAACTGCAGTTTTCAGGGGGTTTGTCCGTTTTGGGTAATGCTATTATTGTGGTTTCTCTCAGATCTGGAGATAGGATGCCCCGTGTCCTATCATGTTGTTACATTTGCAGTAGGTGTGGGGCAATTATGTTGGTTCCCACCTCACGCCACAACTCGATCGGGAAGCCATTTGGGCCTGGGGCTTTGCCAGCTTGGAGGCCAGACATGGCGTTCACCACCGCCTCCTCCTCCGTGATGTCCCTCTCCAGCAACTCATGTTGTGCTGTGTTCAAAGTGTGGAAATTAATTTCCTCTACGATTGAAGTGTTTGCACGGGTGGTAGGAGTCTTATAAAGTTCAGCGTAGTAGTCCGCAAAACCCTGCGCTATATCTTGATCCGATACTAGAGGGCTTGTGCCACCTGTACTTAGCTGCCGGACATGGCTGCGTCCCTGCTCCCTGCGCTCCAGCCATGCCAGCATCTTACCGGCTTTGTCGCCTGTTTCATATACCCGTGCCCGCATTGCCGTGTGTGCGTGCCTGGCGTTGTCTAATGCAGTGTTTTGCAGCTGTTTCTGTGCTAGGAGTAAGGCTTGGTTCGTACCGGGCGTGTCTTGGGTTATGTGCGATTCTTCTGCCTGTTTTACCTGCTGTTCTGCTTTGTTTACCTTAAGTAGATGTTGTTTTCTATGTGCAGTCGTCCATGAAATGAGTTCTCCCCTCAGTACTGCTTTGTAGGCCTCCCAAAGTGACTCGGGGTTTGATGCAGACTCTGTATTTAGCTCAAAATATGATTTGGTTGTCTCTTAGAGCTTGTCTGCCAGGTCCGGATTACCCAGATAGTAATTATTCAGGCGCCAGCTGGGTGGGGGGAATCGGTCTGAGTGTTGCGATTTTTAGCACCAGTGGGAGTGGTCAAAAATGCCTCTGGGGAGCAGATTTGCTTCTTGTTCCCTGTGTAGGTCAGTTGCCGGGAGGAGGAAGTAGTCTAACCTGGAGAGCAAGGCGTGAGCCCCAGAGTGGAAGGAGTATTCCCTGGTGTTGGGATGGAGATCTCTCCATACGTCGCACAGGCCCAGGGCGTTTGTGAATGTGGCAAGTTTGGTGGGTACATTGGGGTTTCTATGGGCGTAGGTGTGAGCGGTCTAGGGTTGTGTCCATGACTTCATTAAAGTCCCCTCCTATTATCGTGATGTTGGAAGTGTCTTGTGATCAGGGGGGAGATGTCGGTTAGTAGCGGCATTAGTAGGGTGGGTGGTGCATAGATAGCTAGCAGTGTGATGGACTTCTCCCAAAGCGCGCCAGTCACGTATATGTATCTGCCTCCGGTGTCCTGGATAACTGCATTCAGGTGGAAGGGGAGTTTTTTATGTATGAGTATCATGTCACCTCGTGAGCCCATTGTGAAGCATGCATGGTGTGCAAGTCTATAGTTTGTACTTGTGAATAGGGTACACTCTGTACCCGCGAGGAGTGCCTCGGACAGAAAAACCACGTCTGGTGCGTGTCTATTCAGGTATTGCCCTACCAATCGGCGTTTGATCGCATTGCCGAGGCCATTGACGTTCCATGTCATGAGTTTGAGCGTTCTGGCCATGTTGGTGTTGGAGTTACGTGATGCCATGTTTGCCTATGGCTGAAGAAGTGTTTGCTGCTGGTGGCGACGCTAGGCGCTGGGCTACTTTGCGTTCATGTATTGTTGCCCTCTTGTTCAATTTTGGTATGTTTTGTGCTTGCCTGGTCCCTTTCATAACTAACCACAACAGACCCATAACCCCCCCACCCTATACTCCTCCCAACTAGAAGCATCGGTCGCCCGAACGCAAAAACTATGAGTTGTCAAACGGACAACTTACATAAGACTAACTAAACTTAAGGAGAAGGTAGTTTCCCCTCGAGAGGTAGAACTAGGGGGGTGCTACCGCTCGTGATAACGTGGAGTGTATTTATTTATCGGGGGCCCCTTGACGTGCGGGCGTGGGGCGTCCCCGCGACCGCATCAAGAAAGTGTGTGTTGCCTTTTGTTGGGTGTTAAGGTGTAATGCAGGTGGTTCGGTAATTCAGATTATAGGCACTGTCAAGTATCGGGGTTCTGTTGGAAGTTGAGGCAGGGGTCATCCCCCTAAGTCTTCTGGCGCGTCTTGTGCTGGTGGCTGCCGGAGTGCTCGCTGTAGGTCAGGCTGTGGTCTACGGTTCCTTCCACCACTGCCATGAGAGGCTGACCAGTCTCCATCTATGTTTTGTTCAGCCCAGCGCCATGCTTCTTTGGGTTCATTAAAGTGGACTGTGGTTCACTTGTGGTAGATCTTGAGCTCTGCGGGGAAGAGCAGACTGTATTTCACTCCCATTGTTTGCAGTTGTTTTTTAGGTGGTCGAAGGATTGTCTCGCTTTCTGCACTTTCCTAGTATAATCGGGGAAAAAGGCGATTTTGGAACCATTGAAAGTGATTGTGCCTTTGGCGTGTGCATTTTGCAGAAATGCTCTCGGTCTCTGTTGTTTAGAAACTTTGCTATTACTGTGAATGGGGGTGCCAAGGGCGCTGGTCTGCCCGTGGGTACTCTGTGTGCTCTCTCTATAGAGAAGAACTTGGAGAAAGCCTCTGGTTCGTACAGGTCGGTGAGCCACTGTTCTAGAAAGAGCTACAATGCAAGAGCCTTCGGCCTTCTCAGGTATGCCGAGTATGCGCACGTTGTTGCATCTAGATCTACCTTCTCCATTTTCGATTCTGTCCTCCAGCACCTTAAGTTTAGATGTGACGTTCTGGAGCTGCTGCCGCATGTTGTATATCCCATCCTCTGCGTTGGAAATGGAATTCGGCTTCAACAGTGCGTGCCGTTAGTTTTTGGAGGTCGTGCCTGAGGAGGGACACATCCATGCTTATCCCGTCCATTTTCTGTTCCATTGACGTGCAGGAGTCGGCTATGGCGGCCATGACGTCCGTCAGGGAGATTGTCTGGTCTGTTTCTACCTCCTCCGAGGATAGCGAGTGGAGGTCAGGAGCCTGTGATGGAGGAATGGTGTATTGGTCCATTCTGCTTTGAGTGGGAAGTCTTTTGGGTTTGTCTTTCCCCATGGTTCCTGTTGTGCTTTGTGGCTGCGGTATTTGCTCGGTGGACCCCTTATGGTAGCTGGCCAGCGGTATGTTTGGTCTGATCACTTTTTCGTGTTCTATTGGCGCTGGGATTGCAGTCGGGGTCCTCTGTGGAGTGGGATCTGGTTATCACCCATGTGTCCAGCCCAGCACCAGCGAGCTCTTCTTCTTTGGGCTGATTGCCTCGTAAATGTGTTTGCGGTGCTTAGCCTCTGACCTTGGTCCTCTTTTACTGGTGCCTTTGGGGTTTGGGGTGGTGTGCGCTGGTTCTGTATCCTATGGGGGATCCCTCCAGGTCTCGGCGTTATGCTGGTGGCTGGTATTTTAGGGAGACTGACCCGGGGGGCGCTTTGCCGCTTCACAGCCGGGTGCGTGGGGCTGCAGCTTGTTTTCTGGGGTCCGGTCCGCCCCTGCTTGGGGCGGTTCGCTGCAGGGCTCCTGTCTCCTTACCTCTATCGGTGTGGTAGCCATTTGCGTGGGGTACAGTGCTCCCGCCTGTCCCTCCCAGACTGGGCAGATGGTGACTCCGCGCGCAGGCCACGGCTCGGTTGCGCGTGGTGCAGGCCTCCAGCCCCCGCTCCTGGGGGCGGTATGTGTGCTGCTTACAGTGTCAGGCTGTTGGTGAGCTCTTGTGCGCCCCGCGGCGTTGCAGCAGCCCTCTGCCAGTCCTCCGGTCCATGCTCAAGCTAACGTGCTCGTCACTACATCGGGGGTGCAGGTCTCCAGTCTCCGCTCCCAGGGGCAGTGTGTATGCTGCTTTCCTTCAGGCGCTTACAGGGTCAGGCTGTTGGTGGGCTTTCGTGCGCCGTAGCAGCCCTTCACTGGTCCTCCGGTCCACGCTTGAGCTACCACGCTCGTCACCACCACGGGGGGGAATGGCCATCAGAGGGGCACTCGCCAGCGCCCTGCTCTCACGCCTCGGGCATTTCCTTTCCTACCGGTAGTTACCGGGCTTGCCTTTTCTATAGTGCTGCCTGGGGATACACGTTCTCTGTCCTTGGATGCCGGCTGCGGGACAAGGCCACCGGGGCCCAGGGTGTCTCACTCCGGCGGAGGCGTGCTATGTCTTCTTTCCTACGTCGGGCTCGCCAAAGTCCGCCCACGAGTCGGAGCGCCGCCAGAGCCCCCCCCAGGGCTGCGCTCCACCTCCGCTGCATTCAGTGGGCCAGTGGCGGACAGGGCTCCACTGCAGTGCAGCCCCGCTTCTCGGCTTCAGTGTGTTTGTCTGCGCACGGAGATGGCCATCTTGGAGCCGGTCTGGTTGGCGCTCGTTCCAAGCTCTTCGTGCCCACTGCTCTGAGAATCAAGCACAGTTTTTGTTGTCCTTCACCCCGCTTGTGTTCAAGGGTGTCCGACACCCGTCAGGAGTGTTTATGATACTATTTTGTGCAGGAATCGGGCGATTTTATCAGGATGTGCGTTGCGGTCACAGGAGCCGGAGGCACTCACATCCTTCCCATCTTGCTGCAAGTCACGCCCCCCCCCCCAGCCACTGCAATTCTTGACAAATCTTACAGCACTTTTCCAAACACATAGGCTAAAATAGAATATGTCATTAAACAGAAAACTCATCAACCAGTCCAAGACTTCAACATCTGCCACAGTACCTTGCAAACGTTTTATGCCACTGGAAAATCACTCGTGTACTACAAAATACAAATCTTTCTGGTCATAAACGGATGTGACTGTCAAGATATTCAGACAGAATACAACATTTGCAGATGGATTAATGGTAATTAAAAGCAGTGTCAAACATGCTGATAGGCATTCAAGTGCCACTTTAATGAAGTAATTCAAGAGCCAGGTGAACATGCTTCTAATAATTTGTGCAAGGATGATAATTGCATCAGAATAACTGCACCTACGAATATGAGGAGTAAATATTCCTGTGCCGCTGCTTACTATCCACATTACATTGTCCTTTGGGTAGTGATAATACCAGTCTTACAGCTAAGGGACATATTCACTATCCATTTTTACTCCCTAAAAATGAAAATGTGCCCAACAAAAATCAACCCACAAAGCTCCACTGGTATTTTTTTTCAAATTAGTGACCAGCAGAGCAGTGGCATAGGAAGGAACTCTAATAATGTTAATGCCTGATCTCAACAGGAATTTTAAGAGGAAGAACATCTTTAATAAATAGAAAGTATACCTAGTGGCAAAGCCAATAACTGTTTTTACTCCCCGAAAAATCATTTGACTCCAAGTAGGGAGCAAAATCTGATTAGAGCCTTGCTTGTAACCCTGACATAGAAAATGAAATGACAGAACATACGAATATGAAAAACTAGCTCCATGAACAGAAGAATCTAACCAAGATATGCCTGCACACATTAACCAAATAATGTTTCCTCCCCACCCATGATTCTTAAGCTTGATTCTACCACACTTTGACCTTATGACTCTAACTTCTGCCCCAGAACACATTAAGATGGTACCAGACAACCTTGACGACTCCTCTCTTGGCTCTGCAAAAGGTTAGCAGACTTGTACCTACAGCCACTTGTTTTATGTTTGTTGTAATATGAATAATGTTCAGATGCCAGAATTTCTGTTACTCATTGTGCCTTACCAAAAGCGTCACCCACACAATACAATCAAACTACCAGCTAAAATAGCAGATACTGACTGTAAGTAAGCAGGGTAGCTGGATGAGTAACCTTATCCCATACTTCCTCTTCTTGGTACATATGTCACGCAAGTTATTTGAAGCGGCCCCCTTACAAGTTAATGCATTATAAAACTCAAATATTAATTCGCCCTGTAAGGATTTTGAGAAGACAAATGTGATGCTCAGTATCTCCAACTTTAGCATTACTAACTGTAACGCTGACCCGGGGACGTCACTCAGCCTATTCTGACCTCTTACGACCTTGAACCCTTCCCTGGAGTCTACTCGACTGGAGACTGGGCCTGAAACACAGGATTGGTAGAGTTTAACTCCCTATTGTCTCTGTGTGCTTGAACCTCTTCTTCCCCGGGGTCCAACCCTTCCCTTTGAGCCACAGCTCACCTTGTTTTCTTGGAAAGTGTGCTCTCCGTCCTCCTTTCAGCGCAGGGGCGCGTTGATTGATGCAGGCTTGTTGCTGCCTAGTTACTTCACTGGCAAGAGTGTTACGCTCACCTGGCTCCCACAGAGGCGTCGGTCGGACCCGGACAGCTGCGGTCTCCACCCACATGATGCGTAGTGCAGCAATGACTGACTGGATCTGCCCTCCGAATCTTGTCTGCTTAACCCGTAGAAATATTCTGCTGCAAGTGGAGAGATGGATTTAGCCACTTGTGGATTCAAGTGATGGCACCCCCACAGTCCTCCCTAACTAATCACCTCCGAAATTCCCTCACAGCAATCTCACCTTATATTCTTGAAAGATGAGCTCTCCATCCGGCGTGGATTTGCAGGGTGCGTCGATTCCAGTTACTTCACTGGTTTGAAGGCTCGGGAGAGTTCCGGAGAGTATGGACTCTGAGGTTCCTGGTGAGGACCAGTAAGTATTAAGTTCATAGAGTTCAATATGTCCGATGTTCACTCTTGTACCCCCCCCTTCCTTTCTTGTCTTGCAGCTGGCTCGTGAAAAGATGCTCTTGTGGCAGCTGGTGGCTCAGGTAAGAGTCTGTATAACCCAGCGCTGTCCGGTAAATGTTGGACGTGGAAAACGTGTTGTTTTGTCTCTCTTTACAGATGTGGCACGTGAAAATATGGAGAGTCACAAAAGGATGCCTCCGGTGGTAAATCAGGTAAGTCTATGGCGGTAAGAATTATATTTGTTGGTTCCCTCGGCTCACCTTGTGGTTTTCTGTTGTCTCCTAGGTGCCAAAGTTCGGCGAAGAAATGATGGAGGCAGCGCCGACCCGAAGGATGCTGTGAAGACTGGTGAGTATGGCGCGGCGCTGCAGCTGGAGGTGCGGCGCGTGCAGAAAGATGTTCTTTACAGGTCCGGAGACGAGATGGATCCAGAATCAGGTGTGGAACAGAAATAAGTTAGTTTTCTAACCTTGTCCCTTTCTTTCCTCTTTGTTGTAGGAGCTCCGGATTCGAGGCGGGTGTGGCAGAAGACTGGATGCAGGCTGCAGGCACGGTGAGCGTTACGCTGCTGGATGCAGAATAATGCGAAGCGTGTGTTGCTGGTCGGGCGTGGTTTAAATAGCCTCAAAAGTAGTCCCAGGTAAGAAGTCCCTAGAACAACACCCGAGTAAAAAATAGTCCCTGTAGAAAAATAGTCCCTTTCAGGCTTCATGTTGGATTGGAGTCATTTGCAGCATGGTCTGCCTGAGGTAAGTAATGACTATGAGCCTGGCGCCTTAGGCGCCAGGACTGATTTCTACTATGAGCCTGGTGCCTAAGGCGCCAGGACTGAACCCAGATAGCCCCTAGCCGGGGCTGCTGAGGTTTTACTAAATGTCTAGATGCCTGCTCCCGGGGCTGATGGGCTTGGTCCGGATGCCTGGGGGTAGGCATCATGACAAAGAGTCTGACAGGTAAGTATAATGAGTCTTTTTAACAGTTCTCTAACTTCGTTCCTTTCCTTCCTTAGATGATGGCCGGCATTCGGGGATGGCGACGTTCTGCTGAGATGAGTAGCGCTGAAGGTGAGTGAGAACGCGATGCGACCCTTTCGTATTTGTATTGAACGGAGTTCTTTTTCTGTGTCTTTTAGGTGCCGCGACGTTTTCAGCGTGGATGCCAGTTATGAAGAAGAAATGCGGTGAGTAAGCGCGGTATGCGGCGCCTCTAGATGTTTCCACGCTAACCTGGAGTGTCTTTTCCCTCTTGTAGATGGATGAGAAGTTCCGGAGACAGGGTTCCCCAGAGCAGCTGGGATTCAGGTAAGCGTTTGAAGCTCGTACAGTCTTTAAAAATAAGCGAAGATTTGCTGAATGCTTACTAATGCCTTTTTTCTGTTCTTTTCCCTTTTTCTTAGGAAGCGGCGTGCCGGGATGGGAATGACACCGCCGAAGATGCCAGCAGAACAGAAGAAGCGTTGAATGATGGGCAGAAGCGCTGCAATGTAAGGCTGTTCCTAATGGTGTTCTTGTTCTTGCAGGAGCTGAGCGCAGAAGAAAGATGCAGGGTATGGACTATACCTGAGATTACTCGTCCATAGTATCAGACATTCAGATAGGAGAATGCTTTTCACACAATCTGCTTCGTTTCCAAGTGTTCAGAGTTCCTTTGGGCATAGACCGTCACACATTATATAGTAACTCGCTGCTATGCGTACTGTGTAATCCTACACAATAATATAAGGGTTGGTGTGTTGCAAACAATCTTATATGCACTGCAAAAGAATTGCGTACATGCAGTGTCATGACATTCTTAAAATGCACATATATTGAGCATTAAATATGCCTTGCTTGCAAAGTATTGCGTGTCTGCAAATATCCCAGTGAGTGTTTACTGCTAAAATCCCTCACTTTTTACAGTGCTCTATCAACTAGTATTGGAGGCAGCACAGGGGCCGGGGAATGGTATGGATGGAAGAGCACAGGTCTTCACTCCTTGCGGGTGATGAACAAAGTAGCAAATTTTAAAAACCAAGTCAGACATTTCGGCAGTATACTGAAGGAAATGTGTTGCTTGTTTGCTAAAGGATAGGAAATTCTAGTACCCGTGTAGACAACAGCACCTTCTTTTTCTTGCCATGCTAAGCTGCTGAGGGCATTTTAATATAACCATGTGCTCTGTATGATCTCTAGCATCTCCCTGCATCTTATTTAACTCGTAACAAAGAATTACAGAAGAGGGATCCATAGTTACAGAAGAAGGGACTCAATCTGTTGTATTTCTTGAGATTTGATGCCATTAACTTAAAAGACATATATATGCGATTTTCTTACACAGGGATCCCTAATAAACCTCAAAGCTCTTGTTTAATTTGTCTAGGCTTTGGTGCAGAAGGGTGGGAAAAACTATACACTACATTATGTTCTGTCATTTCACTTTCTATGTCCGGTTACAAGCAAGGCTCTAATCAGATTTTGCTCCAGACTTGGAGTCAAATGATTTTTCGGGGAGTAAAAAAATGTATTAGCTTTGCCACTAGGAATACTTTCTGCTTATTAAAGATGTTCTTCCCCTTAAAATTCCTGTTGAGATCAGGCATTAATATTATTAGAGTTCCTTCTTATGCCACTGCTCTGCTGATCACTAATTTGAAAAAATATCAGTGGAATTTTGTGGGTTGAAGCAACAAAATGTTCATTGTTGCTCGTTTTTGTTGGGCACATTTTCATTTTTAGGGAGTAAAAATGGATGGTGTATATGTCTCTTAGCTGTATGGCTGGTATTATCACTACCCAAAGGACAATGTAATGTGGATAGTAAGCAAAGGCACAGGAATATTTACTCCTCATATTCTGAGGCGCAGTTATTCTAATGCAATTATCATCCTTGCACAAATTATTAAAAGCATGTTCACCTGGCCCTTGAATTACTTCATTAAAGTGGCACTTGAACGCCTATCAGCATGTTTGACACCGCTTTTAATTACCACTAATCAATCTGCAAATGTTGTATTCTGTCTGAATTTCTTGACAGCCACATCCGTTTATGACCAGAGATATTTGTATTTTGTAGTACACATGAGTGATTTTCCAGTGGCATAAAACGTTTGCAAGGTACTGTGGCAGATGCTGAAGTCTTGGACTGGTTGATGAGTTTTCTGTTTAATCACATATCACATATTCTATTTTAGCCTATGTGTTTGGAAAAGTGTTGTAAGATTTGTCAGAATTGCAGTGGCTGGGAAGAGGAAATTACTTTCCAAACTCTCTTCTGCTATGGTAGTTCACTAAATACGCATGCTCACATAGTGGCTTACCTCATTAGTCACTTGCGCACATGGAAAATAATGTGCGCACAACAGCAAACCAGTTCCGCACATAGAGAAAAATAATTTGAGGGAACATTGTCCATGGCCTCTTCAAAAGGATAGTAGCCGGAAGGCGGAGGTGTGTAAGACGGTGGAACGAGGTGTTTATTGCCAGGATGGTGGAACACCACCATCACCAGGACCCTGGAGTCCAGACTGCACATCATCGGAAGCTAATCCTCTAGACCGAGGGGCAGATGAGTAAATTGGTGGTGGGCGAAGTCGCTAGGTAGGTGAGTCAAGTCAGAACTCACCAAACAGTGCTGCAACAATCAGAATGGGAGGAAAAGGGCTAAGAAGAGACGGGCCGAAGATAGGCCTGTAGAGAAAAAAGATGGGTATACGAGGGTCCAAAAGAAGGGATAACAAGGTCTCCAAACACGCTGTGATGATGTCCCAGGGGAAACTCTCCCTTATGGATTAGTAGGGTTGATTCCTTTTTTATGTCCTCTACAAAGACCTCCTCCACCATACTGCATGTCTTACATCCCCACCTTTTGAGATCCTCCTACAGTTCCCACAGAAAATAAATACTGCTGAAGGCACCCCACCAAGTCAAAAAGGCCAGATCTGGAGAGCGTTAGTAGGCGAGAATTCTGGAGTCAGCGGACATGAGCTTGAGAGTAGCATATCCTGATTCGCTGGACAACAAAGCAGAAAGTAATCCACTCACCCATTATCAAGCCATGATCAGCCACGCCACAGGCACCAAAAATACCCAGACCCACACCACAGAGCTGTAAAGTAGGTATGCAGTAAATCAGACTTTTAAGTCCTCAGCAGCCACAGCACAATTCCTAATTATTAACAATTACAAACAAGGAGTCAATTTAAAGCACAACTGGGAACGTGAAGAGAAAGAGAGAAAATACCTGATAGGGAACGGATAGGAAAAGGGGACAACAAATGACATTCAGGGAAGCAGGGCAGACTGGCGAATAACCTATCAGAAGCATTGTTGGATAATCGGGTGCAATATTAGAACGTACAGGTAGAGATATTAGTTCATAGCCTATCACGCCTTCCAACCGATACTAACTGTCCCCAAACTGGTGTTCTTTCCCTAGATTACTGTGATGTACTGCCTATCTAGGATAAGGGACAGAAGAGGAGGCTGACCCTATTGAGAGTACAAATGTTGAACCCAAACCATGGGCCCCACAATGGAACAACTGTCAGATTGCTGCCTCGCTTTTCCCTTTTATCCCGTTACAAACGGGGTGTGCCCTTCTCAACATGCGTCCGCACAGTGCCAAGTAACCTTCCCAAGATGTCTGCCGTCTAGTTCCGGTCGCGGTGTGCAGTGACAGCGTCAACATGAACAGTACAAGAGGCTGTACATTCTGTAAAGATTGGCATTGTAACTTCTCGCCCCCGTTGCCTTGACTCTCATTTCCTCCCTCTCATGATCCTAGTTCCTGGCTCCTGCTGTTACTCGTTGTATACTCTGGCTCTCGGTCATCCCTCGTTCTGCTCCTGTGCTGCATCTTACCTTTTCCTTACCTGCCTCCTGATCTTCTACTTGCAATCCCGCCTTGCTCCAACCTCGTCATCAGTTCTACCTGGGATTACTTCTCTGCTGCTAAACACCCTGAAGGACTGCCAAAAACCAACCAGCAGAGTTTTTTTTCTCATAAGGGTTTCTCCCCCTATTTAAGGGCTCCCTGTGTCCTCAGGGGGCAGGGTGGCTTCCCGACAGGACAGGCCCTACCACTTCCCTGAGAGAAAACCCCAGAAATCTCAGGTACGGCGCAAACCTGATAGTTTACGCCTTGAAAAAGAGAAAATGGCGCAGCTACAAGATCTAGTAGCCACTGTACAGAACTTTGTCTATCGAAGTTCAATCTGTAAAAGAGGAGACTGCCATCCTAAGAGAAGCTATGGCTAATCTCCCAGTTGGATCCTTAGCAGGCATCACTTCAGTGGAGACATTTAACGGAGACCCTAAGAAAATCAGTGAGTACTTCAATGCTTGCACTGTGCTGTTTTCCTTTTGACAAGCCTTGTTTCAAATTGATAAGGCCAAAATAGTGTTTATGGTTGCCCACATGACTTCAAGTGCATTAGCCTGGGCTTCCCCTTTGGTTGTTCAGAACAATCCATTACTAAACAACTAGGATGGGTTCATGGCGTCCTTCAAGGCTTATTTTGATAGGCCTGATTTGACCTATTCTAAACACAAACAGTTATTGGATTTTCAACAAGGAAATTTGGATATACTAACGTATACCACTAGATTTAATCAATTGGCCATAGAGGCAGCTTGGTCCGAAGAAGCTTGTTTTACACTCAATCGTCGAGGGCTGAACGACAAATTAAAAGATGAGATTGCTAGGACTCCTCGACCTGCCTCTTTCGAATAGTTGGTAGCCTTGGTTCTACAAATAGACTTAATCTCTAAGAAAGAAAAGCTGAACGAAAGAAAAACGGAGCCTTCTCAACCCGTCCTTCACCTATCACCAGTTCTGAGGTACCAGTTGCATCTGCTACTGATTCTTCAGAACCTATGCAAATTGGAGCAGCCAGGGGACCTTTGTCATCTGAGGAAAGGTTACGCAGACGTTCCAATGGTCTTTGCATGTATTGCGGGTCTTCCTCGCATTTACTACGATCCACCCAGGAAACAGGGAAATGCCAGCTCCTGCACCTATTAGGGACAGCGGTTCGTGAGGCAGTAAGAAGTTCCTCGATGGAAGTTTCCTTTGATATTACACCAACACCTCATACCATCTATGCTTTTGATATGGGTATCCCTTTGGCAAACCTAAGACCAGGTCTGGGAGGTACCAGCTATGATAGACTCCGGAGCTGCCGGGCGGTTTATGGACAGGGCAGCCAGTAAGGGCATACCATGTGTCACTCAAAAACACACGTTACCCATGGAAGGCGTTGATGAAGGCCCACTGGAAAGCGGTCTAGTGACGAGAACACTTTGGAGTTAACAATACAGATCGCACAAAGAAATTGTTTCTTTCAATCTCATAAAAGCCGCGCATCATCTCATCATTCTTGGAATACCATGCTTAACCCTGCACAAACCTTATATTATCTGGCCTGCTCAAACCCTTTTCTTAGGGTCAGACTTCTGCATGGAATCTTGCTCATCAGCCGTTCAAAGTTCAATATGTGAGAATAAGGACCCTTTACAGGATCTATCTACTCAGGTGTTACAGATGTGCGCTGTTCCAGCTAAGAACTCGTCATACCTATGGGTATTCCAAAAAAACCTCGCCACATCATCGCCCAGAGGTTTGTGCCATCAAACTCCTCCCAGACACCTCGCCGCCTTTCAGTAGGATGTTTATTCTCTCTCCATCAGAAAAGGATGCTATTAGAGCCTAACTGGATGAAAACCTGGCCAACAGACTGATTACGGAGTCTACCTCTTCAGGAGGGGCCTCTCTGTTCTTTGTGGCTAAAAAGGTGTTACGCTCACCTGGTCTCTGCGGAGGTGTTGGGGCACGGGTGCAGCCCTCCCTGAACTTGAATCACCCCCTTCAGGCCTCTCCCTCAGTAGAAAAGCTGTGAGTGGTGGTACGTGGTGATACTGCTCCTGCGTGGAGATAAGAGTGTGCGAGTGCGCCAATCTGTGATTGTTGTACTTCTCGAACCCTTCACCCCAAAGTACGGTTTCTGTGAGCATATGCCGGCCCATAAAGCTCACCTCTGAATTATGGAAGATAAGCTCTCCGTCCTGCTACTTCTGGCAGGGGCGCGTCGAATGGGATCAAGTTCCTTCACTGATCCCTGATAAGGATTAGTCCAGTCCAGCTGTGACTATTCTTCTCCTTATGATTGGTAAGTCTTTCTTGAGCTCTTGCGATGTTTAATGTCTTTATATGTTGCTCCTATTTATGCCCGCAATAATGTCTCTCTTCTGTTTTCTTCCCATAGATGGAAATGCGGCCTGAGTGCAGCTCTGAGACGCGGTCGGATGGAAGATGGATGCTACCATAATGTTCGACAGCAGGTAAGTGATGGTTTAAGGAAAAGCGCAAAGTATGGGGAAGCGCAACCTTAAACTGACTGTGTTTTCGATGTCTAACCTGGTCTTCTGTTTTTCCTTGCAGGCGCTGCTGTCGACGATGGAGCGTGTCGTTCTGCACTGCCAAGATGAAGATTTCGGCATTCCGGAAAGTTTAAAGGTGAATACTTGGTTCGCCGAAGAGATGTACAGGTAAGAACAGCTTTCCCCAGTTGGTAAGTATGCTGGCAGGAAGCAGGATGTCCAGGAAGCAGGATCTTCAAAGGTAAGTCTGACCTCAGGCGACGGTGAGCGTTACACTGCTTGCAACGGCAGAATATCGCGAAGCGTCTGTCTTGAGGATCGGGGCAGCTTATATAGCTGAGATTGTGGGCACGCCCATCAGGGCCGGCTTACCAGCCACACCCTGCCACTCCTAGAGAGTGAGCATGTGCAAAGGCAATCCATTAGCAGCCACACCCAAGAATACACTTGGGGCTGGTTAATGGATGGAATGTTCAAGGTAAATGCATCCTGCTTAATGGATGGAAAGTTCAAGGTTAATGCATCTGAAGTGCTATGTCCGTAATAAAAGCTTTTTGGTGTTCAATGGATGTACTTGTTTATTTTTGTTCATGAGCCTGGCACCAAAGGTGCCAGGACAGTGTCCACCCAGGTCTCCTGTGCATGCGACCCATGCATTCCTGTGCCCCTGAATTCATGACCATGACAAAAGGATACCACAGAACTTCATTCCTGCATCGATTATCGTGGATTGACTAAAATCACTCAGTCAAGTACCCACTGATTCCTGACATCCTGGAGGCCATTCGTGGCACATGTATCTTTACCAGACTAGATCTCAGGGGGGTATATTATTCTGTGTTAAAAGTGGCGACAAGTGGAAAACTGGCTTCAGGACTCCATTTGGGCATTTTGAGTACTGTGTTATGCCATTTGGGCTCTCCAACGCCCCAGCAGTTTTCCAAAGATTTATGGACCATTTATTTTCTGATCTGTTAGAACATTCTGTCATTGACTATCTGGATAATATCTTGGATCTACTCCAAAACTGTGAAGACCATCAAAGACATGTAGCAAGTCCTACATTGACTGGAATAGATCCACCTAAAGGCTAACCCTGAGAAATGCTTGTTTGATGCCACCTCAGTCCCTTATTTAGGATATATTTTTGTCTGCCACTGGCATTGCGATGGATCCTTGAAAAATACATGCAATACTAAATTGGAAAGCTCGTACATCAGTTAAGGGCATACAACAGTTTCTAGGACTGACACATTTCTACAGAAAATGTATTCCCGCATTTTCAGAGAAAGTCTTACCTCTAACCTCCCTGCTCAAAAAGAATAATCCATTCATTTGGGATAAGGACGCTGAGGGAGCCTTCCAATCCCTCAAACAGACCTTTACTGAAGCCCCGATTCTTGCTCAGCCTGACTCCCGGAAGCAATTTCTAATGGAGACAGACGCCTCTGATAGGGCAGTTGGAGCTGTTCTCAAACAACGTCAAGATGACCAAGATGACCAAGAAGAGCATCCAGTCTGTTATTTTTCTAAAACTTTATCCGATTCTGAAAGAAACTATTCAGTTTTGGAAAATGAACTGCGCGCAATCAAACTGGCCTGTGCCGAATGGCAACATCTTTTACTCTGGACCCAAGAAATTTTCGAAATACGCACTGACCACAGAAACCTCCAATTGTTACAATATTTCGACTGCAGAAACAGTCGGCAGGCCCGCTGGGCCCATTTCTTTTCCCAGTACCGTTTCTTCTCTGGAACAAAAGATGTAGTGGCAGATGCCTTGTCTCACTATGGTCAAGTACATGGACCTTCCTTACGACTCGAAAAGATGTTACCAGTTACCACCTTTGTTTTGAGCATCGAAACAGTCTTACACAAAATACAACAGGAACTTCTGAAAAATCCCCCAACACATGTTTTCTGTGACAAGTGGGGACTAGTCTGCAGAAATGGACAGCTCCTTAAAGAAAACCGACTCTTAGTTCCTTTATAGGATCTATGTTTGAAATGACTCTCTCTTCACCATAACACTCCTGTTGCAGGTCATAGGGGAGTCAAATCCACTCTTGAAAACATGTCTAGATGATTCTGGTGGCCTGGAATATGAAAGGACATATATCAGTTTCTGTCTACCTGTCCGGTATGCGCTCAAGTCAAAATACCAAGACAAAAATCAGTGTGTACTTTACTTCAAGCAGAAACCACTACAAGCAGTTGTTATCGACTGATTTCATAGTGGAACTACTGCCTTGTGATGGGCGTACTGTGATTATGGTAACGATAGATACATTCACCGAGATGGCTCATTTTACTCCATTGCACAAATTGCCCTCTGCACCGCAGATGGCCCATATTTTTGTGAAAGAGATCTTGATGCTACATGGCATACCTGAACGTATCATATCTGACAGAGGGCCACAGGATACCTCTAAACTCTGGTCCTCTCTCTGTGAACAAATGGGTATACTGCTGTGTGTATCTTTAGGTTATCATCCCGAGTCTAAAGGCCAAACAGAAAGGATTAACCAAACCCTGGATCAGTGCCTGAGGTGTTTTATGTCAGCTACGCAAGATGACTGGGTGAAATTGTTGCTGACCGCTGAATTTTCTTACAAGGACTTCTACCATGCTTCTATTGGGATGAGTCTTTTCCAGTGTGCTTATGGCTTCCATCCTAAATGGATACCCGGTGTGGTACCTTCAGATACCGCCTCCCCTTCTATTAAGGCGTTTTTACTTCATCTACAGAAGACTCAGAAGTCGGCAATGGAACATCTTGCCCAGGCTAGACTGGAGATAAAGAAATACACAGATCAACAAAAAGATCATCCACTGTCGACTACAAACCTGGGGATCAGGTCTGGCTGTCAGCTCGTACCTTGCCTTCTCACCTTACTTCTGGAAAAATGTCTCCATTCTATTTTTGACCATTTTCCATCCAGAAGGCCATCAATCCTGTTGCCTTCCGTCTCTTACTACCCCCATCTTGGAAGCATATTCATCCTGTGTTCCACTCTTCTCAACTCAAAAAATACATTTCTGATAATACCATGCATCCTACTTACAGTAAACCCCCCCCTCCTGTGTTGAAAGACCAACAGGAGGAATATGAAGTTGAAAGGATCTGTGATTCTAGGATACACCATAGGAAACTGCAGTATCTCATTGATTGGAAGGGTTATGCTCCCTGCAATCAAACCCGGGAATTGACTTCTGACGTGCCTGCGCCATTATTAACCATCCAAATAAGCCTGGACCCTTGAAGCCTGGGCGGGGGCATGATGTCAGATTGCTACCTCGCTTTTCCTTTTTATCTCATTACAAACGGGTTGTGCCCTTCTCAACATGGTGTCCGCAAGCTGCCAAGCGACCTTCCCAGGATGGCTGCCACTTCCGGTTCCGGCCTCGGCGGGCAGTGACTGCGTTACCAAGCAACATTAACGGTACAAAAGGCTGTAAGTTCGGTAAGGCTGTGTGTTGCAACTTCTCTCCCCTGTTGCCTTGACCCTTGTTTCTTCCCGCTCATGATCCTTGTTCTTTGTTCCTGGCTCCTGCTGTTACTCCTGGTCTACTCTCACTCTGACATCCGTCTTTCTGCTCCTCTGCTGGATCTTACCTTTCCTTACCTGCCTCCTGTATCTTCCACTTGCAATCCTGCTTGCTCCAACCTTGTCATCAGTTCTACATGGGATTAATTCTTTTCCCCCTATTTCAGGGCTGCCCTGAGGGGAGGCCCCCCTTTCCATCCTGTGTCCTCGGGGGGCAGGGTGGCTTCCCGACAGGACAGGCCCTACCTCCAGAAACCTCAGGTAAGGTGCAAACCTGATAACATCACTAATGTGTCTTCAATAAAAATCCAGACAAGTAGACTGTGAGTGTATGGATCAAGAGTTTAAGCAGGTGGAAGCTGATACTTTAATGCACCTGCTTTTGTAACTCAAAATACTGACTTTAAAACCAAACAAACATAAAACATATAGCTTGGTAGAGGGTAATGTGATAAACCTGAGGGTATTCTCTCTCCTACTCCCCCTGGATCCTCTGTTCATGTGTCCAGGCAAAGGCCATCACTCTTGGATTCTGACCCTGGGGTGGAGTAGCGAGGGAGGATCACCTGGTTGAAGGGTCCTAGGGGCACCCGCTGGTGAGACATGGTATCCCCATTTCCGTATTGATGACCAACCTAACCCTCCCCCAACTTTCGTGGGTTGTTGTAAAGCATCCCCCTTCATTTCCCCACGTTTGACATTTGCAAGTAGTAGGACGACGAAGAGGCGACTAAGAGTAATGAACACTGCACATACATTTTACCACTCTGGTACTGAGACAGGGAAGATACCTGCAGAGTATGGTGAGAGTCAGGCATGTCACCTTAATCATAGTCCGCCAAACCGAATGAAGAATTCACACCTACAACCTGTTAGAGGGTTGCAGGTGTATAAAATGAGAGCCAGAGAACAGAACTTGGACAAACAGCAAGCCCTCTGGGAGAGAAGCCAGCAGGGGACCCTCTCTAGGAGGAGTCAGCCGTGGTGGGACCTGTGGAGGAGCCAGGACGCCAGCCCACAGCCCAACGAGGGAGCCACTGTGTTGTGGAACTTTGTCGGAGGAAGAGGGATGTCGTCCACATCCTCATCAAGGCTACAGAGTTACCCACGAATGAGTGGCAGTCCCTGCTATCTGAATGGGGCTCGCAGGAGCTGCTCTGCCGACCAGCAGGGAAGAAGTATGCAGCAGGAGTCGTTCGGGAATGATGCCAAGTACCAGTGAGTGTTGGGCAGAGGCACTCGATACTGGGGCATTCCTAAGCGGGCTGTGAGTGGGGAATGAATGCATCCCAATCACTGAACTGCGCGGAGAGTTGAAAATAAGTCCAATTAATAATTATTGAATACCAAACTGAATAACAATTTGAAATTAAATCACGCCATGTGCATATTGAATACCAAACTGAAGGAAACAATGCATGTCTATTGAATATCGAACTGAAAAACAATTTGAGTGCATATTTAAACACCAAAGTGGAGAAAACAGTGAAATCAAGCATAACGAGTGCCCATTATATATCAAACTGAATGCAACTTTGTGTAAGGAAGGCATGGTATCAATAGCAGACAGCCACAATAGATGCAAGTTTCGAAATCCTTTATTTTGGTTGTGTTGGTAGAATTCCTAACTAGCCCTAACTCTAGAATGGGAGCAGTCTCGACCATTAAACAAATAACAAACACGTACATGTCAGTCTAGTCAAAATAAAAAAGCCTATACCAAAAAAATAAACCTTGCCCTCCTTCTCAAATGACAAATGTGTTAAGGGAATACAAAAGGAAAAAATAGTGTCTCAAAAGAAATGTCAGAATGGCTTAGGTAACAACTCCCTTTCCCACGTTCAGCCTCACAGGGTCTCGAGAGTTTCTCAAAAAGGATAGGTGGGTGGCACAGTTCTATCAGTCTTGCAAACTTTGGTTTACTGGTACAATTCAACAGCTCTGGCTTGGGCTTCAAGCTTTTGACAGGTCAATCAGTTCCTTAGGCTTCGTCCAGCTTGCCACAAATACATAGTTCCATTCTTGACCTTTACTTTGCCACAATTCAAAACAGGCTTACCGCCGCTGGGCTCGAGCCTGCCTCTCTCTTATCACATTCACTGTTTCACTTTATCACAGTTCAGCACATGCTTCCCTCTGCCGGGCTCGAGCATGTCTCTTTGTTGCGGATACCTTCCCCACGTTTTGTCCTTATGTCTTTTTTCTGTCAAAGACTTCTGAAACTGCAAGGATTTTACATAGAGCTCCCGATGACTACTTCACCCTTTCTTTAAGCAATTCAACAATCTTGATCACCTCGCAACACCAATGCTTCTTGATACTTGTAGTTTCTTATTCTCTTTACTTTGCCCTCTTGGCCTCTTTCAAATATTATGCAACACCAATACTTCTTGGTATTTGTAGTTTCCTATTCTCTTTAATTTGCCCTCTTGGCGTATTCAGAGTTCATATACTTTGCTTTTCACTTATTCAACTTTCGTTCTGGATCGCGTTTACATTCTTGCCTTTGGTTTCCGTTTTAATATACTTCAACTCATAACATTTCAGAGACTTTTGAATGTGCGATTCCGCCTCGCAGGACCACTCTGTTACTTTGTATACTGTCCTCACAACTCAGCAATTGTCCTTTCGATTACGTGTTTTATCGGCACATGTGCAACCTTTAACTTTTGGTTACAGTTACTTTTGGTTTTAACACAAACCAGGCTTTTGTTCCTTACGATAAATCACTGGTCGTGTTAATTGGGCTTCTTTCTTACCAACGCCTCTTCTGCTTCTCCCCAACTCCGTCGTTCACCCGGGAGGGTTAGCAGGCCGATTTGAAGCACCTTGAAGGTTTCTCCTTTCCGCTCACTCAGTTTCAGACTTTGAACACTTACGGCTTCCCGAAAGTGTGGAATTCTCGCCTGGCTCTCTCTAGTTCTTCGCAACTGCTGATCAGCCCCTGGGCCTTCCAACATCCTTTACCGGTTCACTTTATCCCTGAAAGAGCTGCTTCTTCTTGTACCCAGCCTCGCTCAGAGTGTGCCTGTGCGCGCAACCTTTTATACTGACGGGGAGTGTTAAAAAGTGGCAGGTGTGTATAGTTAGGACTACATTCCTGACTCTGCCAGTTTCATTAAAGGGACAGCGCCATTGCAAGTCAATAGAGGTAATCTTCCTGGCCTCATTCCTCATCTTCCTCGGATCAGTAGTGTTGTCAGTGTGAAGTGAGGAGGAATCATGGGAGCTGTAGTTTCCCATAAAATAAGCAGGGATAGGGGTTAGATGGGTTGTGGAAAAAGGGGGATACCATGTCTCACATTCAGGTGCTTCTCCCCCACTCCCTTAAGATCCCCTACCCAGGTGATGTTCCCGCGCTTGTCCACCCCCAGGGTCGGGATCCAAAAGCAATGGCCTTTCCCTGGCCACCTGAGTACAGTATCCACAGGGACTAGGTTGTGAAACGCCCTCTGGTTTTTCACACTTGCAACTTATTGAATATGGAACTGAATAACACTTTGTATGGGCAAAGCAACAGCCAAAGAGAGCGTGCCCATGGGAAAACAGCACTTATAAAGGGGTGCATTTGTGGAAAAGTGTTATAGGAAGGTTGGACATGAGCAAGACCAACATACAATGAACTATACAGACAATTGCAGTGTGGCAAGGCCCAAAGACTGGCAAGAGGTGTGTAACACTTTGGGGCAGAGCCAAGGCTAATCATGAGAAGCCAAAGTGAATGCTGCACATATGCCAATCAAGAGTGACTACAAGCGCACAACTCTGTACACAGGGACAAGCCTGGAAAACCTGTGTAAGCTGGGGAATGTAGGGATCCTGGTTGTGCGAGCTTTGATGGGTGGACCTTGTGGTCTGACAACTGCGCCTAAACCAGTGAACCCAGAACTGTGTGAATTCAAAGACCTTGTGTTAACTGAAGTCTTGGGGAAGGGCACCCTGAGACTCAATGAACTGTGAATCCTGTCTTGAAAACGAAGCCACAAGACCTTTTTGCTTTGGAACTTTGTATCTTGGAACTTGAGGAAGGGCGAGCTGAAGAAGAAGTTAAGAGCTGGAAAAAACTCAGAACTTTGTTGATCACAATTACTTTTATTATTGACATCTCTACACATTGTTTAGCTTTAGTTGTGAGGGCAAGGATAGGTTTTGGACACAGAGAGACTTTTAAGTTGCACTCTTTTCAGGACCTTAAGGACTCTTAATATTGATGAGAAAAGCACTGTGAGTGCATTTTAGCACAATTAGATAATTCCCTCATCCACAGGGCATTCACCACCTACTGCGATAGGCTCTACTCTTGTCCAATTATTATTATTTTTTTTAAATTATATAATTTAGTTTAAACTTTTCATTACTCTTGTCTAATCCAGGGATGAGAAGGGTGGTCTCATCAAATTCAGGGTGTTTCAATTACACCTCTGGTATGAAGTCTGTTTCACCCATGGGTGCAGGCGTGAGACAGTGGCTGCCTCGCCCTAGCCTCATGGGAAAGGGAATGGTAAATTATTTTGGCAATTGTTTCATGGAAACACTGCAAAATTACTGCCAAACACGTAATGAGGCCCTCTTATACCCAGCCCAGAGACTGAGCAACAAGTGGAAAATGTTTTGCAAGTTGGGAAACAAGGTTTAATGCCAGCCCAAGACTATGAATGACTGAGAAAAGTTATAATTGGTTGCATGCTGGGAAACAATGTTTTATCCCCAGGCAAAGTACCCAAAGACTGTGAGAGAAGCTAAAGACATTGTTACATGCTGAGGAATGCTGAGGAACTAATTGGGGTTTCAATACAAGTTTGGTGGTAGTTATTAAACATCTGGTATTCCAGAATAGTTAATTCTTGTTCCATTTACCTGCTTTTGTGTGTCATGAGGTGGAAGAAACAGACCACTTGTAGATGTAACATTTGAGATATGGTAAACTCTATTTTGGGTTAAACAAAGTTTGAGTTCTGCACATAGGGGGCTAAACATAAATGGTGTCCAACTGTTTGTATCCCTGTATGCTGATGATTTGTTGCATTATTTTAAAAATCTGCCAATCTGCAACCAGTGCTCAACGAGGTAACACAGTTTTGCAGGGCTTCAGGGCTGTTGTTAAATCCAACTAAATCTGAAATCTTCCCCTTAATGCCTAGTGCTCAGGAGCCTGAAATCCCTCCAGAATTATTATTGTGGCAAGACCCGGTCTATTATGTTGGTATCCAACTGGCTCGCTCATGAGAACTATTGTTTCAGCTTAATTATAAAGAAAACTGTTTCAATACTTTTCAGGTAGGGTGGATAGATGGCTGTCTCTTCACCTAACTATGATGGGGAGGGTCTCCATACTTCGCATTAGCTCTACCTAAACTGCTATGTGTTCTCCTTTGTGTCTATTAAACTTAAAAATAAGCACTGCATAGCGGGGTGAACTAGCCAATAAATTTGTGTGGGTAAGTAGAGAGCCTAGGGTCCACTGGTCTAATATACTTTGTACTCCAACCTCTGGATTCAAGTGAATTGGACATCCTAGGAATATCTGCGAGAATTGGTGATCACAGTTGGAGTCACTGCAATAGATTTCACTGTCACAGATGGTATTAATAATCTCAAGAGCCTGATGATGGTTTAAGGGTTTTAATTAATATGACTTTCAAATTGACTTTACAATTCTCTTAAGGCTGCAGGTACACTTGGCTACTGGGTAGTTGTAACTGATCCCTCAGCCTCCCGTGGGCTACGTTTACCCTAACCCCCCTAGCATCCAGGCTTAATGTAAATCCTAGAAGCGTGGCCAGCCATGATGTGAACAGGACGTGGCCAAAGTGAGCTCCCTGTCTGATCCTGGTGAATCTGATCCTGTGTGCAGTATAACGATCAATTATCTCCACAAAAACAACGGCAGATGTGAAAACCCCTGCGGCACCCACCGCCCTGCATTTCGGAAAGGGTTAGCAGAGTAATTGAGGAGAAATCAGCAGAGACAGCCCGTTTAGGGACACCCACAAAATGGTGGGCGCGACACACGAATGAAGAGGACGGTGCAGACCCCCCCCCCCCCCCCCGGTAGCTAGCACGCATCCTTGAAGCGCACTCCTGGAGCCCCAGCAGACTGCATAAGAGTCAACACCCAGTGCCGGAGATCAGTCGGTAAGTATATAAGGCAGCTCCAGCAGCGAGCAGGGATTGCAGTGTCCCCGCAGCAGAAGGGGCAGACAGTACGCAGCAGCAAAGGGCCAGCAATATGCTGGGAAAGTGCGCATCCGGCCCTCGCCAGCCTAATAAGGAGCCAGCATATAGTGAAAACAGCCGGTGCACTCCTCTCCCCCTACCTCTAATAACGCGCACAGGGCGCAAAGAGAGTATAACGCACTGGCAGGTTCATCCATGCCTGCAGCCTCCTCGCTCGCCCCCAGAGAACCGGAGACAGCAGGAGGGCTGCTCGTGAGCCCACACAAGTCTGTAAAGATCAAAGCAGAACCAGACAAGCAGCAACCTGCAATTCCATACAAGCTGCAATAAGTCTACTCAGTAATAAGACAGACGGCAGCTAGAGCGGTCAGATCACTCCTCTCTTCAGACCTTACATAACACACGCAAGGCGTGTGGGAGCATTATGCACCAGCTGGCCCATATATGCCAACAGTTACCCCACCTCACCCCCAGTGTCTAGAAAGAAGAGACAGCACAGCAGCTGGGTTACCCGGGAGCCCACACAAGCCTGTGAAGTTCGCAAGAAGAGACAGACAGCCAATAGTTTGTGACTCCTAAGTGCCAACAAATCACTGAGAACTGCTAATAGATCACCCAGCACCTAAAGTAATAAGCACCCAAACACAAACAGGACTAACAATAATATGGCCCCGAGAGCCAGGCCCTGGACCCCCCACGAGGGGAATGACTACCCGGGCAAGAGAGATCACATTGTCAGAGCAAATCACAGAAGCAGGGAATAGGCCCTGATGCCAGAGGGAAGATGGCCTTCCAGCCAAAGCAGGCAGTGATGGAATCATACGCAAAGAAAAACAATCCAAAATCAGATCCCACACACCCAGAGGACTATTCAATGAGCAGAGAACAGGAACCCCAATAAAAAGACAACAAGAATAAGATCCTAGAGGCGATAGCTGGCATGTGAACATCTATGGAAACCAACATAGGGGAAGTAAAATTTGATATGAGCCTCCTGTGCCAAGATGTGCGCAACCTCGCCAGCAGAGTAGGCGACACAGAAAAGAAATTAGAAGAGACCACATCCTCCACCAAAGAACTGCGGATAACAGTCCAAGACCTAACGGCCAAAATCCGTATGTTACAAGATAGTGAAGAGCAAGGAGAAGTAACATCAGGATCCTGGGACTATCTGAGGGGGCAGAGACCCCACTAACTTTATTGAAAATATGCTCCTCCAGGAAATAGGGCCGGGAGCCCTGTCGCAAGGCTTCACAGTGGAAAGAGCCCACGGAGCACTCACGAGAAAGCCCCACCCAGGAGCACCCTGCGACCCATCATAGCTAAAATCCTTAACCATCGAGACAAGGAAAAGATTTCAGCCTACTCCGGATCAGGGGGAGAGATCCGAAGGGACTCATCAGTCCTGGCAATATACCCAGATTACACTATCGAAGTCCAAAGGCGGTTCATACCAACCGAAGAAAAGCTTCGACGTCTGGATATAAAATACATGCACCTCTACCCCGCAAAATTAAAAATACTGCATAGAGGGAAATCCCTCTTCTTTGAAACACCGGAGGAAGTGAATGACTGGATGGATGTGCACAAACAACATGGTGCAGATGCCAGAAAGACAAGAAGGCCCCAATTGAGCTCACAAGTGAAAAAGAAAAGTGATAAAACCACAAATGAGAAGCCGTCAGCATGACTAAATTGTGACCATTCTGGCGAGAACGCTGCACACCTGGTTTTTGAACTCACACAGACAAATGAGCCCCAGGCCTAGATCACTGAAAGGGGAGCAGCAACCAGGAACCATCACCACCTCTCCCGGGTCTTCCGTACAACAAACCCTGGAACTCGTCCCCATACCTCCATTTAGATGAACTAAGAGTACTCCCCAGTACTGGGACACCGAATCCTGAGATGCATCAGGAACATCTGGTGGCTAAGCCTCTGCGGGTTGACACCGGTGGGCATTATGTTAGAAGTTACATTAGTGTTCTGGTTTTAGTTGCACTGTTTAAGTTACACCACGGTCAAATGTGCCATATAGGAAGGAATTTAACGAGAACCTATGGGTCAACATCACAAACAGAGACAATAAAGTTGGCTCCCTGGGAGGCTGGGGAAGCACAGAAAAAGGAAAACTGAGAAGTACCAAACGATTGGAGCGCTGCAATTATTATTCACTCGGCGGAGCTGTTACTCCCCAAGACAAGAAACAGCGATAACCCAAAAGGCTCCTCTGGGAGAGAGCGATTCATGGAACTAAAAGAAATACCCAGATGGCCGAGACCCTTAAGATAGCTACATGAAATGTGCATGGCCTCAACAACTACATCAAAAGAATGAGGGTGGCGACATAGGCCGCAAAGGAGTCCACGTAGCCTTGCTTCAAGAAACACATCTAACACTGGCTAAGCAGACTCAAATACTCAGGAAATGGAGGGGCACAGGGTTTGGGGTTGCATACTCCAACTACGCCAGAGGGGTACTTATCTAGCTAGCTACCAGAGTACCGTTCCATCTACTACATACCCGGAGGGGAGACTAATATTAATACACAGATTCCTCGACAAAAGAGGAATCTGTATAATCAACACCTACGCGCACAACCAGAATGCAGCAGCATTCTACTGCTCCTTATATGCCAAATTGACTCCCTATAAAGGTATGATGTGAATCTGGTGGGGGGGGGGCTTTAATTGCACATTAAACCAGGCCCTGGACACATCAGACCCCACCATCCGGTCCCTCCTCCCCACTGACTAAAGCTCTGAACACATTGACAAAGGAACTAGACCTACAAGAAATATGGAAGTGGGCACATAAGGGAAATATGGAATTTTCGTTCTTCTTGAGTGTTCACAAGATTCACACGAGAATAGATTATGTATTCACTGGGAGAGATAACTTGGGAAACATTGTGAGTGCTTCATACAAAGGTAGAATGCTCTTGCACCACTCACCGTTGATAATAGAAGGTATTCTCTCCAACCACCCAGCCCCCATACCCACAAGGAAACTAAGAGCAGAAACACTCAGAGATAGCTCTTTCAGTGAAGAACTACGACTCCAAGTGACACAGTATTTTTAACATAATCCAGGGAGTGCAAAAGATATGCGAATAGTATGGGACACCTTCAAACTAGTAGTAAGGGAAGCAGCCATAGCCAAAGCGGGAGAGATTAAAAAATACCTAGTACGACAGATTGCAAGCACAGAGGCTTAGTTCAAAAAGCTGGAAGGGTCTGATCCCACAGGACTGAAAGTAGAAGAAAAACTCATAACACTTAGACAATAGTGCCTCGACCATTGGGAAAGACTGGGTAACTACAGCTATGCAAAATGCACCGAAAAGCTACATGGGCAAGGTGACAAACCGGGTTGACTATTGGCTTGGCTGGTCAGAGACAAAAACACTAGAGAAGAGGTAGTAGAGATAACGGATGAATGTGGGGTCAATTGGAGATCACAGAAAGAGATAAATAATACCTTCAGGGACTTCTATCGCGATCTCTATGAAGACAACTCCGACTCCAGAGAGGTAGAAATCATAGAAACCTTAGAAGACACAGGTCTACCAGTAGTGACGGTAGAACAAAAGGAAATGCTAGATGCACCACTCACCATAGAGGAGATACAGGAAATTATAACCACACTAACATCCTGAAAAACTCCAGGAAGCGATGGCCTCCCGGCAGAGTTTTATGGGGAATACACAGACCTAATCCAGAACCCTTAGCAATATATATGAGAAAAACGCTCAGACACGAGGCTTCAAGTAGATGGGACACTGCACGTGATATCCCTATACGCAGACGATATGCTACTATACATAAAACACCCGGAAGACAATCTCGAGACATATCTAGAAGCACTGGAAAACTTTGCAATGCTATCAGGAATTTCGATTAGCATGCAGAAATCCTGCCTCTTCCCCCTAGCGCGGTAGATAGGGGTTGGGGAAGATCATCTCCCTGGCGTAGGCCTTCAATAGAGAGTCCATACCTTGCTTTACCTGGGTATAAATATACATCATGATATCAGAGATACCCATACAAACAAAACAATAAAAGCAAAAAGGGGACTAGAGGCCTCGATCAAATTCTGGGAGAAACTGCCCCACTCAGTGATAGGCAGAATTTCCCTCTTGAAAATGATAGCCCTCCCCCGCTTATTGTAGCATTTTATAAATGTCCCATACTTCATACCAAGAGCCTTCTTCAGAGAGCTAAACTCGATACTGAGTAGTTTCATATAGGGAAGTGGCAGGAGGAGAGTGGCAATAGAGGTTTTATGCAGAGACTACACAGAAGGCGGCGTACACCTTCCACACTTTATTTATTTTTTTATTTATTAGCATTTTTAAAGCACTCATACAGCCCGCAGGCATCGAGGCGCTGTTACAGGAATGTTTTTTTTTTTTTTGTGTTAGTTGCAATTTATAACACGCTTAAACACCCAGAGGTTTTTAAGCGTGGACCTGGGGATCGAACCTGTGTTGCTTCGTGTCGTCTTGCTTCCAAGGCGCGCACGTTGCCGCTGAGCTATCCTCCCAGGACTCCCAGGACTTTGAACTTTATTATCTAGATGGGCAACTCCAATATGTAGCTGGATGTTTAGCAGACTCAGAATCAATAGATCATGTCCTGATGAGCCCCATCATAGCACCCTACCTCCTAAAAGAAGCGTTATGGCTGAGAGAAACCATTGAAAGTGAAAGAGCCTTACTCCATGCCAGATTCTGCTAGTGGCCCTACACACAGCCAGCAGAGAACATCTTACTCATAGTAGGAGGTACTGGGAAGAAAAGGGGGTAATAACAGTGGGAGATCTCTGTTCTGCAGGAAAACCTCATGCGTTTCAAGACCTGGTAAAAACACATGAGATTCACAAAACCAATTCATAACATACACCAGATTAACACACTCCCTAAAAAACATATGGCCAACCTCCCTAGAAACAGAAAACGAAAACTCGAAATTGGGACTGCTATATGATGTATCTGAGGGAAGACACATGGTCTCCAGAATATACTAGGCACTCTTGGATGCATTACCCAAAGACTTAAACAGAGGGAAACAGTCATGTGAAGTAGAACATTACATAAGAGTAGGGGTCCAAGGCAATTCTATACCCCAAGAGATTCTCGAGGAACGCTAGGCTGAAATTGACCCAATTCTAGACATTTCACAGGGCATACATGACACCCCAGAAAATAGCACCATTTCCTGGTTCAGGAATAAAGAGCTGGCCAAGATGTGGGGAAGTAAAATCAGATATGGGACACATGTTCTGTTCCTGCTCAGAAATCCAGAAATTGAACAGCTATTGCGAAAACGAGGGATAAAGGGGCAGGAATGGACAACAGAAGCATGCCTCTTAGGGATCTACAATTACCCTGGAGGAGACAGAGTAGTGGGCAGTTTGATAGACCTTGCATGGGTACTGGCCAAAAGGAGAATAGCGATGCCTTGGAAGACCAAAAAGGGGCCGAGTATAGAGGCATGGTGGAATGTTCTGAAAAGATGGTCCATGGCAGAGGCAGCAGTATGGTATGAGGCACTTGTAACAGGAAGAAGAGAAATCCCTGAAGATATCATATCATGGAACACATTAGTACAGGAACTGTTCACTTCGCCAGATGACAAACCCCCCTGAAACCAGCACCCTTAGATTAAACACTCATAAGTGATCACGGATGGACACGCATTAATAAAACCAGGTACTTCTCACCCTAGTGAAAGGCTACAACGACCCAAGAGGTTCATACTCTCGCAAAGTCATGTACTGTGCTTACTGTTACAGTTTGTATTGGGATTAGGGAGGGAGTTGGGTGGGGGGAGGGGTAGTATGAGATGTTTGTATGTTAAATATTGAAGATGGACAATGCAAATGATTTCTGGAAAATACCTAATAAAATATATTCCCCCCCCCAAAAAAGTAAATCCTAGAGTGCGATGACCCATACTGCCTAGTCTATTCTCACTATGATGGGAATGCCTAAAGGCCAAGGCCTTATCTATCTAACTCCCTTTAGGGCTTCCTGTGAGTATCCTGAGCCAAGCATCCCACAAGAATGGTCTCACTGAAGTTCTGAATGGTGCCTGCCAGCCATTCTCCCTTTCTCTCTCTCTCCCACTCACTCCCTTTTGCTGAACTCCCTGATCTTACCTCCCTATTCACTGCTCCTTGGTCTTCTCTCTCCTTCTACCTCTCTCCTTCTATCCCTCCGGTCTTCACGCATTCCTGTCCTTTCCCGCTCTACCACTTTCCTCCTCCACTGACTAATTCCTCCTACCTCCAACCTTCCCCTCTATAACTCTCTCTCTCTCTTTCTCTCTCTCTCTCTCTCTCTCTCACAGTCTCTCACACCTTCTCTCTGTCTGCCTCTCTCTCCCTTTACTGTCTCCTTCACCCTCTACACACTCAAGCTACACTGTTTCATTCCACCCTCTACACCTGGCATGTTTGTTCGGCAAAAACTTTTATTTCAACAAATGGAAAACTATGTGAAAAACCCATAAAGTGTTTCACAACTCGGTCCCCAGGGATCCCTTATTCAGGTGGCCAGGGAAGGGCCATCGCTATTGGATCCCGACCCTGGGGGTGGACAAGTGAGGTAGGATCACCTGCATAGGTGGTCTTTGGGGAGTGGGGATGAAACAACGGAAGGTGAAACATGGTATCCCCTATTCCTGACAGTTATTTACCCCATATTCCGTCTACATTTATTGGATTCTACAACTCCCATAACTCCCCTCCTTTCTTAATCATTCCAACTACTGAGACGAGGAAGAGGAAGAATGACACTAGGAAGATTACCACTAGTAACGTGTACTAGCCTTGTCACAATCACACACTCCTGAAACTCATGGGCTGTTTTTCAAACTATAAAAGGTGGAGCACAGAAAGACACAGAGGGGAAAGTTAAGGATTCTGTGAGAATGTCCAAGTGAATGAAAAGAACCCACTGTTGTGTGTCAAAATGCCCACTTCTGTCCCTCACACTTGTAACTAATACTTAAGGAGTAGTGTATCTTCTTGGTCCAGAAGAATGGCTCCCTTCTTCTGGACAGTGCTCTATAGTTCTAATTGTAGGTGGGAACTTCGTCTGAGAGAATGACTCCCTTCCCCAAGTCTCAGTTCTTTTCCAGGATGCAAAACGTTCCAGACGGTGATGCTGTAAAGTTCTCAGTTCTAGCTCAAACTTCAACATTCCTTAATACGCATTGATTTCTCCACCAGTGGGTTCCTAGAGAATGCCTCCTTTATCCAGGTATCTTGCTCTCAGTACTTTCACAGTGCCAGGGTAATTACTCCCTTCCCCGGGCATTCCTTGTGTTTGCTTCACAGTACACAATGCCAGGGGGTATGGCTTCCTTCCCCTGATTTCTGTTGCTTTGCAATTTCACCGTAGTAGGGGCAATGTTTCCCTTCCCCTGGCCTTTCTCAGGCCCTTTTCCAAAGTTCACGAAATCCCTCCTTTAATCTTGTTTTACTGGCCTGTAGGTGTGGGTCCCAGACACGTAGGATTCTGCTGCTTTTCTTTGGCAGACCTGCTTCACTTTCCTGCCAGGTACTGCGCCGAACAAAAGGATGTGTGATGCTCTTCTTAACTGGGTGTGGGTCCCAGATCCGTACTTCTTTCTCTGATTGTTCTGGTCGGCCTGGCTCACCGCTCTGCTAGGTACTTTGCCGAAGAACAGGATTCGGTTTGCTCTCAATTGGGTGCAGGTCCCAGACCCATGCTTCTCTCTCTTTTGCAGGCCCACCAACCGTCCCTGTCACCCAGGTACCTTTTTGAGTGTTTGCCGTCCTCTCTGGTTGGTCCTGGGCTTTCCCGCATGCTTCTCTGTGCTCTCTGTGGCTTCTTGTGGCTCTCTGGAGGCTGCAGCGATTCCGCAGCATTCCACTCCCCTCGGGCTGTGTGGTTTCCCTCAGCAGCATGCTTCCACCGCTGCTTTTGCCTCAATGCAGTGCTTCCCCGCTCTCCGGATGGTCCTTCCTCGTTGGAACGATTTGGAACCCCTCTGAAAGTTCTTCTTGGTTCCAGCTAGCAACTATGTTGCTGCTGCGTTCCAGTTGGCATCTGCACTTGGGGTTCCTCTAGGGCGGTTCGCTCTCTGTTTGGTTTCCCTCTTCATGCCTCCGGACCTCCTCCTCATAGTATTGCCCTGAGAGCTCTCAATGTAGGCCTGGCTCCACACACACACACACACCTCCACACACACACCTCCACACACACACACACACACACACCTACACACACACACACGCACACACACCCCCTCCCCCCCCCCCCTCTCCTTTCCAGCTGCTCCTTAGCACACTGCTCTACCTTACTTTATTCACCTGGCCTCTCTGTCTCCCTCCTAACCACCTGACCTCATCCAAACAACTTTCAATTGTATTGTGTCCTCCCACGTATTCCTCATCTTTGATATATATGAAGCTTCAACTGCTTCAGAATTTATTTTCGGCAGAGGGCGCTGTGCATCCATGTCCCTCGAAGGCCTCTGTCTTGAGGATGATGTCATCGAAGGCATACATAGCACGCACAGCACCCGTTGGCTTCAGTTCTATTTTTCTGCGAAAGCTTTAGCTTCGTGACGACTTTGTTATTTCGAGAAATCGAAATGTCTTCTTCATCGACACTGACAACCCCGAAGAGCAGGTTCAAAAAGTGTCAGGATTGGGGGGCGCAGTTGAGCAGCCAGCATATGCAGACATGAGTTTCTGCTGCTCCGCTGGGGTTGCTGTAAATCCTTAAGAAAATCGTGATTGTGGCTCAAATCCCTCAGTAATTCTAACGTGGATAGTGTGAGGGAAGTCTTCAGGTAGCATACTGCGGAAATCTGGAGGAAATCTGTGAGGAGACGGGAAGCAGACCACAGCTACTGTGCAACGGTGCATACCGTTGTTAGGGAGAATTCTCATAAATGGTTAATTTCCCTTACCTACTGAGTTCCTCGGCAGCTTTGATGGATTCCTAGGATTTTTTTTTTCATCTGTTAAGAGTGTGAGCCTTTTTTCCCCACTTTTACATGTGTTTTGCTATGTGTATTTCTACTTTCAATTGTATTGTGTCCTCCCACGTATTCCTCATCTTTGATATATATGAAGCTTCAACTGCTTCAGAATTTATTTTCGGCAGAGGGCGCTGTGCATCCATGTCCCTCGAAGGCCTCTGTCTTGAGGATGATGTCATCGAAGGCATACATAGCACGCACAGCACCCGTTGGCTTCAGTTCTATTTTTCTGCGAAAGCTTTAGCTTCGTGACGACTTTGTTATTTCGAGAAATCGAAATGTCTTCTTCATCGACACTGACAACCCCGAAGAGCAGGTTCAAAAAGTGTCGGGATTGGGGGGCGCAGTTGAGCAGCCAGCATATGCAGACATGAGTTTCTGCTGCTCCGCTGGGGTTGCTGTAAATCCTTAAGAAAATCGTGATTGTGGCTCAAATCCCTCAGTAATTCTAACGTGGATAGTGTGAGGGAAGTCTTCAGGTAGCATACTGCGGAAATCTGGAGGAAATCTGTGAGGAGACGGGAAGCAGACCACAGCTACTGTGCAACGGTGCATACCGTTGTTAGGGAGAATTCTCATAAATGGTTAATTTCCCTTACCTACTGAGTTCCTCGGCAGCTTTGATGGATTCCTAGGATTTTTTTTTTCATCTGTTAAGAGTGTGAGCCTTTTTTCCCCACTTTTACATGTGTTTTGCTATGTGTATTTCTACTTTTTTGTGTGATCTTGGGCACTGGAGCCTCACCTACTCCATGGCACAATATTCTTTCATGTGTGTTACACAGCACCTTCAGTGCAGTGACACAGGGTTGTCTTTTAGGCTTCCCACGACTCCATTTTCTGGGGCTGACTACTGTCCCCCAGAAAAGATAAAGTTGCCATTAACTTTATTTAGTCACTTTTACCACAGACCCAGTACACCCCATTTTACATGGAGTACTGGAGTACTGGAAAGGGTTAAATCGTATCGCTTTTTGTCTGTGCCTCTTGGAGCATTGTTTCGCTCCCTTTACATCAAGTCTTGGCTGGTGGCAGTGGTTTTTTTATACCGCGGTTATCTTAAATAACCATGGTATTGTTTTAGGCTATAATATTAGCCTCAAATATAAACCCGCTTGACCATATATATTTTATCACAGTTCCGGCTGGGTTTATTCGGCATTTCTTTTTGTAAATGTCTTTCTCGTGTTTTACTCTGCGCACAAAGCCAGGTTTGGTCCCTTTGTTAATCACCTTTTTGCGGGCTTCCACACAGAAGCCCTCCTTTATGCGCCTGAGAGTCTGGGTAGGCAGGATGTGAGGGAGGGGTTTTAGGACCCCTGGTAACCCAAGTCTCACTCCTGTTTGATTGGCTGGGTGACTGTCCTTGCCAGGACAACCACCCTGCTGTGTGATTGACAGCCAGGCTGTCTGAATGGGGAAAATTGCATAAAAAGCAGGTCTCTGCGACTGGACGAGCAGAATAGCCACTGGAACGAAAGAACCAACGAAGAACTGACGGAAGAGGACCCCTACAACGACTGAACCGCCCAGTGAAGCCCTGCTGCAGGTCCGAATCTTCAGAATCCGACGATAGGGAAGATCCTCCAGGAAACTTCTTCCCTTGAGCTGGTGGGACCAACCAGTTCGCCCAAACTGCAAGCCAGGACCCCTCCTCTGGTCGAATTCGCTGTACAGAGCTACAGTGGGCCGGATAGCCAGGAAGGTCGGACCCTGCTTGGGTTTTAAGGAGCGCACCTTTTATTCGTTGCTTTGCTCTGCTGCTGGTTTCTTCCCTGGGTAGTGCAGGACCCTCCAGTCTAACTACTTCTGATCAGTCTGACAGTCGCTTCAGGAACCGTGAGCCTGCAGGAACTACCAGGAACGTCTGCCTCAGCTACAGCTCCCTCTCTGTTTTAAGGTACTGTGCAAGTCTGGTTGTTTGTTTCGTTCAGCCACGGTGAAAGTGTTTGAAAGCTTTCTCCAATCCGAGGGCTTGTCCTTCTTTTCTCTTTGAACTACCTTTTCTACCAACCAACCTCGTCCGGAAACCATTCCACAAACTTTACCGCAAACTACCCTGACCTGTATTATCTTGAGCAAAAGACTTTTGACCTATTGACTTTGGCCCTAAGCCTTTTCTATCTGTTTTTAACATTGTAGTCTCTCTTGTTCGATTGCCCTGAGTACTTACCTGTTGGCGAGATTCAATTTCAGTTAACTTTGTCTTTCCCTCCCTTTTTAATTGCTGGAGTGCCATTTTGCTCCCACTTCATTTTGTGAGCTTAACTTGTCTGGAACTTATTGGGATTTGTGTGGTGTATTAAGAGTGTGATTTCTAAACTGCTTAGAATAGTGAAATGTTATACAACTGAAGAGTGCAATAAATGTATATTCTTTTACTTGAAAACCTTGAGTCAGTGCTTGCCTGAATCATAGTAATTGCTCTCCTTTCTGTAACTATTTGATATTGCTCACTTACTCTTGAGAAAAGTCTGGCTGCCCAGCCACTACTACCACTTTAACTGTGTAGTACAGGCTTGTACCAAAGGTGAAATTGTACTGTCACTTGTAGTCTTAATTGTGTGTGGTGTTCCCAAAGGGTACTGCATATAATTTTGCCTAACAACCATTGTCAAAGAGGGAGACCCGGACTGGAGGGAGCTACCCAGCCAACAACGGAGAGTCCTTGCCGGCCCCCCACCACGGAGTGCGGGAAATAACTGATGCCCACACATAGAGGGGTGGACACGGCTTGGTGACAGAGGGAGACGGAGCACCCGATGCCCGAAGGCGGGATAGACACTGGCAGAGTGGGTCAGTTAGCACCATGGTCCCTGTCCGGCTCCTGCTATTGAAGGGGAGACACAGCGAGAGCTGCGCGGGGATGAAGAGAAGCGGGCTCCGTCAAAGCACATTTAGAAGCCCGTCAGGCGAACGAGCTGCCAGACTGTGATTTGTATCCATTCCTCCCCCCGCAAGAAGCACCTGGACCCCGCGTGGAAGGGCGAGCATAATCCTGGAACAGGAGGGCAGTTGAGACCCTGCCTGGCCCCCCCCAACCCAGCAACTCAGGACAACGCTGGTCTACGGACCACTGCAGAACCTACTGGGTGCCCCGGCGAGACAGTAACACTATGGAAGCAGTAACGGACCAGAACGCCTTGCAGATATTGCGGACAACCCGGCCCCAAGGAGGTGAGCGCACAGTAAAGGTGTGGACAGAGGCCTACTGGGGGAGTGCTTTTCAGGCCCTCGCCTCCCCTCATTACCCTGCGGCATAAAAACGGATCATTGGGCCGCACGGTTGCAGGGCTGCCTCTGGTGCTGGCGGTGTGGTGGCACAGACTGGGGGAGACGGAGTAAAACCCACACAGGCCCATGGCATCAGAATATCCATAAACATCAGCGGGGGCCGGTGAAAACGTCAAACAAACTCTTCTTGGCCCCTTTGGGGGCATCTCATTGACCGCAGGGACTCTGGTGGGCCCGGCATAATATCCACCTTGCCCCCGGCTTCAAGGGAGGGCCTAACATCTACCCCTGGACCGGAGGGCCCCTCTCCCACCAGCACCCCCCGTCTGTGCGGTCGGCAGTGGGGGTAGGGGTCAATAATCCAGCAGAGGAAATTTCAACAACTGCATGCCAGGGGGGCGACAATGGTGAAAGACATGCCGCGCAAAGGGTCTGGGCAGAACAAGATGAATCGATACACAAGTATGTCGGCAACGGCCTCCTCGGCATGGGATAAGCCAGTGGATGAAGGGGAAAATATGGAGATGAGCCAAACAATATCGCTGACAGACATCATGGCCGCCATTGGGGACTCCAGATCATCGGTTGAAACTAAAATTGACGGCTTGGCCTCTGAAGTCTCCTTCCTGAGACAGGATTTGTGGAATTCAACCTCACGTATGGGAGAAACTGAACAGGCATATAGGATAGCAAAGACATGATACGAAAGATGGAAGAACGACTGGTGAAGATGTCTCAAAAACAAACCACCCTGGAGAACTGAGCAGAAGACAGCAAAGGCAGATCCCGCTATAATAACCTTCCCTTACTCGGTCTCCCGGAGAAAGAGGAAGGACCCTCCATGGAACTATTGTTAGGGAGAATTCTCTGTTAAGGCTAATTTCCCAAACCTAGTGAGTCCCCCAGCAGCTTTGCTGGATTTTTGGGGTTTATTTTTCTCTCCTGCTAAGAGTGAGACTCTTTTTCTCCCACTCTTAGGCATGATTTGAGAATGTCCTTTGACTATGTAATGTGTTTTATGGGCTATGGGGTCTTTTACTCCATAGGGCTTCATGTGTTTTTTGGTATGTGTGTTACACAGCACCCTCAGTGCAGTAACACAGGGGTGTCATAGTGACCCCCAAACATAGACTCCATACCCTGGGACTGACTACTGTCTGCCAGGGCATGTAAAGTCACCATTGGCTTTACTAGTCTCAAATTGTGAACAGAACCATTACAAACCATCATATTGTGGAAGTACTGGTAGGGGTAATTTGATTGCCCGTGGGTCTGTTTTCCAAGGGGGCACTGTCCAGTCCCCCCTTATCGCGTTTCTGGCTGGTTGTTAGGCAGAAACCTGTGCAGTTCCCTTAGGGACCACTGCAAAAGATTTAGGACTACAGGTGTTGGCAGTAAACCCACTTGGTAGCAGTCTGTACCACCCAGATTTACCTGGTAGCTGTGGCTGAGCAGTCAGACTTCCCTCAAGACGAGTTAGGCAGTATGTAAAGTATACACAATAGGCACTCAGACACAATAGCACAAGCAAACACTGACCAGAGCTTTGGTATCAAGGTATATAATTATTTATTTAACGACACACTTGTTGAAACACTCCAGCACTATTATTGTAAATCACTTCAAACACAGTTACTATTAATCTATATACATCCCTTATTCCTTATCAGCAAGTCTTAGTTAACACCACTTATTTCCAGACAGAGGTGAGCGCTTAACTATAGATGGCACTCCAATAAGTTAACGAAAAAGGGAGGGAAAAAGGCAGAATGTAGGAAAATACACCACACTAATACTTAGGTACTCTTAAGCAAGGCAGGAAAGTCAAAAGTTACTTGTGAGCCAAAGTCCATAGGCCGGGCCCACTCTTGGAGAGAGCAGGGCACAAATGCAACCAAGATCCCACAATGACAACAGGCTTAAAAGGTCTTGCAGGGAATTCAGAAAGGTTTTAGTTAGGCTCAGAAAAGTTTAGCCAGGGTGTCCCAGGCTAACCCAGGTTCGAAAGCCGGGGGCTAAATCTACCCCGTACAGTCGGTTGCAAGGGAAGCCAGGCGGAACACGGTACCTTATGTGGAAAGGATCCTCCAGCGGGGGCAGTTGTTCCTGGCAGCGGGTGCAAGTCGCGGCGTCATCCAGAGGAAGAGAAGATCTCGACGTGGAGGAAAGATGAAGGTCGTTGCACTGCCAGGGAAGAAACCAGCCGCACGCAGAGTTTTCCGGTTAAAGGTACCACCCTTTGTTTTGCGGTTGTGGTAAAACGTGGTATCCTGGTTGCCGGGGTGCTTGGCACGGGCAAGGCGGCCACAAGATGCTCCAGGAAGCGAAAAAGGAAGGCAAACTGGTTATCCCCAACAGTCGAAGGAAGAAGACTCTCCGGATTGGAGATCTCCTCTGTCGTTGGGAAGTGGTGAGACGGTTCAGCAGGGCTCCACCGGTGGTGTCATCGTTGCAGGTCGGCTCAGCTTCTCCCTCTTCGGATTCTTAGGTCCTGTGGCGACTTCTGAAGAACCAGTCCCCAAGACCCTGCTTTTATGCAGCAAACCCCCATTCATCAGTCCTAGCTGTCACTCAAACATGCTAAGTGGTGAGCCAGGCGGCTCACCACTGGGCCAACCAGAGAAGAGTGCGACTTGGGTTGCCAAGGCAACGCAGTCCAGGGTGCCTAAATCCCCCGCCACCCCTTCTAAGTACCCCAGAAAGAGTGGCACCACTTGGAGGGCTTCTGTGGAGAAGCCCGCCAAAAAGGTGGAACAAAGGGCTCGAATTGGGTTGGGGTCACAGAAGCGAACACAAACGCCATTTTGGAACCGAGTTTCGTCAAAATATACCAACCGGCGATTTTATATTAATTTAATAAACCGGCGGTATGTTCGAGGCTATATTAAAAAGTGGTAGCCTCGAACAATGGGAAAATCCCATAGGGATATATTCGCGGTCGAATATAAAAAGTAGTTTCCACTGCCACCAGCCAAAACTCGATCGGGGGACGGAGACGTGCCCCCTCGAACAACAGACCCCGGGGCAATCGAATTGCCCCGACCAGTACGTCCACAATATGATGGTTTGTACTGGTTCTGTTCAGAATTTGCGACTAGTAAAGTCAATGGTGACTTTACATGCCCTGGGAGACAGTAGTCAGTCCCACGGTATGGAGTCTATGTTTGGGGGTCACTATGACGCCCCTGTGTTACTGCAATGAGGGTGCTGTGTAACATACATCACAAAAACACATGAAGCCCTATGGAGTAAAAGACCCCATAGCACACATATAGAGTCAAAAAAACGCACTCAAATCATGTCCAAGAGTGAGGGTTAAAGAGTCTCACTCTTGGCAGGAGAAAAAAATAAACCCCAAAAATACAGCAACGCTGCTGGGGGACTCACTAGGTTTGGGAAATTAGCCTTTACAGAGAATTCTCCCTAACACTGGTGGCAGTGGATACCACGCGAAATATTCCACCAGAATATTTCCTATGGGATTTTCCCATTCATTTTAAACACACCACTTTTTTGGTGCACTGTTAAAGATACCGCCGGGTTATTTATTTAATATTTATTCCCCGGTTGGGTCTTTTTTGCCAAGACTCGGTTTTAAAATGGCGTTTGTGTTGGCCTCTGAAACTCTAACCCAAGTCGTGCCCTTTGTTCCACTTTTTGGCGGGCTTCTCCACAGAAGCCCTCCAAATGGTGCCACTCTGTCTGGGGTCAACAGGATGTGTGGGAGGGGGATTAGGCACCCTGGACTGAGTTGCCTTGGCAACTCAAGTCGCACTCTTGTGTGATTGGCCCAGTGGTGAGCCGCCCGGCTCACCACTTAACATGTTTGAGTGACAGCTAGGCTGATGAATGGGGGTTTTGCTGCATAAAAGCAGGGCTTTGGGGACTGGAACTTGAGAAGTCACCACAGGACCTAAAGAATCCAAAGAGGGGAGAAGCTGAGCCATCTACAACGACGACACCACCGGTGGAGCCCTGCTGTACGAACTCACCACTTCCCCGACGACAGAGGAGATCTTCTTCCAGGAGAGTCTTCCCTTTGAGCTGGTGGGCCCAACCAGTTCACCTTTTTTCGCCTTCCTGGATTGTCTCGTGGTCAAATCGCCTGTGCCAAGCACCCCGGCGGCCGGATAGCCACGCTTCACCACTACCGCGAATAAAAGGGTTGTACCTTTTAACCGGGAAACTCCGCAGCTGATTTCTTCCCTGGCAGTGCAACGACCTCCAGCTTTCCTTCACGTTGAGATCATCTCTTCCCCTGGACGAAGCCCCGACTTGCAACCGCTGCCAGGAACAACTGCCCCCGCTGGAGCTTTCTCACCATTTCAGGTACTGTGTCCCGCCTGGTCTCCCTTGCAACAGATTGTCCAAGGTGTCCTTGACTCCCTATCCTGGGGTGACCTCGGACCTGCTAACTTTACCTTTCTGAACTGATCCAACCTCTTTTGACTTTTCTGCAAAGACTTTGAGTGCATTGCCACTGTGAGATCTTGGGCACATTCCACCTTGCTCTCCAAGAGTGGGCCTGGCCTATGAACTTTTTGCTCTACAGTAGACCCTGCCTTTCTTGACTTGCTCTGGTTTCTTAAAAGTGTTGTTACTGTGTTATTTTCCTATTCTGCCTTTTCTCTCCCTTTTTAAACAAATTATTGGAGTACCATCTACGGTTACACTCTCACCTCTGTTTGCTAAATAAGTGGTGTCTTAACTTAGACTTGTCGAATAATTAACTAGGGAGGTGTATATGCTTATAGTGACTGTGTTTGAACTAGCTTGACATATTAGTGCCAGTGTATTTTTACAAGTGTGTTTTTAAATAAATAATTATATACTTTTATACCGAAGCTCTGGTCAGGGTTTGCTTGTGCTACTGTATTTTTAACCCTATTGTGTATACTCTATATACTGCCTAACTCTTCTTGAGAGAAGTCTGACTGTTCAGCCACAGCTACCAGGTAAATCTGGGCGGTGCAGACTGCTACCAATTGGGTTTACTGCTTGCTCCTGTAGTCTTAAACTTTTTGCAGTGGTCCCTAAGGGAACTGCACAGGTTTCTGCCTAACAACTATTTCTGGAGCGATGGCTCTCGGACCTCATGGCAATGAAAAAGCTTTCAAACTTCTTCTCTATTGAGCCGGCATGCAGAGTTCCAACCGGCACACCGATACCTGCCCTCCCCCGGACCCCCCCATGCACGGTGAATGCCCGGCTCATGATTTATAGAGACCGAGACACGCTCCTACATGTGGCGAGGGCGACCGGCCAAATCGCCTACAATGGCAAATGAATTGGTCTCTTCCTGGACTACTCAAGGGAAGTACAGACATCACGACAGTCCTTTAACTCGGTGAAGAAAAAGCTTGCATCTCTCAACATTAAATATAGGAACAATGCTGAGTTCGAACATGGACCTGGGGATGCCGCTAGACCGGTCTTCTGGGATTTCGAGTTGGCTACCTTTTCTGAATCCTTCAGGCAGCGACCTCCTAGCTGGAGACATCAAAGAGCAGAGATGACTCTCGAGGGCCATTTCAAACATGTTTTCCAAAGCTTGTACAAGTTTGGGCAACAGTTACTTCTAGTTGGGGGAAGTGCAGGGTGTTTTTTTCCTGGTTGCAGTTCTGGAATGGGTGATGGCATACACTGTGCTGCGCTGAAGCTCATTGAGGGAGACCTTGCAGTTGCAGTCGATTTTACATAAGCTGCAGACTGAGAAGGGGACACAGGATGGAGAGACTGGTGTTTTTTCTTATTGTTTAGTTTTGTTTGTCACATTGCTTAATCGGGAGGTGAGGTATGAGGCAGGGGGATACATTATGCTCCAAATAGTGGATGGGGGCAAGAAGACCTGGAGTCTCTGGAATAGGGAGGAATACAATGAGATATTGGGCACGCTGTCACCCGTGGGTCAGGAGAGATTGTGAATCGAGGGACAGGCTCTAAGCCTTGCAACAAACCTCAGGGGTATTAATGACACGTGACGGCGAATTATTGCTCTTGACGTGGAATGTCAATGGATTAGGCTCCAGCATTAAGAGGAGGTTGTTACTTCAACTCCTCAATCGACACTCGTCCGATATCGCTCTCCTGCAGAAACGCATCTAGTCGGAACGGAGTGCAAATTCTTTAAGAGATCCAACTATATGCTAGCATATCGCGCAGAATTCTCAAGGGGTAGGCTGATCCTCATAAATGAGAGGGTACCGTTTCAACTGCGGGAAGTGCGGGCTGACCTGCGAGGATGATTTGTTGTGACCGGGAAAATATGGGGAGACATCAGGGGCATCATGGCAGTGTATGCGCTCCCACCACTTACGCTGGACTTCCTAAACAAGCTCCAAGCAATAATACTTACTGAACAGGCAGAATCATGGGTCGTGGGGGGGGAGACATTAACAAGGTCATGGAGTTGTGCAGAGACAGATCACATAGGGGCAATAGGAACCCAACAAAATGACACTCCTTTGCTACAGCATTGGGGCTGGTAGATGCATGGAGGGTGTTGCATGAGACGGATTCTGGGTTCTCATTCTATTCCAATGCACACAGATCACTCTAAAGGACTACTTTTTGGTCCCTCGGGGCAAGGCTCAAAGGCTGGCGTCTGCAACGTTTCTAGCCAGGGGCATTTCGGATCACTCCCCCCTACTGAACGTCTTGAAGAGTGGGTGAGTAAAACCCAGCACAACCTGGTGCCTGAACACAAATTACCTGGGAATGCCCGAGATAACAGAGGGCTTACGCAAAAGAAAACGGAGTATTTCACACTCAATGAAGGATCAGTGGGGGGCCCAAATATGCTTTGGGAGGCCTATAAGGCAGTACTCCGAGGAGAGGCCATCTTTCTGGTGTTCGCTCACCGCCGACGACACTCTTGGGAAATTGTAGAAGCAGAGGAGCAGGCGGCAAAAAGAGGAACACGTCCTCGAATCAAGATCTCAGTCCTCACAGGAGGCTCTAATCGCAGCACAAGAGGTCTTAAGAAACCTTGCGCTAGACAACGCAAGGGTCGCTCACTGGTCAGCGCAGAGCCCAATATATGAGACCGGGTAGAAGGCTGACAAAACCCTGGTCTGGTTGGAAAGGAGGGATAGAAACAAGGGGCATGTACAGGCCATTCAAATGGACGGGAGGGAACCACTGACGGAGGACTCGGATATTGCAGAGGCATTTGCTGCCTTTTATGAAAAACTCTACTCCCCCCAGGAGAAGACAACTAGAGATGGAGGGCTCATACTTCCTAGACTCGATCGCACTCCCCAATCTCTCGGAGCAGCAGGCGAAAGGAGCTCGATACCGAGATTACGGAGGAGGAGGTTGCAGCCGCACTATCTCAGTTACAATCAGGGAAGACCCCGACACCCAACGGCTTTCCGGTGGAAACCTGGAAATGACTGGGGGAAACAGTGACAGAACATATGCATCGTATGTTCTTACAGAGCAAAGAGAGGGGACAACTCCCCACAGATCTTAGGAAGACATACATTGTAGGCATTCCCAAACCTGGAAAGCCTCCAGAACTCTGTGCCTCTTACATGCCAATATCACTAAACAATGGGGAATCTAGGGTCTTGGCACAAGTCCTTGCCAACAGACTTCTGTGAGTGATAGACTCCCTGGTCCACCCAGACCAATGTGGGTCCATACCCCGCAGATTCACTCGGATGAACTTATGCAGGGTACAGTTAGCTATCAATGAGGCTCTGGCAATATCGGATCCGCTGGCGTTCTTGGCTGTGGATTTCGAAAAAGCCTTTGATTCAGTTGAATGGGATGCTCTGTGGGACATAATGGGCAGGATGGGATTTGGGAGTTGTTTTATGTCTTGGGTTAAACTGCTATATGATTCTCCAGAGGCAGTGGTGCGGGTGAACGGGGTGTCTTCCAGGGCATTCAACTGGGACGTGGGACTAGACAGGGCTGTCCCTTCTCCCCCCTAAGATTTACCCCAGCGGAGATCCAAAATGGCCGCCCGGCTGAGGACACTGTGATAGAGGTGTTCCCCACAGCTCCTACGCCAAAAGGTGGAAAGACGAGCTAAAATCCCCTCCCCGGATGTATGTTTTAGCTGCTTTGGACAAGGGGAAGAAACAGCTTTGAATGAGGGAAGTGAAGCTGAAGCTCGGGTGGAGACTAATTCGCGGTGCTGCCCGGAGAGAGGCCGCGTCGGCAGCAACAAGGAGACAGCCGCAAAGAGACCGGCTGGCGGAAAACATAGAACATCTTCAACCGGAGAGAATCCAGCCGACAGCCGTGCGGAGAGGTGCCCCCCAAGCTGGGCAAGAGGTCTGCTGCCCTAAGGGAGCGGCGGTGTAGCAGCAAGGCCCTGGTGCGGTGGAAGCGGGAGACACCAGCGGGCAGATCGACCCTGGAAGGCGGGAAGGAGGAGGAGCCGTTATCGGGACGGAAGGCTGGGAGCCGGAGAAGGTGAATGCGGACCCGGCCCGTGGCTTGACAGGGAGCTGGTGCTGGATAAGTGACAGGGAGTGGCGAGAGGAAGGAGCAGGCATGCCCGGCGCCCACAGGAGGAGCAGCAGCCTCGGTCAATGTAAGACAGGAAGAGCAGAGGAGGCGAGGACCGAACGGACATAACAGCAAGCCCAGCGGGACCCTGTAAAGGATCGGAGGACAAGTGAAGGCTCAGCTGGCAGTGCAATGCGGCAGCAACAACGCAGTAAGAGCCCAGGAGCAGAGGCAGCCACGGCTACCGCCGCAGATCACGGCGTAGGAGCAGGAAGCTGAGGGAGGAGTAGCAGCAGTGAGCAGGTAATCCAAAGCCTGCTCCCCTGGCAGGAGATAGTCACCTAGAGCAGAGGAACCATCAGAAGGGAATCCAAGAGGGGCCCTGAAGAGGTATAAAGCATAAAGCCAATGCCAAGTAACAAGCACTCCCACTGAGACCCCAGACCTGCAGTGGTCTGGGGGAGAAGAAAGTCGAGACCCACACAAAGCTAGCTTTAGACCAGTTTAAGAAGGCCCGCAATAAAGACTACTGAGACCTCTGGGGAGGCAGAAAGTGCATTGGGTCTTCTCCTGAATAGGAACCACAAGACCCTACCCCCCACAATTGGAACATAGTGAGGTTGAGGTCACCTGGGTGAGCCCCTCGGTGCAGGTGAAGTACAGAGGAAGGAGCAGGAAGAGGAGGCCTGGGGCTCCCCAAGATAAAATGTGGGAGTGATGAAAGGCACAATCTAAGTGCCCATACAACAGAACCAGGGAGTTTCAGGGGCTCAGGTGCCCCCAAGAACAAAGCTGGAAAGCACACCATAAATGCAACGTTGACACACCAGGGGAGTGTCAGGAGCATTACACGGGGAGACATAAATACACTAGCCAAAGTAGCCGAAGAAGTGGCAAAAATGTCATAAAACGGAGGGAAACTCCCCTCGACCCCAGCGAAAGGAGATAAGAAGACTCCGGAAGGAGCACTACAGAAAATGTGGAGGAGAGAGGAGGGTTCCCAACTCGACTACGAAACGGGTGGACAGGAGTGAGGAGGAAACCTCCCAGGAGGAGGAACAAGAGGATAGAGGGGTTAAAAAGTGTTTTATGGAACAATGCTTCCAAACAGGATGGCAAATGTGATGCAAACCCAACTCAGCAAAATGAAGGAAGAGCTGACGGGAGCGCTTAAGGAGGTAAAGAATGACCTGCATATATTGGAAGCAAGAGTCGATACCAACAAATCCATGTTGCAGGAGCTGGCGGACGATGCTCATAAAGTAGACAAACTGATGGATGGATCACCTGGCCAGGGCCATGCATAATCTAGAAATACAGACTGGAGACCTAGAAAATAGGTCGAGAAGGGCTAACCTAAGGATCAAGTTAATCCCAGAGACGGTGGAGGTCACAGAACTGCAACAAACAGTGAAACAAATATTTGCAACCATAAGTGACATCTCAGATCCCGATGAGATACTGGTAGATAGGGTTCACAGAGTGGGATCTAAGAGAAATGAACCAGGAGCAAGGCCAAGGGACCTACTAGTGGCAATGCACGAATACACACAAAAGGAGAAGGTTCTGCTGGCAGCAAGACGGTCGGACAACCTTAACTTCAATGGTGCCACAATCCAGCTATACCAGGATCTCTCCCAAATCACCCTCACTAAGAGAAGACAAATGCGCCCGGTAGTACAAGAGTTACTGAAACGAGGCATCAGATACAAATGGACTTTCCCATTGGCCTCCTGTTCGAGGTAGACAAAAGACTGAGAAGGATCACCACTGTAGAATAGGGGGCGGACGTACTCGGCATAGAGGTAAATCCGACACAGAAGAAGCTGCAAGATATGGGAAAGGAACAGCCACAGAGGAGGGCGTGGGAGTGGTCAATCCAGGAATCAAAGAGGAAGGCGAGGAGAAGGAGGGGTCTGTTGGGCCCCTGACCCCAGACAAAAGCCTAATCAAGAGATTTGAATACCCTGGGCAGGAGCCCCAATCGATAAAACCACCATGGCTTCGAGATCACAGTAAAACCACCCGGGGAAGAGGAGAAGATTGATAACAGAAGCGGTGGGCGTGAGGGTACGGGGGGAGTCTGTTGGACCACATGGGTCAGGCAAACCCGCTAGAGGGGCACTGGGGGCGGAATGGGTCACAACACCCGAGGAGGAGTTTTGGGGCGGGGGTATAGGCTGGTGGAACCAACCTGTTGAGGAGGCGAGTGGGAGGGGGGGGGGGAGTTGGAGACCAGGTCAGGAAGGATACGATGGGCCATAGCAAACAGGGGGCAGATGAATCACCAGTAACCAATGGCAAAGGATAGGTCCCTAAACATCAAGGGGCTCAACTTACCGATTAAAAGGAAAAAGCTGGAGTTGCTACTCACGAGGGAGAACCCAGACTTAATAGCCCTACAGGAGATGCACATACAGGAGAAGGATAGATATAGAATGAAAATTAAGGGGTACAACCAAATACAACTATCAAATAACCCCAGAAAGAGAGGGGGAGTTCTTATAGCCCTAAAAAACAACCTTGAGCTGAAAATGATGGACGCAACTAGAGATGCAGCAGGTGGATTCATAGCAATGGCCCTACAGGGAGGTTGGGGAAATAATAACATTCACAGCAATCTACGCACTCAACATAGGTCAAGATCACTTTTTTCAAAGGATGCTGCATAAAATAGAAAGGTTTGCTAAAGGGAACACAATACTCACAGGGGACTTCAACTTAGCATGGGGCCCAGCAAGGGATAGGAGTGCAAGAACTTTGCATACCCAAATTAAACCCTCGAAGGAGCTACAGGAGAGAATGGACACCATGGCACTGGTGGACACGTGGAGAGAGAAGAAGGGGGATTCCAGGGGATACACCTTCTATTTCCATGTTCATAGGACGATGTCAAGAATAGACTCTGCATGGGTTTCTCGTCCACTGCTAGGCAGAATAACAGAAGTGGAGGTAGGTGCTATCTCCATTTCGGACCATGCCCCAGTTACGGTGTGTTAGGGAGAATTCTCCTTCTAGGGCTAATTTCCCTCACCTGAGTCCCCCAGCAGCTTTGCTGGATTTCTGGAGTTATTTTTTTCACCTGGTAAGAGTGTACACCTTTTGTCCACTCCATGTGTTTTGCCATGTGTGTTTCTACTATTTGTGTGATCTTGGGCTCTGGAGCACACCACTCCAGGACCCCCTTCTTTGTTGTGTGTTACACAGCACCTTCAGTGCAGTAACACAGGGTTGTCTTTGAGACGTCCCTCAACTCCATTTCTGAGGCGACTACCGTCCCCCAAAAAAAGGGTGAAGTTACCATTAACTTTACCTAGTCAATCTACCACAGATCCAGTAGAACCCATCTTCCATGGAGTACTGGGAAGGGTTAATTCGTATCCCTTTTTATCTGTACCTCCTAGAGCATTGTTTCGCTCTTTTAACATTTAGACTTGGCTGGTGGCAGTGGTATCTACCCTAACTTTTCTACCGCGATTATATTAGATAAACGTGGTACTGTTCTTGGCTATTATATTAGCCTCGAACATAAACCTGCTTGACCAAATCGTCTTTCTTTTGGCTCCGGTTGGGTTTATTCGCCATTTCTTTTTGTTAAAGTCCTTCTTGTGTTTTACTTTGCACGGCAAACTAGGTTCGCCTTCTTTGTTCACTGTCTTTTGGCGGGCTTCTGCAGAGAAGCCCTCCTCAAGGCGCCTGGGTGTCTAGGTGGGCTGAATGTGAGGGAGGGGTGTAGTCACCCCCTGCACAGAGTATCCTAGGAAACCCAAGTCGCACTTTGCCATGATTGTCTGAGGTGGGTGTCCAGGCTGGACAACCCCCCTGCTGCGTGATTGACAGCCAGGCTGTGTGAAAGGGGGTTTTGCACATAAAAGGCAGGTCTCTTGGGCAAGAAGTCAGAGTCGCGCCACTGGAACTAAAAGGAACCGAAGAGAAGCAGAGAGAACGACGGCTGCTGCAACTACCCCGTCCCGGTGAAGCCCTGCTGAAGTCCTGAGCTATCTACCCTTCAACTACTAAGAGAAGATCCAGTCCGGAGTCTTCTTCCCTTGAGCCTGGTGGGGATAACCAGCTCATCTTCTTCAGCCAGAGGTCGCCTTTGTGATCGAAATCGCTGCACACTGCTGTAGTGGTCCGGATAGCCACCTGAAGAGCCTCTCCTGTTTTTAAGGAGCGCACCTTTTTATTTGTTGTCGCTGCTGCCGGCTTTATCCCTGTGTGGTGCAGACCCCCTTCAGACGTCCTCCTTCACAACGAAGCTCCAGGAATCGTGGGTCTGCGGGAAACCAACAGGAACAACTGCCAGGGCACCAGATGCACCATTGAAATAAGGTACTCTGTTCTACTTGAGGAAACTGGGTGAATCCCTTTTCTTCATCTTCAAGGCTTGCCCTTATCTTCCCTCCTTCTTATAACTTTTGCTTCCGAACATTGACAATATCGAAAGTACTCTTGGCTATGTTGAATCGTGAACTGTCTGACTGTGTGATCTTCGGCAACAGGTCTCCGGTGTCACTTGACCCTGGCTCCGGCCCTTTGACTTTTGAACTCCTGTCTCTGAGTGTTTCTCGATTCTGTCTGCCTAACCAAAATATTGCCTGTGATTTTTGCCCCCAACTCCATCTGGGTATCTCAGGTGCTAAGTGTGTTTTTGCCCCGGTAGCATTTCATGTTACGGATACGCGTTTAGTTAGTAGACCGAACTGTCAAAAAGTGATCACAATCGTATTCGCGGTAACGTGTTTTGTTCGTAACACCGGTTCATTCAAACACAGGATACTTACCTTGAGACTTACCGTACAAAGTGAATTGGTTAGTTGTAGTATATTTAACGTGTGGTTTTTATTTAAGTTTAATAGAAGTGTTGTGTTTATAACTGATGGTTTAAAAATAAATGTACTTATATTTATTACCTGAAACCTTGAGTCAGTGTTTGCTTGAGTCACAGTCATTGTGGTCCCTTTGTGTAATCTCTGTTACTGCTCATATACTCTTGAGATAAGCCTGGCCGCTCCGCCACTGCTACCACTTTGACATAGTGGTACAGGTTTGTACCAAAGGTAAACTTGTATTTCCACCTGTGGTCTTGATTTTGTGTAGTGGTCCCTAAGGGCACTGCACAGGATTCTGCCTAACACGGTGACACTTACACAACCAACACATGCAGTGGGGCTGTGGAGATGGAGGTACCCAGCACACATATTTTAAGATGAAGTCCTGAGGAGGGAACTGAGGGAGGAGATAGATCAATATTTTCAGACGAATGAGTCCCAGGAGATGGATCCGTCTATAGTGTGGGACGCCTTTAAGGCCACTATTAGAGGGAAGATAATAGCTAGGATGATGCACTCCACTAAAGCTGAGAGGGCTCTTATGCACCTCAAACAGAGGTATTGTATTAAGGCAAACCGAGCGGATAGACTCCTTTGGAAAGAGGAAAGACATAGAACCATCCTAAAAATTAAGACGGCAAGGGGGCGGAGGAAAGTTCAGACCTGAAATCTATTAAGAGGATATTTGAGGAATACTATGGGGAGGTTTATTAATCGGATAGTTCAGATGAAGAGGCCTAGGCGAAATACCTAGAAAATGGTAAATTGCCAATGATAATGGCCCTAGAGAGGGAGGAACTGGAGAAGGAGCTATCTAGAGAAGAGGTGCATAGGGCAATAGCTGCACTCCCAACTAATAAAGCCCCAGGCCCCAATGGCTTTACTTTATGGCTGTCCTGTTTAATGTCTTTGGGGGAAGGGGAGGGATAACAACGTCAATGGAAGAGGCAAAAGTGGTACTACTGCCCAAGCCAGGGAAGGACCCCACACTATACCCCGCATACAGGCCGATTGCTCTAATAAACCCATATGCAAAAATGTATACTAAGATCCTAGCAAACAGATTAGACCCTCTACTCCCAGGTCTGGTCGACGCTGACCAATCCGGATTCATACAGGGAAGACAAACCCATGATAACACTAGAAGAATTGCCCATTTAATAGTAAATATTAATAAATTGCGTACCGCGGCCTTAGTGGTCGCGTTGGACGTGGAAACAGCATTCGACGGGGTGGAGTGGAGGTTCCTCTTTTCCACAATGCGCAAAATGAGATTTGGCGAAGCATACAGGGCCAAAGTAGAAGCCAATTACCCAAACCCGTCGCTAAGCTTACTGATCAATGGGGAAGTCTCAGACCCGGTAGCAGTGTCTAGAGGTACGGAACATGGATGCCCCCTGTCACCGTTATTATATTCCATCTTCCTAGAACCACTCTTGAGCACCATCAGATCCACCCAGGAGATTGAAGGGGTCCCATTTGGCAGGAGGGCCCATAAAGTGGCTGCATTTGCAGACGATATGCTGCTAGCCCTGACAAACCCACAGGTATCACTGGAGGCAGTTGATAGAGCCATAACAGAGTTCGGCCAGGTAGTAGTCTGAAAATAAATAAAAACAAATCTGAGGTGCTGAGTCTACAAATGGCACCAGAGAAGTAAAGGGAGCTGAAGGTAAGCTCATCGTACTCGTGGGCCTCGGATAAAATAAAATATCTGGGAATATACATAACAAAATCCATTGGCCTACTATTTTGGGCTAACTATCCCCCTCTGCTGGAGAATATTAAGAATTTGCTTCGAGGCTGGTGCCCCCTAACCATATCCTGGATGGGCAGGATTAATGCCTGTAAAATGGGCAAACGTGCTGAAACTATTGTATGCGTTTATGGCAATCCCTGCTAAGGTCCCGACGACCTTCTTCAGGAAACTACGTAAACACACACAGGTCTTTATTTGGGAACAGAAGAAACCAAGAATAGCAGGCCAACTGATGCAGCATCCTAGGGATAAGGGAGCAATGGGAGAACCTGACTTGATAACATATTACCGGGCAGCACAGATCAGGGTGTTAAGTTATTGGGCAAAGGACGACCGTGGGAAACATTTGGGGAAATGGACAGAGCAGTGGTGGGTACAGATCTGGAAAAAGCATTGTGGCTTCCCAGGGAAGACAGGCCCCGCAATATGTATTGTAGTGACATTGAGGCATTGGTAGGTCACACATGGGCCGAAGCAATAAAGGGAGCCAAAATCAACACCTTTCTATCGCCTCTTACCCTGATCTTCAAGAACCCACAATTCAGGCCAAGGTGGGGGGCTGCATCAGGTTTTGACAAATGGCAAGAAGGGGGATGTCGGATGCTAAGGGATCTTTACGAGGGTGAGGAGGTGAAATCCTTTCTCCAATGCAAGAGTGACTTTGGAATAGAAGAAGGGGAACGATTCTGGTACGCCCAATTGAGGCACTGGGCCCAGCACCCCAAAATAAAGGAAGCAGCAACAAGGGAACTGACGGCATTCGAGAAATATCTCTCAACCAATGCAGGGGACAATCACCTGGTGGGGGAGATGTACAGGCTTCTCAAGGGGGGGGAAGGCCTGCAGGAAAGAAGGTTAATTCGCAACTGGGAAAGGGAAGTCAACCAGGAGATTGGCATGGAACAGTGGCAAAACCTGTGGGCGAGTATACCCGCACTGACGAAATCAGTGCAAATCCAAGAAATCTGGGCAAAACTGATGAATCAGTGGCATCTCACCCCATGTAAACTGGCAAAAATATATCGAAAGACTTCCAACGCTTGCTGGATGGGATGCGGGGGAGAAGGGTCCTGGGGCCATATATGGTGGCAATGCCCGATAATCTAACCCTTTTGGGGGATGATTCAAGAAGCAGTGAAGGACATACTAGGTCTGGAAAGAGGGACAAATTTAGGTCTGTTTATACTGGGCCTGGATGGAAATCTGAAAAAATTGCCCACGAAAGCCCAACAGAAAATATATGGAATCCTAGTCCTGGCAGGGGCCTTACTGGTGGCCCGCAAATGGAAAGCTAAGACGGCACCCACAGAACACGAATGGATAGGGAAAATCTGGACCATGGCTGTCCTGGAGAAAGTGACATATGCAATAAGGCGAGAACACCAGACATTTCTTATGGACTGGGACTTAGTCCTACAATTTCTAAGGAGGGACTCAAGGAGGACTTGGTGCCCACAGAAAATTACGCTTCAGGGTCTTGCATAGAGGCAGCTCTGGCAAAAGGAAGGTGGAATGATTTGCAAAAGAAGAAAGGGAGAAGGAGGGCAGGGCCATTGGCAGGGACCAGAATGGGGAGGAATCGAGGCGCATACAGATCAGGGGCAACTAACAGACTCGATGAGACAAGAAAGGGACTGGGGGCGGATACGACCCGGACGAAGACACAAGAAAGAAGAACTCTGACCTGGGAAGAGAGGAGGGGGGAGTGTTGAGGGGGGGAAAGGGGGGTTAAAATTTTACAGTGCAGTGTTGTTTAAGAAATGCCAATAAAAACTTATTTGAAAAAAAAAGATTTAGCCTAGCCATCAAGCCTCTAGCGATAAAACTTAGGAGGAGTGGAGACTGGACTGGATTTGCATGGCCATGGGGTGGAGAAGACCGGGTTTCACTATATGCAGACGGCTTTCTCATTTATCTCAGCAACCCCTTACTCTCCTGCCCGGTGGTCTCTCGTATCCTTACGGAATACCAAAACTTTGGGGACTCAGAGTGAACAAACAGAAAACCGTCTTCTTCCCGCTCTGGGGGAAGCGGGGGGTGGGGGGGTCACTGTGATCCCAAGACAGTGTTCATACTCTGTCTCGATTTTTGGCCTTTGATTACCTTGGCATTCAGATCAGCCCAGACCTGGATGATTTCTTACAGCGCAACCTGCAACCAGTAATAAACATATTCTCTGCCGATGTGGCCCACTGGCAGTCTTCCCCGCTAACGTTAATGGGCAAAAGCGGCCCTATTCAAAATGCTGACACTCCCGAGATTCTTATACATCCTCCAGAACGCCCCGCTCCTCATCCCTAACACGATCTTCATATCCATAGACAATATCCTACGAGGGTTGCTGTGGGTAGGGAAACAACCCTGTATAGCCCTTATAACACTGCAGCGCTCAGTGTGGGAGGGTGGTATTGGTCTGCCATGTCTCCATACCTATTACTGGGCAACACAGACAGGGTGGTGAACGAATGGCTTCATGGGAACGTTGGGCTCCCACATATTGGGGTTGAGATAAGACGAAAGGGACCAAACCCACGCCTTCAGATACTCTATAGGGATGATGAAGGGATAGCTGACATACCAAGGATGACATTGCATATCCACCAAGCCTGGAAAGAGGCCCACCAGTAGATTGGGTGGGGGGGGGGGACCAACACTAGATCAACCCCTATGGAACAATGGGCACATCCCTGAGCTCCTGAAAAAGTGGCCACTTCCCAACATGGGAGCGACAGGGGATACATACGCTTGCAGACGTAATACAAGAGGGACGCCTACTGGAATTCACAGTTTTGCCGGTGAAGTTTGGGATCCCACATAGTGATTATTATAGACACCTCCAGCTAACGCATGCTCTCGGTCCTAGAAGGGATCCCGAAAATCCTCTCTCCTAGAGACCAACATTCTCCCAGACTGAATTGGAGTCAAGGTCACCTCTACACTGTACCAGGTTCTCACAGCTTTCGGAGCCCAGGAACTGTCCCGACCAAAAGAAAAATGGGAAAGAGACTTGGGCTCACTAGAATCAGAGGAATGGGTAGAAGCATTAATGTTCCCACAGGACATAGGAATAGACGCCAGGTTGTGAGTAATCAATACAAGATACTTCACCAGCCATATTACTCCCACACAATGATGGCACAATGGGGGGCGAGGGGAGACAGATAACGGAGAATGCTTGCGTTGCAAAAGGATGGAGGACACTTTTTTCCATATGGTATGGAGCTGTGAGGTAATCCAAAACTTCTGGAGAAAATGTATCCGTAAGATCTCGGAAGTGTTGGGGTCCTCAGTTCTACACAACCCCAGGCTGGATTTACTGGGTATATGGGGGAGAGGTGGAATACACCAAATACGAGAAGGCAGTTTAGCTGTACCACTGGGAATGGGGAAGAGACTAACGTTCGCAACATGGGGCTCTGCATACAAACTAAGCCTAGGCTGATGGGCCAACGAGGTGGACAGATGTGCGTGCCTAGAACGGTGAATTTACAATGCCAGGGGATGCCCTGGGACGTTCCAGAAGGTTTGGGAGAAATGGGAAGAGGCTAGGCAAACTTTACAGAAGAATGCTCTGATGGTAAAAGGTGCTCCACTACGTACTTTAAGACCTAGGGTGCCATAGCCAACCGCCTGGCCAGCTTGTGAAATCTAGTACTCACTAGTACTCACAAGAACTGTTTTTGGAAACTGTACATTGTACCATAAGTATGCAACCTTTTGTCAGTCTGTTGATCTGTATTTTATTTCTTTAAAACAATAAACAGTTATAAAAAAAAATTAGGTTTTGGGATTGTGAGTCAAAAATGTCTTTGACTCCCCATCGAATCTGCCTCGGTGCAGACCATAACACCTCGGACTGCTCTAAGTGCCAGTCTATGACGACTGGAAAGGCCTGGAAGGTACGTAATGGGAAATTGAAGGTAGGTCGAATCCCTAAATCTCCTACCCCGACCAAGATACCTTCGGCCGACGAGTCGAGAGGCGACTCTCCTCAGAGGAAGAAGGCCAAGCGGTCGAGATGAAGGAGTGGCTCCCATTACTCTTATTCGTCCTCGAAGAAGTCGAAGAGAAGGCACCGTAGTCGGGCGCTTCCCCGAGACGGTTTCTTGCCCAACCAAAAAGTCAACTCCGGCCGAGTGGGAGTCTTTCAAATATTTGAAAAACAAAAGCCTCCAAGCTATGCTCCTACCGCGCCTTTGAAAGAAGCTGGGAAGGAAAGGGCTCGGCCTAAATACTGTGTCCCCACGATCCCAGGACGAAGGCCTGATCCCCATCGAGAGCCGCCGAGGCCCCGATCCGATGAAGTCTGATTGAAGGATCAGATGAGCCGGAAGCATAAGTCGAGGTCGTCTGCGCCATTAACACCATCAACACCTTTGACGCCGGCTGCGCCATCAGCACCGGCCAAACCCTCGACGCTGAAGGCATTGACGCAAGCTGCGCCATCATTGCCAGCTGCTCCATCGACGAAGAGTGCCCCAGTAAAATCTATGGCATCAATGAAGAAAGTTTCGATGACTCTTCCAGTGTCAAACCCATTATTTGCAAAATCCCTCATTCCACTACCCAGGAAAGACTATTTTAAGTCCCTTTCTTCCACTTATGAAGAGAATGAGCAGTCAGTTAAAGAGGCTCCATTTGGCCTCCAATTTGGTACACCAAATGTACCTGAGAGTTTTATTGCAGAGGAGTCAAGGTTTAGGGACCTCTATGACAACATGCAGACTGGGTTTGGGAGACCAGAGGCTGGGGAGCATGCAGATGTGTCCTCCAGACAACTCATGTCTAAGGTAGTGGACTACATGGGGTGGAGTAGACCTCCATTGCCATTCAAACAAGATGATCTAACAGACATCTTTGATCAGGGTCCTCAGTGAGATCCCATATTACCGTTTCATGTTGCTTTGCAGAAAAGAGTGGCGATGAATTGGGAAACACCGGAAACCAATCCAGCTGTAAATAAGAACTTGACCAAGAAGTACCGCCCTTCCAGTAGTGACCCTGACTACCCATCAAAACACCCCACTCCAGAGAGTCTGGGGGTGCAGGCAGCTACTGCAACATCTAAGTAAGCGGCTTACCGTACCATCCCCCCAGATAGGGGCTACAAACGAGTAGATGGATGGGCAAGGAACGTATTTTCCGAAGGGAGTATGGCACTCAAATCTGCCAACTCCACATGTGCCATCGCAAAGTTTACATTTGATCTATGGGCTGCATTTTCATGGCGGCAGAGCACATTCCTGCGGGGGATGAAAGAGACGGATTTGTTAAGACGGATTTCTGAACTCTGTCCTGGTGGCGCAGAAGTTCAGAAGGCCAACCTAATTACTTGGAACAGGGTAGCCTCTGGACGAGCCAGACCAATCAAGGTAGCGATCGCGGCGGTCAAGACTAGGTCTCAAGAGGGGTGAGGGTGACTGAAAGCCCGCAATGAGCACACAAAGCAAGATCACTTACAAACTACTCCAAACAGTTGTTATATTAAAAATATATACACATTTATTCCAAGGCCTTTAAAACAATGACCGTAGCGAGAAAATCACAATATAACGATAGTAAACCAACACATACCATATCAACACAATATATATACAAATACGACAGTCTCAAGCGTTAGATGCACGAAATGGGTAGTCCACCTAAAAGGGAAGGAAGACAGGCAGTGCGAAATAATGCTTAGACCCAGTTCACCTTCAGAGGCACCTAACTAGATGGAAGTCCGAGCCCTGCGAAGAGTGGAGCCTTGTGCTCAAAAGTACCTGCACGCGCTGGTGCCAACGGGCAAAAGGAGAAGCTCTTCGAGGGAAATCAGGCAGTTCAGTTTAGAAGAAGCACACGTTCCGCGACTCAAGCGCAGCCTCCACAGTGGGCAGAAGCAGAGCGCGAGTACGGAAAAGGGTGCTGTTTGACACAGCGGGGAAAAGCAATGGGCTCCTGCAGGAGGGCGACCAGATCCTAGCTATGCTACTCACCGGTCCCCGATGCAAGCAGACCCAGGCTTCTCCGCGTCCGTTTCAGTAGCTGGCAGGTTCAGAAGAGCAGGGAACGCCTCGTCGTCATGTTGAGTAAAAAGATGTCCCAATCGAAGAAACCCGCACAGTTTGTTACCACAGCAGGGCAACGGAGCGGCCGTGTGTATCTGAGCCAAATGTACACTACTCACTTCAGACCTGGGAACGCCAAGTGTACGAAGCGTTTGAGAGTGACAAGGACTCGAAATACTACACAACCTGGCGGCGGTTACAGAGCAAGACTCCCGTGTAAGCGGGTCAGTCAGCTGGATGGCCCAGAGACGCTTCCGAAGGCTTACTGGCAGGAGATGGTGAAGATGCCGAGAATAGCTGTTCCCGCTATTCCAAGGGTCGAAGTACCAGTACAGGCCTTCTGGTTCGATCAAAGGTGAAAAGGGTTTCACAAGGCGACAGCAGTGCAGAGGAGAAGTCCTTCAGCGGGTCACCAGCGATTCCTCGGTCCAGCCTCTTGGTTGCAGGATACTTGGCTCCTATATTCCTTCGTTCGTGAGAACTCAGGAGATCGACCTGGTAGTGGTGTTTCCAGCCCTCTCTTATCCACGGTTCCCTTCGCGCCAAAACGGAGGGGACCCAATGGGAGATCCGCTCATCAACACTCACACCATTCGTGGACCAATCACGGACCACGGTGGTCCCAGGCATTCACACCACCCTAGACTCTCTGGCACCCAGGATGTGTATTGGGACCAGACATCCCAGCCCACATCCTGGAGGCACACACAAGACATGTAGAAGCCCGCGAAAGCATCCGTGTTTCGCGGGAAAGTACATGCCCAAATAAGGAAGGCCCTGGGTCGGCTCGACCTGGGGAAGGTGAAGGGAGCAAGACGGTCAGCGGACAGGACAAAGGAGCCTCGTGGTCTGGCCATTTTGGGAGCCAGGCCACCATTTTGGGTTAAGCGCGAGAAACGCGCTTAGAACGCCAAAAGGAGCTCAAAACACAAGAAACGATCGCTGCCACCATTCCCGTCCCTGAATCACTTGCACCGATCAGATACAATCCTAAACGAGTATAGAGACCCAAGAGAGCTGTAACTTAGCTTACAGTGCCCTCTTGTGTCATGTTGCACGAAAGCCGCAACATGATAAAAGAAACTACGGGAAACAGCGTTCCCCGGTACTGACTGTTTTAAGGGCATGTCAGTTTCCCCGTAAGAAAGGAGAGAAAGCCCAGAGTGCGGCAGAAGGCTGCACTTCTCTGGCAAAGTCAAGAACAAGGTGAAAAACAACAGCATAAAGTTTAGGGGTTGCCACATGGAAGGAAAATTACCTACAATTACGAAATCTTTCCTAACACTCGCCCCTCCCAGACTCTGGACAGGGGGAACTAATCCACCCCTGGATGAGTCTCTTGTTCAGGTCGGTTAAACATTCTGGACAACCCATCAGCATTGCTATGTTGGACACCTGGCCTATGCTCAATAGTGAAGTCGAAGCCTTGTAGACTTATGGACCACCTAAGCAACTTTGGATTCTCCCCCTTCATGTTCATTAGCCACTTTAAGGGCTTATGGTCAGTTTGCACAGTGAAATGGGTCCCATAGAGGTAGGGCCTCAGCTTCCTTAGGGCCCACACAACATAGAAACATTCTTTCTCTACCGTGGACCATCTGAGCTCTCTGTCCTTAAGCTGGCGGCTAATAAAACCAATAGGGTGTTCCTTACCCTTCTCATCTACTTGTGATAGTACAGCTCCTATCCCAGTGTCAGAGGCGTCCGTCTGCACGATAAAAGGTCTTTGATAATCAGGGGCCCTGAGGACAGGGGCCTGGCACAAGGAGTCTTTTAAGCCATTGAAGGCCTTCTCACACTTGTCGGTCCAAGTTACCTTCTTGGGTTTCTTCGGAGTTGTGAGGGCAGTCAGAGGGGCAGCTATGGTGCCATAGTCTGCCACAAAATTGCGGTAATACCCCGTGAGTCCTAAGAAGGCTCTCACTTGGGTTTGCGTAGTGGGGGTAGGCCAGTCTTGTACTTTACTGGGAAGAGGCTGTATCCTCCCTCCACCTACTTCATGTCCAAGGTAAACCACTGAGCCTTGTCCAATCTGGCATTTACTAGCCTTTATGGTCAGGTGTGCTTTCTGAAGAGCCTGGAGCACAATCCCGAGGTGTTTCACATGGTCTTCGCAGGTGGCACTGAAAACTGCTATATCGTCCAGATATGCAAGACAGAATTCGTCCAACCCATTCATCACATGATTCACAAGCCTCTGGAAAGTGGCCGGTGCATTCTTCAACCCGAACGGCATTACCCGAAATTGGTAAAGGCCGTCTGGAGTAGAAAATGCTGTCTTCTCCTTGGCATGTTCTGCTAAAGCTATTTGCCAATAGCCAGCAGTGAGGCAAACGTGCTGAGGTACTTGGAGGCACCCAAAGTATCCACCAGCTCATCTGTTTGAGGCAAGGGGTGTGCATCTGTCTTGGTGACAGCATTCAGAGCCCTGTAATCCACGCAGAACCTCAATTCAGAAGTGCCTGCCTTTGGAACCAAAACCACAGGGCTGGACCAAGGACTACTAGAGGGTTCAATCACCCCAAGGTCTAACATCTTGTTGACCTAGGTCTTAATATAAGACCGTACTTTGTCTGACATCCTGTATCCCCTACTTTTGGTAGGTACACTGTCTCCTGTGTCAATGTTATGTTTGCACCAAGGTGTCAAACCAGGCGACTGTGAAAACAGGGGGGAAAACTGCCTAAGCAAACTTTTCACCTCAGCCTGCTGATCAGAAGTCAGGTGAGGGGCCACTCGGACACCCTCAAAGGAGCTATCTGAAGGACCGCTTTGGAACAGGTCGGGGAGAGGTTCAGACTCCTCTTCCTCAACATCTGAAGCCAGTAACAGTGCTGCGATTTCGACTCTTGGGACGAAAGCCTTCAGCCTATTCACGTGAAACACTTTTGGAGCCTGTCCAGGCCTTCCAAGGTCCACTAAATAGTTAACCTCACCCAGGGGCTCCACCACTGTGTAAGGGCCTGACCATTTGTCCTGTAAAGCTCGAGGCCTTATGGGATTCATGATCAGGACTTGCTGACCAGGTGTAAAGTTGATGAGGGAAGCTTTCTGGTCGTACCAATGTTTCACCAGCGCTTGTCCTGCCTTCAATTTATCACTAGCCAAGCCCATCAGAAGTACCATCCGTTTTCTGAGCCCTAGCACATAATCAACTACGTTGGTAGTAACAGGGGGAGTGGGCATCTCCCATCCCTCTTTGACGATGGCTAAGGGTCCCCGTACGGGATGACCGAACAGAAGTTCGAAGGGGCTGAAGCCAACACCCTCCTGTGGTACCTCTCGGTAGGCAAACAGTAAGCATGGTAAAAGAAGATCCCATTTTCTTCTCTGAGGTTCCTCCAGAGCCCCAATCATGCTCTTTAACGTTCTGTTGAAACGTTCCACCAGACCATTGGTCTGGGGGTGGTATGCAGAAGAGAACTTGTTGGTGACCCCACATTCTTTCCACATAGCCTGCATATACTTCGACATAAAGTTGCTGCCACGATCCGACACAACTTCTTTAGGGAAGCCAACCCTAGTAAATATGCCAAGTAAAGCTTTTGCAACTGACTTGGCAGTTACAGTTTTCAATGGGATGGCCTCAGGATATCTGGTTGCATGGTCGACCAGCACCAGGATAAACCTATTGCCCGAGGATGTTTGCGGGTCAAGGGGACCAACAATGTTGATCCCTACCCTTTCAAATGGTACCCCCACAACTGGGAGCGGTACCAACAGAGCTTGGATTGTCGCGCCAACCTTACCAGACAACTGGCAGGAGGCACAACTCCTGCAGTGACTTTCTACTTGCACCCCCATCTTGGGCCAGTAGAAGTGCATGGATAACCTTTGCTTGGTCCTCTTCATACCAAGGTGACCAGCAAGGGGAACTTCATCCGCCAACTGCAGGAGGAAGGGCCTAACAGCAAGGGGAACCACCAACCTCCTATGGTCTCCTTCTGTAGACTCTGTGGGCTCACTATACAGGAGTCCACCTTCCCAATAAATCCTATGCGTCCCAGGAGGTTCACCCTCAAGCTGGGAGCAGGCCTGTCTCCTTAGGCCTTCCAGAGATGGGCACTCACGTTGGCCTTTACTGAATTCGTCCCTATCAGGACCTCCTTCAACTAACAAGTGTTTTAGTTCAGGATGATCGTTGGGGTCAAATACTTCAGGCATCGCCACCTCCTCGTCAGGCCCGGGCGATTGACCAACTTCCTCCACCGCAGTGGTAGGCGAGCTCGGGGGAATATTCTCTTTCCCTCGTCTTGACTTGTCGACTCCTTTCGCCTTGGGTTTCCCCTTCGGCTGGGGCAGCGTATTGGTCTTGGCCAATGCTGCCCGTGCTTGAGACCGTGTGTAGGGTCTTTCGGCAGTGTCTCCTACGAGCTCTAAAGCTCTGAGATCATTACCTAACAAGACCTTTCCCGGGACGTTTCTCTGAATGCTCACTGGAATCCTGACTGCTGTACCATTTTTAAAGCAAGATTTACAGGTATTACTGGGAACATACGGAGTGGGCTGTCAGCCAATTTAGTGGGCATCAGAGTAGCTCTGGCAACTTCCTCTGAGTCTACCAAGGTAGAATCCACTACAGTGCAACTGCACCCACTATCCCTAAGAGCTGGAGTATCTACTCCATTGATCAGCACACTGTCTTTAAAGTAGTGCTTGGTATTATCCGGAATCCTAGCATAAGCCTCTGCGACTTTAGGCTCCCAGGAACCCAGGGACACTAAAACTACCTCAGCCTCTATCCCGCTGGGAAATGAGTCTGAGGAGAAGGATGCTCCTGTAATCTCTTCTTCCTCGTAGGAGGAGAAGGCCAGATTAGCGGAGTGGACCCCTAAAGGTCTAACCTTACACCGGGGATCCCCCTTCACGTGGTCAGTTGCTCCACAAGCAAAACAAGATCCATTGGGTCTGTTTACATAGGGAGGCTTATTGTAACCAGAGTTCTGTTTCGGAGGCTGACCTCCACTACCCTGTGAGTTCTCTTGTGTCTTACCCTTATTTTTCTTTTTGTGGCCCTTATGAGAAGAAGATTTATCAGATTCTCCACCCTCCTTATCTTTGGACTTTTTCCCTTCCTCCTGCTTACCAGGATGAATTTTGTCCTTATGGGACACTCGATGTGACACCCATAAGTCGGCTGCAATGGCCAGCTTCTTAGGATCTATCTCCTTCGAATCGGCCAAATGCTGCTTAAGCTCCGGGGAAGAAGATGCAAAAATGTGTTCCAGCATGACAAGATTTATCATGCCTTCGAAGGTAGAAACCTTATAACCTTCGACCCAGCCAGTTAAGTTTTTCAAGGACTCAGTGACATAGGATACCCAAGTACCACCTTCCTTTTTCTTATACTCTCTGAAACTTTCAAATATTGGGCCGGAGTCTTCCCAAACTTGAAAATGAGAGTTTGCTTTAACATTGCGAAATCAGCTCGCTCAGCCTTCGACATTTCCATAATGGCACTACAGCCAGAATGGGGCAGTCTGCTGAGTAACCAGGCAATCTTATCAGCATTGTCAACTTGTTGAACTTCGCATGCATACTCAAACGCATTCAGCCAGTCCATAATGTCATTCCTTTCCTCATACACACTGAGCAGATCTTTCGGAAACCGTGGATGAGAGGAGGCCCCAGACCCATGTCCAGGACCCTTGGACCCATTTGCAACCTGAAGCTTGGCCAGTTCCAACTGGTGATCCCTGTCTTTTTGTTTTTCTGCCCGTTTGATTTTTAGTTTGGCTATGCTGAATTCAAGCTCCTGCTGCCTAAACCGCAGCTCTTGCTTCTTGAATTCAAGCATAGCCTCCCCATCAGCACTGGCAGAGGAAACATTAGACATCTCGTCCTCCCTGTCCTCGTGGTCACGATGGATCAGTGCAGCGGCAGAACCGTCGGTTCTACCAGTGAGAGCAGCCCCACCTCCTTCCGCACTGTCCTCAGAAGTTATAGCATCAAGCTGCGCTTCTTGCCACGCCACGATTCTTTGGATCATTTCCAATTTCGTGCCTTGAGAGGAAACACCTCTCTCCGCACACATCTTTTTCAATGTTTCTGATTTGTAAGCATTTAAAGTTAACAAGGTATTTGTTTCCATACTGTTAGATGGGACTATGGCCTTTTTAAAGTCATACTACAACAATTCACTACGTGTCCTGGTTGGAATAACATGAAATGCCTTAGTTCGTGCGCAACACTGGATACCTTCAGTCGTATCCCACCGCTGTACACCAATTTGTTAAGACGGATTTCTGAACTCTGTCCTGGTGGCGCAGAAGTTCAGAAGGCCAACCTAATTACTTGGAACAAGGTAACCTCTGGACGAGCCAGACCAATCAAGGTAGCGATCGTGGCGGTCAAGACTAGGTCTCAAGAGGGGTGAGGGTGACTGAAAGCCCGCAATGAGCACACAAAGCAAGATCACTTACAAACTACTCCAAACAGTTGTTATATTAAAAATATATACACATTTATTCCAAGGCCTTTAAAACAATGACTGTAGCAAGAAAATCACAATATAACGATAGTAAACCAACACATACCATATCAACACAAGATATATACAAATACGACAGTCTCAAGCGTTAGATGCACGAAATGGGTAGTACACCTAAAAGGGAAGGAAGACAGGCAGTGCGAAATAATGCTTAGACCCAGTTCGCCTTCAGAGGCACCTAACTAGATGGAAGTCCGAGCCCTGCGAAGAGTGGAGCCTTGTGCTCAAAAGTACCTGCACGCGCTGGTGCCAACGGGCAAAAGGAGAAGCTCTTCGAGGGAAATCAGGCAGTTCAGTTTAGTGCACAAAAGAAGAACACCACGTTCCGCGACTCAAGCGCAGCCTCCACAGTGGGCAGAAGCAGAGCGCGAGTATGGAAAAGGGTGCTGTTTGACACAGCGGGGAAAAGCAATGGGCTCCTGCAGGAGGGCGACCAGATCCAGAACCGTCGTGTTGAGTAAAAAGACGTCCCAATCGAAGAAACCCGCACAGTTTGTTACCACAGCAGGGCAACGGAGCGGCCGTGTCTATCCGAGCCAAATGTACACTACTCACTTCAGACCTGGGAACGCCAAGTGTACGAAGCGTGTGAGAGTGACAAGGACTCGAAATACTACACAACCTGGCGGTGGTTACAGAGCAAGACTCCCGTGTAAGCTGGTCAGTCAGCTGGATGGCCCAGAGACGCTTCCGAAGGCTTACTGGCAGGAGATGGTGAAGATGCCGAGAATAGCTGTTCCCGCTATTCCAAGGGTCGAAGTACCAGTACAGGCCTTCTGGTTCGATCAAAGGTGAAAAGGGTTTCACAAGGCGACAGCAGTGCAGAGGAGAAGTCCTTCAGCGGGTCACCAGTGATTCCTCTGTCCAGCCTCTTGGTTGCAGGATACTTGGCTCCTATATTCCTTCGTTCGTGAGAACTCAGGAGATCGACCTGGTAGTGGTGTTTCCAGCCCCCTCTTATCCACGGTTCCCTTCGCGCCAAAACGGACGCGACCCAATGGGAGATCCGCTCATCAACACTCACACCATTCGTGGACCAATCACGGACCACGGTGGTCCCAGGCATTCACACCACCCTAGACTCTCTGGCACCCAGGATGTGTATTGGGACCAGACATCCCAGCCCACATCCTGGAGGCACACACAAGACATGTAGAAGCCCGCGAAAGCATCAGTGTTTCGCGGGAAAGTACATGCCCAAATAAGGAAGGCCCCGGGTCGGCTCGACCTGGGGAAGGTGAAGGGAGCAAGACGGTCAGCGGACAGGACAAAGGAGCCTCGTGGTCTGGCCATTTTGGGAGCCAGGCCACCATTTTGGGTTAAGCGCGAGAAACGCGCTTAGAATGCCAAAAGGAGCTCAAAACACAAGAAACGATCGCTGCCACCATTCCCGTCCCTGAATCACTTGCACCGATCAGATACAATCCTAAACGAGTATCTAGGGCCTGTAGAAGGCTAGAGACCCAAGAGAGCTGTAACTTAGCTTACAGTGCCCTCTTGTGTCATGTTGCAGGAAAGCCGCAACATGATAAAAGAAACTACGGGAAACAGCGTTCCCCGGTACTGACTGTCTTAAGGGCATGTCAGTTTCCCCGTAAGAAAGGAGCGAAAGCCCAGAGGAGTGCGGCAGAAGGCTGCACTTCTCTGGCAAAGTCAAGAACAAGGTGAAAAACAACAGCAAAAAGTTTAGGGGTTGCCACATGGAAGGAAAATTACCTACAATTACGAAATCTTTCCTAACAACGGGTTCTTAGCCATAGTTAGACATGGCAAAGAAGTCATGTGCAAGTCTCTTCAGTCCAGTTTGCATTCTCTAGATGGCATCAGCAGAGCCATGGCTACCAGCAGTGTTGCGGAAGTCGGGTTTTACACCGGATGTGCAGACCAGACTTCTCAACATGCCCTTTGACGGGTCTCACCTTTTTGGCAACAAGGCTGACGAGAGTCTTGAGAAGTTGCAGACTTTAAAGGCGGCAGACAAATCTTTCGGCGCCGCTATTGGGCAACCTTAACCTTTTCGACCTAGTGGACAACCTTGGAGGGGTAGATCTTTTCGCCACTACTCCTCAGTTGGAAGGGCGAGAGGAAAGGCCAGTCAAAGGGGCCAAAGAAGATTTTCTCGTGGTGGACGAGGAAGGGGTGCAAAGGCAGCTCAAGCAGGGGCTTCTTTGCTATTTTCCATTGCATCAGCCACCTCTAAACCTCTCTGAAGTCTTGAGTCACAGTTCGCCAGTGGGGGGGGGGGGGCAGACTGTATAAGCATCTAGAAGAATGGCAAGACATTAATTTGGATGCTTGGGTCTTGGAAACCGTAGCCCAGGGTTACTGCCTTCCTTTTATACAGAGACCTCAGAGCATTCCACAGGAGAACCACTCTTTGAGGATTCCAGATCCGCTCCTTGCGTAGGAGATTTTAACCCTGTTAGAGAAAAGCGCTCTAGAACCAGTGCCTGTAGCGCAGAGAAACAAGGGTTGGTATTCCCCTTATTTCCTAATACCCAAGAAGGATGGAGGACTGAGACCCATCTTGGACTTGAGATACTTGAACAAGTTCCTCATAAGGACAAGTTCAAGATGGTCACACTTTCTCAGATCCTTCAGGCCCTCCAACTCCAGGATTGGTTGGTGTCATTGGACCTTCAGGATGCTTATTTTCTTTTGCCAATCCATCCCAAGCACTAAAAATACCTGAGGTTCGCAGTTGGCAGTTCTCATGATCAATTTCGAGTTCTGCCATTCAGGCGGACCTCAGTCCAAGGGTTTTCACCAAACTGATGGCGGTGGTGGCAGCGAGTATCAGGAGAGGCTGGATTCACACCTACCCCTACCTGGACAGTTGGCTGATCAGTGCACAGTGTCCTGAACAAGTCCTGGATCATCTCAACGTCACCTACCACTCCCTTCACAGACTGGGCTTCTCCTTCAATTACATGAAGTCCCAAATGACACCTTCTCAGAAACTCCAATTTATCGAAGCTGTTCTGGATACATTTTTGGTAAAGAGCTTGCCAACTGAGGTGAGGGCTCAAGACATTCTTCAGATGGTCAGCAAATTTCAAAGTGCACAGTGTCTCCCGGCCTTCGATTTTATTGAGGTTGCTCTGCCTAAAGGCATCCTGCATTTTTCTGGTGCCATAGGCCACCTGAGAATGAGATCCCTTAAATGGGCTTTAAGAACTCAATGGTGCCAGTTCTCAGGAAAGATGTCAGACCTACTTCAGGTTTCAGGCATGGTCGCACAGTATCTTCGGTGGTGGGCCTGCGAGGACAACATTCTGAAGGGAGATTAATTTTGGCAACCATGGCCTGAGATGACAGTAGTAATGGATGCCTCACTTACGGGTGAGGAGCCCACACCAACGATCTGACAGTTAGCGGTCGTTGGTCTCCATCGGAGTCCAAACTACATATCAATCTTTTGGAGCTGAGGCAAATCAGACAAGAGCTGAAGGCATTCCTGCCCTCTGTGCGGGGAAAGAATGTCTCGATAATGACGGGCAACACAGTGGTCATGTCCTACCTCAACAAGAGAGGAGGTGTAGAGTCACTACCACTGTACAGAGAGGCAATGCAGCTCTGGTACTGGGCAATACAAGAAGGAATCTCCCTATCAGCAGTTCACCTAGCCGGAGAGGAGGACACAGTGGCGGATGCTCTGAGCAATCAGAGCATAGTCTCCCACGTGTGGGAACTAGCTCAGGAAGTCCTTCAAGAGATCTACACCCTTTTGGGAACCCCTCAAGTGGATCAGTTCACGACCAGTGTCAACCGGAAGTGCGAACTGTACTGCTCCAGGGAATTTCCTCCCAAGAGGAGCTTTAGAAGACGCGTTTGTGGCGGAATGGGAATTTCCACTCCTGTAGGCCTTTCTTCCAGTCCCCATCATTCCTCGCGTGATTTGGAGGTTGAGAAAGTTCGGGAAACACATGATCCTAATTGCCACGGATTGGACCAGGAGGACGTGGTACCCAGAACTTCTGGACATGTCCATCTGTCCTCCAATACGTCTTCCACAAAGAGAGGACCTTCTCTCATGAGAGGAGGGTCGGGTTCTCCATCCAGAGGTCAAGACACAACCTTCAAGCTTGGTTTCTGAAAGGTTGAGATTCAAGGATTGTGACCTTCCGGATGACGTAATGGAGATTTTGCTTCAGGCCAGCAACAGAGTCTTTGTACCGTTGCTGTTAGAATACATTCTGCAACTGGTGCCGAGAAAAGAATGTAGATCCTTTTCTATGTAAAACACTGGATGTTTTATCTTTTCTGCTGTCTTTAGCCAATCTGGGGCTCCAGATTCATACTATTAAAGGCTATTTGGTGGCGCTGTCCATAGCTAAGCGCTCGTCAAAGGAATGCTCATATTTCAAAATTCCACTGGTGACACAATTTCTAAAGGGGCTCGCCAACGTGTCCCCCCCCCCATCTCTGTTCCAGGCTCCAATTTGGGATCTCAATCTGGTTCTAAAATTTCTAATGTGCTCACCTTTTGAGCCTTTACATTCATGTCCCTTAAGGTTGTTAACCTTTAAGACTGTTCTATTGGTAGCTTTAACATCAGCCCGTAGAGCGAGCGAGTTGCAGGCACTTTCGTCCAAGCCACCCTTTACTATCTTCCACAAGGATAGGGTTGCTCTAAGGGTTAAACCTTCATTTTTACCCTAAATCATTTCTGATTTCCACATAGGACAAAACATTGTTTTGCCTTGCTTCTACCCCCCCGCCCCTCTCATCCTAGCAAGGAGGAGGCAAGATTACATAGCTTAGACCCTCGTAGAGCTTTATGCTTTTATATATCTACATTATCAAAACTCTTTATTGATGATCAGCTGTTCATTGGCTGTATGGACCACAATATATGGGGCAGGCTGTCTCTAAGCAGACATTGTCCAGATGGATTGTTCTGGCCATTTCAGAATGCTACAGATTGGCAGTGAACGATTCTCCGGAAGGATTAAGGGCCCATTCCACCAGGGGCATGGCTTCCTCTACACCCCTGCAAAGTGGTGTCCCAATAAACTATATTTGTGAAGCAGCAACATGGTCTACTATCCACACGTTCACTAAGCATTACTGCCTGGAATCTTCCCTCGGTCAGGATGTTAGCTTTGGAAAAGCAGTCCTGCGTTTGGTTAATGAAAACCATTAAAATCAAATTCTACTCCTTCCACCAAATCAAACACTGCTTTGGGAGTCTATCAAAGATGAGATATACGTGGGAGGACGCAATCCATTCAAAGAACAAGTTACTTCCCCCTGGTAACGTTCTTTCGACTGGATGTTCCTCCTACGTATTCCTCATCGCCCTTCCAACCTACCCTAGAGTAGAATTTCCCATGCTATTACAGCTTTTGTTCCTTTAAGGCTGAGTATGGTCATTCCCATAGTTATGCAGGTATTTCTGCTGAAAGGGAAAAAACAGAACTGAAGCCAGCAGGCACTGCGTGTGCTATATATGCCTTCGATGACATCATCCTTCAGACAGAGGCCTTGAAGGGACATCAAGTCGACACAGAGCGCCCGCTGCCGAAAACATGTTTCCGAAGCAGCTGAAGCTGGATATCATATATCAAAGATGAGGAATACGTGGGAGGAACATCCAGTCGAAAGAACGTTACCAGGTGTGAGTAATTTGTTCCTATGTGTCTAGCTCATTTAGGTCTTTTATAACTCTGACTTTGTGTTTCTGCTTTTCTCTCCTCCCCTTTGGGTCTGTGTTCCACCTAACCATGGCCCAATTTCTGTCTTTTTCCACAGTGTTGGGTAATTGTAGCATAATGGTACAAAATCCCCCCTTGACCATCTCCTCTTTTGATGCACAGCTCTTTGAACAGTCTCTGGTATTTCCTCATGAGATATGGATTCAGTGTTCCTCTTGGTATGAGCTGTGGTGAGTAACGCTTCTCGCTTTTGACAGGCGCCGGAGTGTCAGATTCTGTCTGGAAGTAGTCTGTTTTTTCTGGCTGTCTGCCGAGCGCCCTCATTACTGTATTGAATCATGGTTTTTGTAGTCCTTCAAGCAAAAAGAATTTTGGGCAGAATTGACGGTGCAAGGCATTGGGTGATTGACAGTGGTACCAGAAACAACAAACAAGGCACATACCCAAAACACACATCACCTCATCCAGTAGAATACAGCTCAGACCCACGGAAAATTCAGACGAGCCGTTCACATAATCTGACCATTTGACTATCCCACTCCCCTGACATTTTGTCATGGCACCCATTCTCTCACCTGATGTAAAGACTGGAGGGGTTATCTGTACTTCTGTCCTCTATTTGGTTGGGGCAAAGGCACAGAGCACCCCAGCCAAGGTTCTCTATATGGTAGCTTGGACATGCAACCAATTCTTAAGCACTCTGGAGGTGATTCAGGCAGGTTGTTAAGTACAGTGAGTCCTCAAGCCCCACAAAGAAATGTCTACACACTGTTAGGTGATAACACAGCTTCTTTATATAAAATAAGGATCAGTAATGTAATACATATAAATAATAACACTGTGTACTAAGGCAGTTCTATTCAATGCATGGCAAATATATACACTCTACGTGGTACCACACAATACTTAAATTCAGTAATAAATGAACCAACTGCCGACAGTTTCAAATAGGCATGTGAATTCTCAAGTGAGGTGTAACAGCATAGATTTGGGAAGAAAGGCAGGTTAGTTATGAACAGTGGCAGAATTCTTTCTTTAGACTAGATAAATAATTCTGTGTGGGGATGCCCCACCTGGGCAACCTCTAATGGAAAAGTTAGGGATTAACTTATCTTGTCTTGTACATCCCAGTCCAAAAATGATCAATAACCCTCTATTTTCTTCCTAAAGGTTCTACCACCACAATGTACCTGAGAGGCCACGGGGGAACAGGGTCCAAGATGAATCGGGGACCCGTGGACTACTCCTGAGGCTAGAAGATGCTTTTCCACATCACAGTACCTTTGATGTCTTAGCAGGCAAAGTGGCAGAGTTTCTCTGTTTCTCTAGACGCTTCTCTTCAAAGATGGACCCCGTTGGAAGATCTTGCTGTGCGCAGTCGCTTTGAGTTCAACACTCTCTCCATCCCTCATCGGGCCTTCTATCAGTTGGGCACTGAGTATCGGAGCAGAGCTGGTGAGCCGAGGTGGGATGCCAGTCTGCAGCAGTTAGCAGTCACTATCCACATCGTTGTGCAGGAAGTACCTACATTAACACCAACGCACCGCAGAGCGGTGAGCAGAGCTGGTGAGCCGAGGTGGGGAGCCAGTCTGCAGCAGTTAGCAGTCACTATCCACATCGTTGTACAGGAAGTACCTACATTAACACCAACACACCGCAGAGCGGTGAGCAGAGCTGGTGAGCCGAGGTGGGGAGCCAGTCTGCAGAAGTCCGCTGCAGACGCGAAGCAAGAGCCGCATGGAGCCCGAAGTGCGTCCAGCAAAAGGAAATGCAATGCTAAAGTCTCCTGTGCAAGGAAGAAAAGAGAGGGGCGAGGTGGGGTCGGCCCCCAAACCCATGTGCAGGAAGCGAGTAAAGGAACTCACGGACTCGGTAAGAAATGGCCACACAGCCGTTCACACAGCCGTTCAGTATGGAGATGAGAATGAAGTCGCAAACCGCGGGTGCATAGAAGAAATAGAAGAAGAAGTTGGTGTAAGCCTACCTGAGCCGTCTCCTATGTTGCCGGTGGAGGATCCGGGAGCTGGAGTGGACCCGAGGCTCATGGAGGCTCGTGACCGGGGACCCGGGAGAGCGTCTGCGAGGAGAAGAGGCCGCCCTCCCCTCTCGCAGCTGGGCGCATTTCGCCGGTGAGGCGAGTGGAGGCCGCGCCAGAGCTGTCGGAGGATGGCTCTCGCAGGGAGCCAAGCGGAGCCCCAGCCCCAGCCCCAGCCCCGGGGCGGGGAGGGAAAAAGGGGAGAAAAGATGGGAGGAAATGCAGCGGACGAGGCCCGGGAGGGTCTGAATGGCGTTAACGCCGCTTCCCTGCAACCGGGAAATTAAATGGATGCCCCGAACGCCTCCAATGCCCCAAACTCCATGGAAGTGGCAAAAAGTCCCGATGCCCAGAGACAATCTGTCGAGGGGTCACAAGGGGCAGAAAAGTTGGGAGAAAACATGGGAAACTCCCCAGCCCAAGT